>NC_045452.1:53570420-53682904 GCF_002776525.5 Piliocolobus tephrosceles | reverse complement strand
GCAGTGGCTGGATCTCAGCTCACTGCAAGCTCCACCTTTCAGGTTCACGCCATTCTCCTGCCTCAGCCTCCCCGAGCAGCTGGGACTATAGGCGCCCGCCACCTCGCCCGGCTAGTTTTTTGTATTTTTTTTTTTTTAGTAGAGACGCGGTTTCACCGTGTTAGCCAGGATGGTCTCGATCTCCTGACCTTGTGATCCACCCGTCTCGGCCTCCCAAAGTGCTGGGATTACAGGCTTGAGCCACCGCGCCCGGCCCAACCTGTATCCCTTCATGTGCTTATTTATTATATACAATCTTTTTTTTTTTTTTTTTTTTTTTGAGACAGCCTTGCTCTGTCACCCAGGCTGGAGGGCAGTGGCACAATCTCAGCTCTCCGCGACCTCCGCCTCCCAGGTTCAAGTGATTCTCCTGCCTCAGCCTCCTGAGTCGCTAGGACTACAGGCGTCACCACCACACCTGGCTTATTTTTTGTATTTTTTTTAGTAGAGATGGGGTTTCACCATGTTGGCCAGGCTGGTCTCCAACTCCTGACCTCAAGCAATCCACTGGCCTTGGCCTCTCAAAGTGCTGGGATTACAGGCATGAGCCACTGCGCCCAGCAGAAAAGGATTATCTTGGAGAAATGCAAAGATAACCTCATTTGCAGATTATACATTTAACAGATTGGTGATATTAGATAATCCTTTTGATCTTTTTTTATGCTAATCTCTGCAAAACACATTAAACTGTTAGTGATTCTGGAAATTCACTCAGTGAGGCAGAGAAGTAAAACTACGAAGATACAAACAAAGTTTGAAACAATACCAAACATCTATGTAGCCTGGGAGGTCGACAGAGTTTAGTAAATGGTTAAGTGATGTATCTTCTCACACATGTTGTTTAAGCGGCTATTTTTCTTTCTTTTTTTTTTTTTTCTTTTGAGGTGAGATCTTGCTGTGTTGCCCAAGCTTGTCTCAAACTCCTGGGCTCGAGCAATACTCCCAAATCAGCCTCCCAAGTAGCTGGGATTACAGGTGCATGCCGCCACATCCAGGTGGTTTAGTAAGTAACAAATACCTGTGGAATTATTATTTCTCTATCCCCTGACCCAAACAGCCACTGAGTAATCTGTGTGTGTATCAGAGATGCACAGATTCTCACAGAATTTCAGAACCAGAGTTCAAATCCAGGTTCAGAAACTCAGTTTTAACCATTTGCCCAGAGCTGATCAAACTCTGGAGAAATGATTTACAACACCTAATCTTAAAAATGATTTATTTGACAATTAAATTAGTAAGTATATTTCTAGTGAGAAATAGAACTGCCAAATGCTGGCAGTGGTTCTGTACTTTTAATCTTTAAAAGCCGTATCTAGGTTTAGGAGTTAGGTAACTACAATTTCAGATTAAAGAGCAATGAATAATCCTAGTTAATAGAACCCTCAAAGTCTGATGAACCATCTCTGCTATAGAGATGCGTCTATACACAACCCAGACTACATCTCATTAGTAAGGAGGGCACCCAGGCTTGTTGTTCTTCATCTCTTTGCCATTACATCATGTGTCTGTTTTGATGTCTGACATATTTCATATTTTTCTACTTTCCACTAATGAAGTTTTAGGGCCATCATTTTATTTTCTGGTAACTTAATCTTAAGGAGAAGCAATTAGAACACAGAGTGGCCAATAACCACGGCTTCCACTGAGTACGTGGTTCTTATTAGCATCCATTTTGGAAGAGGTATTTCTTCATTTTGTCTTGATAGTCTACTAGATTTGAAATGACTGTTGTCATCTACCTAAAATCTATAGCTAATGTCACAAGTAAATGAATTGTGTTTGGCTGAAAATCAAAGAGTACAGAATCCTAAAATGGCTTCTTCATGTCTGATGAAAAGCACTTGGTGAGAAAGTCACCCACTGATGGTTTTCCTCTGCCAATGGCTACCATTACACACTTGAACATATACAGGACATTTTTTTTTAATTTTTGAGAATTTATATTACTTTGAGAAGTTAATTTAATTACTTCATCTCTTTCTAATATCACTGAAAAATTTTAATCTAGTTGTTTGTGCAATGGAATGCCCTGGAAGTTTTCCTGAACTTAGTAATGCAGGTAACTTATATGAAAATAACTTTATCCTCAATTTTGAATCTTCAGTAGTCTCTCTTATACTTAAGTTGTTGAAGAACCAGAAAAGGCAGAGGGCATAAATGTACATGGTTTCAAATTAGTTCATTCACCATAAACATTTACTCATTAACACTGTCTCTGTTAAGATGGCAATTTGTAATATACTCTCTGAATAATATCTTTACAACCCTAAAGGTTGAAAATGGCTATGAAGCCATTACAGAGTATCTGGTGGTCTTGTGTTTGTGCTACTTTCTCATAATGCCTTGTACTATTGAGGGCAGGGAGAGAGGAAAGGGGACTGTGGAGCAGATTAAGTGGATGGACATCTTGGCTTTCCTGCTTTCTAAAGCATTGTGACCGTGAGCAACTTATTTAACTACTCTCAATTGTTATATCTGTTGATGTGGTTTGGCTCTGTCCCCACCCAAATCTCATCTTGAATTGTAGCTCTTCTAATTCCCACGTGTTCTGGGAGGGACCTGGTGGGAGATAATTGAATCATGAGGGCAGTTTCCCCCATAATGTTTTCATGGTAGTAAATAAGTCTCATGCGATCTGATGGTTTTATAAGGTGTTTCCCCTTTTTCTTGGCTCTCATTCTCTCTTTACTGCTGCCATGTAAGACGTGCCTTTTGCCTTCCACCATAATTGTGAGGCCTCCCCAGCCACATGAAACTGTGAGTCCATTAAATCTCTTTCCTTTATAAATTACCATTACCCAGTCTTGGCCAGGCGCGGTGGCTCACGCCTGTAATCCCAGCATTTTGGGAGGCTCAGGTAGGTGGATCACCTGAAGTCGGGAGTTCAAGACCAGCCTGGCCAACATCATGAAACCCCATCTCTACTAAAAAATATAAACATTAGCCAGGCATGGTGGCACATGCCTGTGATCCCAGCTACTCAGGAGGCTGAGGCATGAGAATCACTTGAACCTGGGAGGTATGGAGGTTGCAGTGAGCTGAGATCGTGCCACTACACTCTACCCTGGGTGACAGAGTGAGACTCTGTCTCAAAAAAATAACATAATAGGCCGGGCACAGTGGCTCAAGCCTGTAATCCCAGCACTTTGGGAGGCCGAGGCGGGCGGATCACGAGGTCAGGAGATCAAGACCATCCTGGCTAACATGGTGAAACCCCGTCTCTACTAAAAAATACAAAAAAAAAAAAAAACTAGCCAGGCGAGGTGGCGGGCACCTATAGTCCCAGCTACTTGGGAGGCTGAGGCAGGAGAATGGCGTGAACCCAGGAGGTGGAGCTTGCAGTGAGCTGAGATCCAGCCACTGCACTCCAGCCCAGGCCACAGAGTGAGACTCCATCTCAAAATAAATAAATAAATAAATAAATAAATAAATAAATAAATAAATAAAAATAAAATAATAAACAAAAAATAAATAAATTACCCAGTCTCAGCAGTGTGAGAACAGACTAATAATACATCTGTCAAATGAGGATTTTAATGCAGTGGAGTCATATCTTACTTAGAAGTTAGGTTCTTAAGGGGAGAATTTATTCATAGTGAAAATTATCCTTAAATTCCTAAGATGATCATAAACTGACCAGGACATCAGTCACCAGTAACTATAAGTCAGGTCTGTCTTTTCTTTCTCCTTGCATTTTGGTGTGGCTTCCCTTTCTCTGAAAATAGAATATCAATATCTCATTAAGAGGAAGGGCCAGATTGTCTAGTTCGAGAGACTATAAAGACATGTGTCTGCCTCTCTCTCTTTTTCTTTCTCTCCTACTCTCTAAATCTAGTACGGTTGGATAATAATGAGATAGATGACCATAATGTCTAGCTCTAAATTCGTTGCTACTTCATTGGGTTACTTTCTATTAATATACATATTTATCCTTGATAAATACTGGGTGGAATTATTTTATTTGTCAATGCCAACCCTGTGCAACTTTTTATATTTATTAGTATATGTGCTAATCTGTTCTCCCACTGCTACAAATAAATACCAGAAACTGCGTAATTTATAAAGAAAAGAGGTTAAATTGGCTCACGGCTCTGCAGGCTGTACAGGAAGCATAGTGGCTTCTGCTTCTGGGGAGGCCTCAGGAAGCTTCCAATTATGGAGGAAGATGAAGCGGGCACAGGCGTCTCTCATGGTGTGAGCAAGAGCAAGAGAGAAAGTGGGGAGGTGCTACACACTTGTTGGCCAGGCGCGGTGGCTCATGCCTGTAATCCTAGCACTTTGAGAGGCTGAGGTGGGCGGATCACTTGAGACCAGCAGTTTGAGACCACTCTGGCCAACACGGCGAAACCCCATCTCTACTATTAGTACAAAAAATGGCAGGACATGGTGGCTCATTCCTGTAGTCCCAGCTACTTGGGAGGTTGAGGCACAAAAACCACTTGAGCCCGGGAAGCAGAGGTTGCAGTGAACCAAGATGGCGCCATTGCACTCCAGCCTTGGTGACAGAGGGAAACTGTGTCTGAGAAGGAAGGAAGGAAGGAAGGAAGGAAGGAAGGAAGGAAGGAAGGAAGGAAGGAAGGAAGGAAGGAAGGAAGGAAGGAAGGAAGGAAGGAAGGAAGGAAGGAAAGAAGGGCTACACACTTTTAAACAACCAGATCTCAGGAGAACTCGCTCACTATCATGACAACAGTATCAAGGGGATTGTGTTAAGCCATTCATGAGAAACTGCTCCCATGATCCCATCACCCCCGACCAGCCCTACTTCCAGCATTAGGAATTACAACTGAACATGAGATTTGGGTGGGACACAGATCCAAACCATATCAGTATAATAATTGTCTTTCAGTAACTATCAAAACCACATGGCCATAAATTCTTATTTTTATGAAACTTATGATATAATTGATACCTGCAGTTTGTATAACTTGCTTTTATACATGATACTGTGGTACTATACTTTTAAAGCAGGCGGCCAGGTGTGGTGGCTCACACCTGTAATCCCAGCACTTTGGGAGGCTGAGGCAGGTGGATCACGAGGTCAGGAGATCGAGACCATCCTGGCTAACACAGTGAAACCCCGTCTCTACTAAAAATACAAAAAATTTAGCTGGGCCTGGGGTGACAGGCACCTGTAATCCCAGTGACTTGGGAGACTGAGGCAGGACAATGGCGTGAACCCAGGAGGCAGAGCTTGCAGTGAGCCGAGATTGCTCCACTGCACTCCAGCCTGGGCGACAGAGCCAGACTCTGTCTCAAAAACAAACAAAGAAACAAACAAAATCTTTGGGCCGGGCGCACTGGCTCACATCTGTAATCCTACCACTTTGAGAGGCTGAGATGGGCGGTTCACTTGAGATCAGGAGTTTCAGACCAGCCTGGCCAACATGGTGAAACCCCGTCTCTACTGAAAATACAAAAATTAGCTGGGTGTGGTGGCGGGTGCCTGTAATCCCAGTTACTTGGGAGGCTGAGGCAGGAGAATCCCTTGAACCCAGGAGGTAGAGGTTGCAGTGAGTCAAGATCGCACCACTGTACTCTAGCCTGGGTGACAGAGAGAGACTCTGTCAAAAAAAAAAAAAAGAAAAGAAAAAAACATATATGACACTTCTCCAGTTTTTCCTAGTCATGTTTTCAATTAAAAGTGTTAATTTAAATAACACCTTTATAGTAATTTTAAAATTGTAGCAATGTAAAGTAAATATTGTTAGTCAAACCAGACTATCTTAGATGAGTAATAGAGAATACAAAAACTTTTGTTCTTAAAGTTGGAAGGAAAAGAAACATAAAAGGTTTCATTTGACTGGGAATTATTTGACTTGGAATTGTTAGCAGTTATGAAAATAATCATCTCTTCACCTTATTTTATGAACTTCTGCCAGTGCTTTTGGAACATGTTCATAACTATTAAAGATGTTCTGAGGCTAACTTTAAGACAATTGTTGACCTCAACCAGCAGGCCTACATGACCATTTTCTTTTGTTTATTTTCCTATTTAATTTATTCTGGAAAAGTGAAGAAAAAATAAAAATCACTTCAAGAAAGCAGCCAACAGGGGTGAAACCTAACATCTGCTAGTGATATATTGATATAAAATCCAACATTTTGTTTTTATAAAAAGAGTTATTAGTTACAAGTTTTTAAAAAAGGAATTCTAGAAAGGCTAAAACAAGGTAGAAATCTTATAATAAATAAACTTTTTTAATTTAAAGATTCAGAGCTTTCTATTCAAATAAGTTCCACATAAGTGACCATACATTTTAAATATTTTTACCTAATTTGTTGGCAAACCCTGAAATAAATAAGATGAAGAAAGGTAGCTAGAAGGAGAAGATACTTGAAATCACAAAAGGCCAGGTGCAGTGGCTCATGCTGGTAATCCCAGCACTTTGGGAGGCCGAGGCGGGCAGATCACGAGGCCAGGAGATTGAGACCATCCTGACTAACATGGTGAAACCCTATCTCTACTAAAAATACAAAAAATTAGCTGGGTGTGGTGGCGGGTGCCTGTAGTCCCAGCTACTCAGGAGGCTGAGGCAGGAGAACGGCGTGAACCCAGGAGGCAGAGCTTGCAGTGAGCGGAGATTGCGCCACTGCACTCCAGCCTGGGTGACCGACCAAGACTCCATCTCAAAAAAAAAAAAAACACACAGACACAAACAGGCACAATGTATATTTGGATGACGGCTACACTAAAAGCCCGGACTTCACCACTACACAATATACCCAGGTAACAAAAACTGTACTTTTCCCCCTTAAATTTATACACACAAAAAGAAAAAAAATATGGAAATAAATATTCAGCTACTAAGAAATACTACTGATAATTAATTTATTAAAGCTAATGCCCTTTATAATTTTTTGCCTACATACTTTTGCCAATTCAACTAATCCTCTTTTTTAACATCTGTGATGCATTATTTTTCTGTTCAAATATTATTATACACATGAAAAATGTACAAGAGAATTAACAAAATTCCTGAAGCTAACAGCTGTTATTTTTCACAGAACTTTTATAGTAATTTTTGACAATTTAAGAAATGTTTCTTAAAGGAAATTTTAACAAGTAGGAAACTGGAATTGAGAAAGAGAAAATGATTTTATTTCTCAATGATTCCTGAAACCCAGTTTCTAAATCTTCTAATCTCAGATTGTACTAAAGTTTGCCTGAAATGAAGGAAGGCCAGAACATACTGAAGAAAATAAACATTCTCAGTAGGCAGTGTGGTGTTTGAAAAGTTCAAAGCTATGATGATACGGAGGGAGCAAAGATTATCTTTTCCTATTTTGCCCCGAGGTTTTCCTCAACTGGTTTCCAGGGAATTGGAGTTTTCATTGTTTTGTCTAAAAAGTGTACTAAAATACTTCAAAAATCCCAAGAATTGTCAGTCATAAGTAGAGTTTCTCTGAGGACATTAATTCACACATTGCTAAAAGGACAAAGAGACTTCTTCAAAGTATACTTTGAAAGTTTCACAGAGTAATGGTTTGGCATTGGAATCACTGGCAAAAATGTTCAGAGATTTTGTCATTAAAAGTAGCAGTAGGCCAGGCGCGGTGGCTCATGCCTGTAATCCCAGGACTTTGGGAGGCCGAGGCGGGTGAATCACTTGAGGTCAGGAGTTCGAGACCAGACTGGCTAACATGGTGAAACCCCATCTCTACTAAAAATACGAAAATTAGCTGGGTGTGGTGATGTGCGCCTGTAATCCCAGCTACTCAGGAGGCTGAGGCATGAGACTCACTTGAACCCAGGAGGTGGAGGTTGCAGTGAGCCGAGACTGCACCACTGCACTCCAGCCTGGGCAATAGAGTGAGACTCAGTCTCAAAAATAAAAAAATAAATAAAAGAAGGAGTGAAGCAACAAGAACATTTAAGGTCCTGTCCTTGCTCCAGCTCACTGAAGAGGATTCTGGCTTGGTCTCCTGTCTCATTCCTTCCTCTGCTCTCTGAAGATTCAGACTCTATCTTTGGAGTCTATAAAATAACATGTGAGAATCAGAAGAGAAACTAGGAAAGAAAGGAATGCAGGAGAAGAAAGGGATATGGCGGAAGAGAAAAGAAAGAAAGAATGAATTGTAAGAGTGAAATGAGTTAATACTTGTGAAGCACCAAGTGCTTAATAAATTTTAGCTATTATTATCCTTTCTCAAGAGTCCATCAAGGTCTTTGTCCTCAAAGTTACTTCCTCCTCTGTACTCCAAGTCCGGAAAGCAGGTGTAATTTGCTCATGATGGTTTCTCTTAAATGTTTGCCTAAATTCTGAATGTTTTCCATTACTCTAATGGCTGGGACTTTTGATGTGGAAAGGCAGGAAATACCCTATTTTTCTCCCTCAAGTTTGGCTGTCCATATCCCTTCCCTGAGCACTTTGTGGCATAAAGGTGGGAGATGGGAAAGACAGGGAAGGAAAAATACTTCAAAACATTTTCATGGATGACTCACAATTCTTAGTCTATAGGTGGAAGCTGATGAATGAAGGGATGAGAAGATGGATGCATCAATGGGCAGTACCTAAGTTTCTGGTGTGAGTGGCCACATGGAATGTGATGCTTTACACAGGGATGAGATTTGCAGAAATAGGACAAAGTTTGGGGGCAAGCTGATGAGTTTTGCCCATGAGTTTGTGTTAATTGCGGGAAGTGGAAATACAGATATCCAGCAGAAAGCCAGGCTCACAGATTTAATTTCGAGAGAGATTGGAGCTGGAGATGTGGAGTTACAACTTTTTAGCAAATAAATGCTAGTTGGGTCAATCAGAGTATAAAATACTCTATAAAAAGGAGGTAGTTTAGTCAGAAAAGCAGTTTCTGGATGGATGGATAGATGGATGGATGGACGATGGATGGATAGATGGGCAGAACAAGGAGGAAGAAGAACTCACAAAGCAGACAGAATGAAGTACCAGGATCAGAACAGAAGGACAAAGACTAGGAGAGAATCAAGTTACAGAATACAAGGGAGTCAACAGAGTCACATGTCATAGAGAGGTCAGGTAACATATAGACTGAAAAGTGTCCATTAGATATGCCAACAGATAGGTCATTGTCGTCTTAATGAAAACAGGGTCAGTAGACCACAGGAAGACAGAGGACAGTTGGTAGCATGAGTGGAGAAATAGCATTTCAAATAAATTATAGAAATAGATA
This sequence comes from Piliocolobus tephrosceles, assembly GCF_002776525.5. NCBI lineage: Eukaryota > Metazoa > Chordata > Mammalia > Primates > Cercopithecidae > Piliocolobus > Piliocolobus tephrosceles. The sequence continues at coordinate 53,673,718 of NC_045452.1, read as the reverse complement.
GTCAATAAATAACCTTCTTTAGCTTTTCATGATAGGCTTAATTCAGTCTTACCTTGTATCATGTATAATTTTTTGGGTGAATAATGAAGTAGAGCAGTTGGATTGTTTTGCCTAAATTGTTTACTTCAGATGACCAATGTATTAGTCTGTTCTCATTCTGCTAATAAAGACATACCTGAGACTAGGTAACTTATAAAGGAAAGAGGTTTAATTGACTCACAGTTCAGCATGGCTGGGGAGGCCTCAGGAAACTTACAATCATGGCAGAAGGGAAAGCAAATACATCTTTTTTCATATGGCGGCAGCAAGGAGAAGTGCAGAGTGAAGTGCAGAGTAAAAAGCCCCTTATAAAACCATCAGGTCTCGTGAGAACTCACTATCACGAGAACAGCATGGTTCAATTACCTCCCACCAGGTTCCTCCCACAACACATGGGGATTATGGGAACTACAGTTCAAGATAAGATTTGAGTAGGGACACAGTCAACCCAGATCAACCAACAATAATGCTTTGCATTATTCTGACTTTGAAACAATTAATGCCAATCCAATATTGTATACTTACAACACTTACCCCAAAGAATTGCTTGCCTTCAGGAACTCTTCCTCAGTGTCAGTTTGATCCGACCTCATTTACTGGACTTTTCTTATTAGTATACAATGAGGAATGAGCTCATTTATTCAACAGACATTTGTTGTGTCTTGCTTTATGCCAGGCACTGTTCTGAGTGTTTGGGTTAATTTCAGAGAATATAACAGGCAACAGTCTTGCGCTTGTAGCATTTATATTTTAGAGATATATACTTATAGGAAAATATTTAAATTGTTTTTAAACGTGGTCATTACACTGGAGTATAGAATGACATCTGTAAAGAAAGTGATTTAGATCAAAGATGGAATTAGAAAGTTTTATTGATACTTTCTGATACTTTCTTCTTTAGTACTAATAATGCCTACCACACTAGGTTATATTGAATAATGAATTTTACAGCATAAAAGCAAGTATGTGAAGGTGAAATAGAGTTCCCTGATCCCCCCACAGGACGTGTGACAGGGGTGTGGCTCACCTTTTCGGTGGCCGCTGCTTGAATCCCTGAGGGGAGGGGCAGCATGCAGACGGACAGGTGCAGGAGCCCAAGTGGGTATGTGTTACAATGTGCCCTTTTAGCCTTGCCATCCACAGATGGCCTGAGTGTTTACCAGCTCAACGGACCCTCTGCCTTTTCGCATGGGCAGAGGGCCAGTGTGACAGCTTTCTGTATCCTGAGCTCTTGCCCAGTATCCCAGAAAAATCGGGTCACACAAGGGGTTAAAGGATGAATGCAGGGTTTTGTTGAGTGGTGGAGGTAGCTTTCAGCAGGATGGATGGGGAGCTGGAAGAAGGGATGGAGTGGGAAGATGCTCTTTTCCTGGAGTTTGGCCATCCAGAGGCTGAACACTTCTCCGACCACCCCCAGTCGAACTCCTCTCAGTGTTCAGACGTCTCTCCTCTTCTATCTTTCTCTGCCCCGTTGTTCCGCCATTTGTCTGCTTGTCTCCTCATCTCCTTGCCTGCTCATCTGCTTCTAGAACCTGGGGTTTGGGGTTTATATAGGTACAGGATAGGGGACATGATGGGACAAAAGGCAACTTTTGGGGCATGAAAACAGGAATGCCTGTCCCCTTTTAGGGTCACGGGTCTCCAGGCCTGAGGGTAGGGCCTTTGCCAAGGAACTGCCCTCTCCTACCCAGTACTTTTCTGTCTCCTATCTGTATCAAAGGTGCCTTTTTAAATGAAAATTTCTGTGTTAGTTTAAGGGAGTGGTAATAAGCAACCGCAGCATCATGTAACTATTAGATCACAGTAGCGGTAGCCACCATAGTAGTTACTTTAGTCTATAGACCAGTTCTCAAAAATCACTGAAATGTTTTGGGGAAAAAAATAAAGATGTTCTGCTTGAATTTTTCATCAAAATTTCATATAAAACTTATATATATTATACTATATATATATACAAATTTCATCAAAAGTATGTAAAATGACTCATTTCTATATGACATAGGTATTGTCAGGGATAAATTCATAAAGCTATTTATACTTTAAAAATTAGCACTAAGGAGAATTAGCTGTTATTTGTGAGGCAATACCGTGTGACACTAGACTGTATATTAAGCTGAATGAAGGATGTAAGATATTTTTCAATGATTGGGCTGGCAAGAGTGTGTTGTCTGTGGTGGGGTCCAAATAGATACAAGGGTTCTACTTTGGGAAATGCTTAAAGGCCAAAACTACAATCTAGAAAATAAATATGTATAGTTTTATTTGCTTTCTCCTATTTGGATACTTTACAAACTATGTGTCATGAATTGGACAAAACTGTCACCAAACTTTGGGACAGTTTTCTTGAATATTGCATTCCATTCAGACATTTGAAAGTGAATTTTCGTTTATTTTTAATTATCCTATCTTTTAATCTTTCAGATCATAAGGCCTATGGGTTTTCTGCCCCAAAAGACCAGCAAGTGGTCACAGCAGTAGAGTACCAAGGTACAGTATCTTACTGATTTTCACAGGCTGCATTGTTGAAATAACTCATGAGAGTGACTCATGTGATGTGATTTTCTATTTGTTGAGATTCTCTGCCTTACCTTCTACTAATTCCTCTGCCTGAAATGCTGCCTCCACCTCAAGAACATTTTCTCCACCTCCTCAGTGGAAATTCTGGACATTCAATAAAAGACTGGATGTACAAAGCAGGTCTCCTATTACATTATCCGCAACAAAGCAAATCTAATTTGTGAAACTGGGAGATGGAGAGCTTGGAAAGTTTCTAGCCAGCTAGATATGAGAAATAGAAATGAACACTTCAAACCCCTCTGTGTGTATTTAAGATGATATTAATATAGCTTACTTTGGGGCACCATTTTATCTATTTCAGCTTCTTTAAAATGTTTATAAGGAGGAGTTAATTCAAGAGTATAAAATTTCTGTTTTGCAAGATAAAATAGTTCTGGAGATTGTTATATGCACAACAATATACTTAATACTGCTGAACTATACAGTTAAAAATGGTCAAGGTGGTGAATTTTATGTTTAGTTTGCCACATTTAAAAAATTGTCAAAAGAAACTAGTAACCTATATATGGGCTTTTTAATAAGTTTTTGTTATTGTTGTTGTTGTGTTTTGCTTTATTTTGTTTGAGACAGGATCTCCGTCTGTCACCCACGCTGGAGTGCAGTGTGGCATGATCTCGGCTCACAGCAACCTCCACCTCCAGGGTTAAGTCATCCTCCCACCTCACCCACCCAAGTAGCTGGGATTACAGGCACAGGCCGCCATATCTGGTTAATTTTTTGTATTGTTTTGTAGGAACAGGGTTTCACCATGTTGCCCAAGCTGGTCTTGTACTCCTGGACTCAAGCAGGCTGCCCACCTTGGCCTCCCAAAGTACTGGGATTACAAGCATGAACCACCATACCTGCCCTATAAGTTTATTTCAAATATTGACCACCTACTACTTTTCCAAAGGATCCTTTATCTTTTATATAATTAATAATATTGGGCAATCAGAAGAATTGCTATTTCTTAAATTTATTACTTGTTTAGGCCATTAAGAAATGGGTCCTAAATGTCTGACCTCTCATCATCAGATATGTCTTAGGTTCCTGGAGCTGAAGAAAGATAGGTTTGAAGGAAAGAGACAAAGATGAAAGTAAAGGTCTGGAGTGGGGGAGATTAAATGAGTTAATATTCACATAGTGCTTTCAATAATGCTAACACATAATACAAATTATATATGCTTGTTAAGTAAAAATATGCTGTAGTAGGAATCAGTCCTGACTGGGAGTGGTGGCTCATGCCTGTAATCTCAAACTCCTGAGGTCAGGAGTTTGAGATCAGCCTGGAAAACATGAACACACTGTTTCTATAAAAAACAAATTAGCCAGACATATGGTACACGCCTGTTGTCCCACCTACTCAGCAGGATGAGGCAGGTGGGTGGATCACTTGAGTGCAGGAGTTTGAGGCTGCAGTGAGCCATGATCATGCCAGTGCACTCCAGCCTGGGCAAAAAAGTGAGAGATTGTCTCAAAAAAAAAGGGCCAGTCATGGTGGCTCGCGCCTGTAATCCCAGCACTTTGGGAGGCTGAGGCAGGTGTATTACCTGAGGTCAGGAGTTCGAGACCAGCCTGGCCAACATGGTGAAACCCTGTCTCTACTAAAAAAATTAGCCAGGCCTGGTAGTGGGCACCTATAATCCCAGCTACTTGGGAGGTTGAGGCAGGAGATCGCTTGAGCCTGGGAGGCAGAGGTTGCAGTGAGCCAAGATTACACTACTGCAATCCAGGCCTGGGCAACAGACTGAGACTCCATCTCAAAAATAAATAAATAAAAAGTTCATTATTTAAAAAATGAGTAACTTAATAAATTACATCAACAATTATTAGGTTAACTAGGTTCTCTTAAGTTCTAATATTTTATATGCTTAAGCTATAGAACACTCCGGTATGAGTTAGTTTTAAATGGAGAGAGGTGGTAAGAGGAAATTAATGATTGGGGGAATTTGGGACAATGGAGCACCTCCAGGATGGATAAACAGGGCTGGGTGAGATGCCAGAACAGAAGCTGGAAAGGCCACAAGGGTAAGCACAGAGTAAGGGAGGTGAAGATGGACCAGGATGTCCCCGAGGGACAAAGGAAGTGAAGTTCAGTTCTACTTCTCACTTTCACGGAGGTTCTTAGTACTGGGTCCAACTGGGTACAGGGGCTGTATATCCTCTCCCATCATATCTGAGTTAGGACACCAAAATTATAGTGTTTAACCTTACATTATTTTTTAAAAATGTATCAAGGTGAATTTTACATAACCTGAAATTCATAGTTTTTAAGTGAACAATTCAGTGGCATTTGATAGACTCAGTTTTGTGCAACCACCACCTCTGCCTAGTTCCAAAATATTTTCATCATTCCAAAACAAAACCCTGTGCCCATTTACATTACTTTTTAATGCATGTTTTATTTTTAATATAGAAAATCCTTTCATAATGTATTGCAATCAAATGTTAATCTTACTCCAAAATAAGTGTTTTCTTTCATCTCACCTCTTTTTAATTAAGAATTTCATTTTAATTCTGTTGTATATGTGTCCCCATCATTCCAGCTTGGCTCTTCATAAGGCATAAATACATTTCTGTATCTTCTACATTTTAGTCTTAGGACTAAATGCAGTAACTTAATTTTGCTGTAAGTCTATAATATTTTATGATTTGTATATGTGTGTATGTGTGTTTCACCCAATTTTTTCATTTGTTATGTCTTGTTTCTCTGAGGTCAAGAAATTATGAATTAATTCCTTCTTTCCAGCGCTGCTGCGCTGTATCACTTCGCATGGTAGTGCCAAGAGCAGAAGGAGACTGAAATCAGGGCAGCTCTGCCAGGCTTGTAAATTACATGTGCAGCTTTCTGCAAAGGGAGTCTAAACCTGAAAGCTATAAATCAGAGTTTAATAGCAAGCATTTCTTCACAGAAGTAATTTCTGCTAAGTCAGAGCTATTTTGATAGTATCAATTCTCTTTTTGTGTTATGTAAGATTTTGATGATTTTTAACTTGAGCCCTGAGAATGAAATCAAAGGATAATTAGCAGTACAGAATCCAGGAAAATTAAAATTCATAATGATTCTATCTATGTAATTCCAAAATGTGATTGTTTTGCCACATGTTGCTGCTAATGCTTTTTATAAACAAAGAATTCTCTTTTCTTGATCCAAATGAAATAGATATTTTGGCAATGAAAGAATCACCTTAATAGAAAAGCTTGGCACATTTTCCTGTTTTTAATATGCCTTAGGTTGAGAAAATATGATTTATATCTGTATTTTTTGCTATCTCCTACAGAGATAACATTTTATTTCAAATTGGAGTGATTTATAGGTAAATTTGTGATGGTATAAGGTATATATTTCTATGTAAAGGCAAGCTTGCAACTATAACTCAGAGAAATTCCTCAGGGGGTGAAAACAATGATCATTTACAGAGTACATACCATATGCAAAGTAGTACCATGTGCATCACGCATGTAAATATAGTGTCTCATTTAATCTCCGTGACAACTTTGTAAGATGAGTACTGTTCTTTTTATCATTTTACAGACGTGGATATAAAAATAATTCTCCCAATATCACATACGGAGTATATGGTAGAGGTCTAACTCCACAGCCTCTGCTATAACCTCCATGTTATGGCGCAGTAACCCTAAAGCCTGATACACAAAATTATGCTGGCATAAGTGTTGAATTTTGGCTGAAGAGAGAGAAGAGAGCTCATGAGAGTTAGGTTGTAAGTTCATTTACTTCCTTATCCTCAGATATTGACCCATGATTCCAGTATTTTTATTTTCTGCATTTGTTTCCTATGGTTGCCATTAAAAAATACTACAGGCCGGGCGCGGTGGCTCAAGCCTGTAATCCCAGCACTTTGGGAGGCCGAGATGGGCGGATCACGAGGTCAGGAGATCGAGACCATCCTGGCTAACACAGTGAAACCCCGCCTCTACTAAAAAAAAAATAGAAAAAAACCTAGCCGGGCGACGTGGCGGGCGCCTGTAGTCCCAGCTACTCGGGAGGCTGAGGCAGGAGAATGGCGGGAACCCGGGAGGCGGAGCTTGTAGTGAGCCGAGATCGCGCCACTGCACTCCAGCCTGGGCGGCAGAGCGAGACTCCGTCTCAAAAAAAAAAAAAAAAAAAAAAACTACTACAAACCAGGTGACTTAAAACAATAGAAATTTATTTTCTCATGGTTCTGGAGGCTAGAAGTTCAAAATCAAGCATTAGTACCCAAGGGCCTAGGCACTGGCTCTTTCCTTGCTTGGGATCTTCTTTCTCAAAGAACTATATAATGAATTCTCTCCCTCTTTCAAGCGTTTGGTCAAATGTCACCTTCTAAATGAGGTGAACTCTGGCTACCGTTTTTCAAAAATTATAGCCCTGTCCCTAGCACTTCCAAACCTCCTGTACTCTGCTCTGCTCTCTTTTGTCTTCATAACCCTCATCATCTACTAACATACTAGGTAATTCACTTTATTATGTTTCTTGTTTATCTGTCTTCCCCTGCTAGATTGTAAGATTCCAAAGGGCAAAGATCTTTGTTTTGTTCACTGATATAGCTCAAGAACAATGCATGGCAGACAGTAAGTACTCAACATATTTTGGATGAATTGGATAAACCATTTCTCCACATTTTACACGGCCAGCGAGGGAGAGGCTGGAGTGAAGTCACTGGACTTAGGAAAATTATTGCTATATTTTCTAGTATAAGTTCCATAGAGGTTTTTCCAAAGCGCAATAAGGACAGAAATTAGGAAGAATTCACAAGGAGGGGTGTGTGTATGTGTGCGTGCACACGCAAGCACACACACATGCGTGAGTATCTAAATATGTAACACAATGCAATTATTTAAGTGTAAAATAAGACTTAAGACACAGAAGACATGAGGAATAGGCTAAAAATGAGTGTGGGTGTGTGTTTAATTGTTGGAAACTCACAAAATACTGGAAGGAAACCTATCTACAACTCAAGACTCCGGAAGGTCACCACCCATTCCCCTTAATCAACAGAACAGAACTGTATTTCCTCAGATAGGTCCCTTAGCACACATTTGTCTTTGTAGCATAATTGTAAACATGTCTGTAAAATGATGTCTCTTTGTAATATAAAACCTGCTTTAAAAACTTTAGACATCCTTGAAAACAATTTTTGGTTCTTTTCTTCCTTGCCTTTCTTTTCTCTGCCCTACTTTCTATTTTCCATTACCTTTTATTCCATTTTTGTATGTCCAGCAATATGTGTGGAATGAAAAAAATTAGAAACTAAATATTCTGCATTCTTTTTTAACATTCATTTGCTTAACATCAAAATCAGAGGTATGAAAAGGATTTTAAAATAATTTCTGGTCAAAGATACTGTGCTTTTTTAGGTCAAACCATATGCCTTGTGGGAAAAAAGTATTTCAGAGATATGGAGTTGACATTCTAGAGAGCCTGGTTAAAAAATACTTTTAAAACTATTTATAACTGGAGGTTTCCATTTGGCAACTTGAAGCTGTTCCCAGACTGGCACTGGGTTTTTTTTTTTCTCCCAGACATCTCGTTTGGACAGTGAAAAGAAGGGGGTTCCTTTGGAGGCTCCAAGAATTATTTAATGACACAATTGCAGTAAATTTCTTGTAATAAAAGCACTTAGCTACATAGAGGTAGTTACAGTTGATGCCAAGATTTAAATTATCTGGACTGAGGCAAGGTTATATAAGCAGTTGTTTGGGGGTAAAAATCAATGATTTATTAGGAGACCATATTGGATATGTATTAAGGTATTTGTAGAGCAGGTCAACAAAGAAGGGATCTGAGTGAGAATATAGTATGTTGCTGAAACTTTTCTGGTTTCCCAGCATGTCCTGGGCTGGATTAAGTGCCTTTCTTGGGTACTAAGCATGAATCACCATTTGCATAGCTGGTATTCAGCCACACTGAGCTAAAATGCCATTATCTTAGTTTCCTCTTCTACCAGATGGTAGACTCCTTCAAGACTGAGACTGAGAATAATAAGATACATAATTAATCATAGCTGCCATTTGTTAAGTCCTTACTATGTCCAAGTCTGTGTGCTTTGCATATCTTATTGCATTTGAAGACTCACAACAACTTTGTGAAATACTAGCCCATTTTACAGATGAAAACTCAAACTTGATAACCAGGGAAATAAGCATAGTGTCACACAGTTATTATGTGGAAGAGCTAGAAGGCTTCCAATTCATCTCTGCATTGAGCCAACATGGGACCCGTTGAAGTAATTTATGAATGAATGAATCAGTAAAAATATAAAGGAGTAATTTAAATATGTTTACAATTTTGTTAACCAGTTAAGTAAAATATAAATTCATGGAGACAATTAGAAAAACAAGTATTTTTATTGTCGTTCCTAGAGGCTATTTTAGCCTGTAAAACCCCAAAGAAGACTGTTTCCTCCAGATTGGAGTGGAAGAAACTGGGTCGGAGTGTCTCCTTTGTCTACTATCAACAGACTCTTCAAGGTAAGAAGCTGGAGGCTTGAAGAGGTGTGAGCAAGAGAATGCCAAGTACAACCAGGATCCTTTAATTGACAAATGAGATCAGGACATGACTGATTACTGAAAATGTGTTTTTGTAAGTGTGAGATGAAAGCAACCATGTCTGAGACATAAAACACAATAGCCACAAAAACAGAGAACAGAGGGAGGTGAAGCCTACTGAATCCCTGGACTCATCCTTTCAGGCATAAAGGATGCAAAATGCAATTGCTCTTATTGGCTCCGTAGATTAAACTCTCTTCCTTCCTTCCTTCCTTCCTTCCTTCCTTCCTTCCTTCCTTCCTTCTTCCTTTCCTTTCCTTTCCTTTCTTTCTGCCCTTCCTTTCCTTTCTTTCCTTTCTTCTTTTCCTTCCTTCCTTCTTTTTTTTGTTTCTTTTTTCTTTCTTTCTTTCTTTTCTTTCTTTCTTTCTTCCTTTCTTTCTTTCTCTTTCTTTCTTTCTTTCTTTCTTCCTTTCTTCCCTTCCTTTCTTTTCTTCTCTCTCTCTTTCTCTTTCTTTTTCTTTCTTTCTCTTTCTTTCTTTCTCTCTTTCTTTCTTTCTTTCTTTCTTTCTTTCTTTCTTTCTTTCTTTCTTTCTTTCTTTCTTCCCTTTCTTCCCTTTCTTTCCTTTCTTCTTTTTCTTCCTTTCTTCCTTTCTTTCCTTTCTTTTTTCAAGGTCTTGTTCTCTTGGCCAGACCAGAGTACAGTGGTATGATCATGGCTCACTGCAGTCTCCACCTCTGGAGCTCAAGTTATCCTCCCATCTCAGTCCCCAAGAAGCTGGAACTACAGGTGCACACCAGTATGCTCAGCTAATTTAATTTTTTTTTTTTTTTTTTAGAGATGAGGTGAGGTCTCCCTATGTTGCCCAGGCTGGTCTTGAACTCCTGGGCTCAAGCCATCCTCCTGCCTCGGTCTCCAAAAATAGTGAAATCACAGGTGTGAGCCACTTGCCCGGCTCCTGAGAGAAAGGAATTAAAAAATTGTGTGGTTTGGAAGTGAAAGGTTGCTTCTCAGTCATAATGCTGTCACCCTATTTCCTTAAGTTTGTCTTGAAAGGCAGGCCACTACTGAGAAGCTTAGGGAGTTAAGACTTAAGAGTGGGTTATGATAACAACCGTTATCAAGTCTTTTCTTTTCTTTTCTTTCTTTTGTTATACATTTCTTTCTACTACCTACTCTTGCCATTGAATATGTGATGAACTTATAATTTAAGACATTGATAATGATGGATGAAGCAAATTTCCATTTGCTTCAAAATAAACCAGTGGTTAATAATATAGATGAAACAAGATAAACCATGCATTGATTACTATTATAGCTGGTCAATGATACATTGAGGTACAATTCACTCTACTTTCTAATGTTGTGTATGCTTGAATCTTTCCATTATAAATATTTCTAAAGCTGGAAATACAATTTTACAAGTGTAATAAACATGTTACTATTTTAAAATGCTATGTATTTCTTTAATGTTAAAGAATTAAGTGAAAATATTTGAAGTTTATAGAAAATTTAAAATACCCCCTCGAGTTCTCATCTGTCAAGATAAGACTACTAGCTGTAAGGTGTTAATAGCACAGCTATCTTCACTTGAATTTTCTGTAGTTGCCATTTCTGGCATGTGCACATTATGCAAAACTATTTATTTGAGCCACTGCACCTGCCTAATTTTTACATTTTTTTAAAGAGATGAGATATGGCCACGTTGCCAAGGCTGGCCTCAAACTTCTGTCCTCAGGCGATGCTCCCACCTCAGCTGGGACTACAGGTACAAGCCACCACACCGGGTGCAAAACACTATTTTAATTCTGAATATGTTACTATCAAAAAATAAAATAATGTTTTTAACCACCTTTTCTTGTGCCGCAGTGTTATGTGGGCCACCACACATAAAGTTACTGTTCCAGCCAATTAAACCAGACTCCCTGGTTTTCTGAAGACATGCATATTTTTACAAGGGAACTAGAAAGGGAATGAGGCAAGCATTTGAACTGAATTATTTAAAATATAACATGGGGCTGGGCACAGTGGCTCATGTCTGTAATCCCAGCATTTTGGGAGGCCAAGGCATGCAGATCACTTGAGGCCAGGAGTTCGAGACCAGCCTGGCTAACATGGTGAAAACCCATCTCTACTAAAAACACAAAAATTAGGCAGTGTGGTGGTGCACATCTGTAATCCCAGATGCCCGGGAGGCCGAGGCATGAGAATGGCTTGCAGTGAGCCAAGATCATGCCAGTACACTCCAGCCTGGGCAACAGAGCAAGACTCTGTCTCAAAAAATAAAATTTATATACATAATATGGAAGGGCCTCCGTGGCCAGGCCTGCTGGCAGCTGTTCCTCAGAGGGCCCACGCTGGAGCTGACAGCCTGCCAGGGAGCTGGGCACTTGGAGACGGGGTGGGAGCACTGGGGTCAGCCAGAAATCAAACACGTCAGTGAAGGCCCAGAGCAGCTCAGAAGATAAAATAACAGTCCACTTTATAAACCAACAGTGAAACATTAACAAACAAAGAAAGCATTGATAACTCTCTGCTAGATGTTGTGGTTGAAAATAATGTAGATATTGATGGGTTTATTGCCTAGGAGGGAGCCTTGGCTTGCTCTGTCACCTCATCTTTGAAAAGCACATATTTGAGAAGTTAGACACAATCACTGACAACATGCTTGATCTGGCATATGGACTGACGGACAGGTCAGAGTTGTATTGCCAAATCTGTTTGATAAAATCTATGGGCCATATGACTGTCTGAGTACCTGATGGAGTGGCCGGTGCAGGACAATCCACTGACATGGGCAAGACCACCTAAGCTAGAATAAACAGGAATGCTTTCACTACATTTTACCTATTTTTATAATTATGTCTTAATATAATCAAATAAAAACATGCATGAATGAACGTTATTATGACCAGCTTTACTATTTTAATTCACCTTGTATAACTACTGAATTTTGTAGTTCTGAGAACATGCAATTTTTATATTTGTTAAATTAGAAAAAGGTCAGTTAAATATTAGAAAATAATTAATATGATGATACCTTACAAATTTTGCCTCATGTTTGTTTAGCAACTTTTAGCAAAACGTTTTCACATGGCCTTATGTCTGCTTACCTAGAAAGTAAATTTTTTAAAAAAGATATTATAATCCCTGTTTTATGTGAGTGAAGGCAAAGACTTAAAATGGCTTGTTTAGGGCCATCCAAATAATTAGAAAATCTGTACACACCTGCATAGGTGTTTACTGTAAGGTATATGTTAGACTGAAACTGGAGAAATTATGACTATCTTACAGCAGCAATTAAATCTGACTGCGTATGGACAAAAGCATTTAATTGCTCGGTGAACTGCTTAACTGACAGTTATTAACCTTATACATAAAGATTTCAAAATTTTGATTCGGTGAGAAGTATAAGGTTGAACATAGGCATTACAACACTGCCAAATAAGTTTGATCTCTGTTTTGACTAAGCTAGTAGAATAAACTAAAATTAGATGTCAAAATGAAATAAAATATGAGAATATAAAACTATATATGCTTTTTTGAACTTTTTTTTTCTTTTCTTTTTTGAGACTGTGTCTCGCTCTGTCGCCCAGGCTGGAGTGCAGTGGCACAACCTCGGCTCACTGCAGCCTCCGCCTCCTGGGTTCAAGCGATTCTCCTCCCTCAGCCTCCCAAGTAGCAGGGATTATAGGCGCATGCCACCATGCCCAGCTAATTTTTTGTATTTTTAGTAAAGACGGGATTTCACCATGTTAGCCAGGCTTGTCTCCAACCGCCTCGGCCTCCCAAAGTGCTGGGATTACAGGCATGAGCCACCACGCCTGGCCTTTTGAACATTTTAAAAACTGTCCTTTCCAAAATAAAAAATTTAAATAACAGCATCCATATACAATTTTTAGGCTTTAAACTTGAGTTGATTAATAGGGAAATAAATGCTTTGGTTACTGAATGAACTGACTAGAGGAAGGTATTACACAGAAAGCTACTTGGGTTATTACTAACATCAGTGTCTTCTTTTTCTAAAAGGTGATTTTAAAAATCGAGCTGAGATGATAGATTTCAATATCCGGATCAAAAATGTGACAAGAAGTGATGCGGGGAAATATCGTTGTGAAGTTAGTGCCCCATCTGAGCAAGGTCAAAACCTGGAAGAGGACACAGTCACTCTGGAAGTATTAGGTGATGTGCACGTATATGTGTGACTACATCTCTCACTTCTTCTCCACCACCCAGCCCTGGGGGCAACCAAGCACTGGTCCATGAACATGCCAGCATCAACTGGGAGCCTCAACCAGTCAAGTTACAGAGACCATAAGCATCACCTTCCCGGCAAGCTCTTGGCCATTTCTCCCCATCCCCTCATTGGCTGCTGAAATTTTAGTAACGCGTTATCACAAAGTATCTCTTTGTTAAAGATGGAGGCAATTCCTAGCGGTCCTACAATGTACATAGGAGTATCTTTCCTGAGGGTTTATTTTTCAGTATTTTTCAGCACATACACGATTTTCCAACCATTTAAAATAGTATCACATGAGATGGTAGAGAAGCAATAATACACAAAAAAAATAGACCGAAGGTAGGATTAGAAGTCATTTGGTAAATAAAGGAAATTGACATTCATTATGTACCTGATATGTGTTAGCCCTTGTCACATAAGTAATTTTACTTCATCTTCATTAACATTAATATGATTTTTACAGATGAGTAAATGGAATTTAAATGATTTAACAAGGCCATACAGCTAGAAAGTGTCTGGACTAAGATTTTAATCCAGATGAGGTTAACTTCAAAACCAGTATGTTTAGTTTCTGTAAGAATCATGGATAGACTAGCCACAGGGGCTTATGCCTGTAATCTCACCACCACTTTGTGAGGTTGAAGTGGGAGGATCCCTTGAGGTCAGGAGATTGAGACCAGCCTGGGCAGCATAGTGAGTCCCCTATATCTCTCTCTCTAAAAAAAAAAAAAAAAAAGAAAGAAAAAAGAAAAAAAAAGAAAAATCCATTGTGGTGTTGTTATACACCTGTAGTCCCAGCTACTTGGGAGGCTGAGGCCAGAGGATTACTTGAGCCCAGGAGTTCAAGGCTGCAATGAGCTATGATTGTGCCACTGCACTCTAACCTGGGAGACAGCAAGACTTTCTCAAAAAAATAAAGAAATAAATAAAAAGAATCACTGATAGATAGTAAAACAGTTCATGATGGTAGTTCGTGGAGGAACATGATCTCTTCTCTTTCATTGGTGGTGTATAATCTACCAAGCAAAGAGACTGAAACAGCTCCCCTTCCTTTTTCATGTTGTTCATGCTCTTTCTGAAATACTAGTGATGTACTAGCACAGTAGAAATTTAATTCAGAAAACCTTGCAGCAGATCCGGCCAGTTTATTCATTTTCTAGTGTTGTATAACAACTAAATAGGTCTGTAGAGCAAAAGTCCAACAAGAAGACTGGGTATCTGCCCAAAGTATCCCAAGGCTGAAATCAAAGTGTTGACAAGGCTGAGTTCTCATCTACAAGCTATGAGGAAAAATCTGTTTCCAGACTCATTCTTGGTGTTGGCAGATTTCTGTTCCTTGTGGTTGTAGGACCAAAGTCCCTGTTCCATGCTGGCTATCAATTGGTGGACCACACTCAACTCCTAGAGGCCACCACATTCCTTATTACGTGGTCCCTTCCATCTTCAATGAAAGAAAAGCATGTCAAATTCTTGTACTTCGTTTTTGTTGTTGCTTTGAGACAAGATTTTGCTCTGTCTTCCAGATCACGGCTTACTACAGCCTCAACCTCCTTGGCTTAAGCGATTCTCCCATCTCAGCCTCCCATCTCAGCTGAGACCACTGGCACACACCACTTTTGTGTGTGTGTGTGTGTGTGTGTGTTTTGTAGAGACACAATCTTGCTATGTTGCCCAGGCTGGTCTCAAACTCCAGGCCTCAAGTGATCCTCTTGCCTTGGCCTCCCAAAATGCTGTGATTACAGGTGTGAGCCACCACACCTAGCCTTCTTCTTGTGCCTTGCATATCTGACTTTTCCTTCTGCAGCCAGCCAGAGAAAACTCTCTGCTTTTAAAGGTTCATGTGATTAGGTCAAACCCATTCATGAAATCATCCTATCTTAGGGACAATGGTTTTGGGACCTCAGTTACATTTCCAAAATCTTTCTACTACAGTATCTAGATTAGTGTTTGATTGAATAACTGGAAAAAAAAAAGTGTATTTTTACCAAGGACTGCAATCTTGGGAGACCACCTTAGAATTTTGGAGTAGAAATATTGTAATCTTGGGAGACCACCTTAGAATACAGCCAGTTCTGGGTTTTCCTGAATAATAAATAGGTCACCTAACGAAGTCTGGTTTACTTTTCAATCCCTGAGATCAGAATAACCCTAATAGCTGGACCAGGTATTTTCTAACTTGGCCAGTTCTAGACAGAATGAGATTTATAGTTGAGTACTGGGCCTGAAAAGAATACTCAGGTTTGGCTGGGCATGGTGGCTCATGCCTATAATCCCAGCACTGTGGGAGGCCAAAGCAGGAGGATTGCTTGAGCCTAGGAGTTCAAGACCAGCCTGGGCAACATAGTGAGACCCTTTTTATACAAAAAAAATTTTAAAAAATTAGCTGGTCATGGTGGCTCGAGCCTATATTCCAGCTACTTGGGAGGTTGAGGTGGAAGGATCAATTGCTTGAGCTCGGGAGGTTGAGGCTACAGTAAACCGTGATCACACCGCTTTACTCTAGGCTGTTATAGGGTGAGATTCTGTCTCAAAAAAAAAAAAAAAAAAAAAACTATCTACACACACACACATGCACACGCTCTCTCTCCGTTAGGCTTCTTTTAAATATAATTGGTAATAAACCAATTGAAGAAAACAGTAGAGATTGTTTATCTAATAAAGAATAACTGTTGTATAAGCTAAAGTAATGCTTATTATTATAAAAGATAAGCCTTTAACTCTCAGTGAGTTGATTAACATAGTAAGTTTCTTTCTCACTTAAGTAAAGCCTAAATAGTTGGGACAGTGGTAGAGGAGCTATATTACTTTATTTCATGAAACCATTAGAGATGCAACCTAATATAGGTCTGACATCTTCAATACATGACTTTCCAAGGTCACCATTGTTGTTGACACCTACTTGGTAGTAGGAGGGGGTGGAGGATATGAACAAACATGTGGGAGGTTTTTAATTAGTCGGACCTGGAACTGGGATATATCACTTTTTTCCCACATTCCATTAGCCAGAACTCATGTATATGACCCCATCTGGCAACAAGAGTGCTGGGAAACGTGGTCTACTGTGTGTCCATGAAGAAAGAAGATGGGTTTGTTGGACAAGTAACCAGTCTCTATCCCAGGGTCCAGTAAGCACACATCTTTACCTGGCTATTAAAACCCTTGATTATAGAGACAAAGTCAACAGCTTTAACGAAAACAAACAACCTTGATTAGCTTATAAATAACCAATATCATCTGACTTCCATTGTTCAGTGGCTCCAGCAGTTCCATCATGTGAAGTACCCTCTTCTGCTCTGAGTGGAACTGTGGTAGAGCTACGATGTCAAGACAAAGAAGGCAATCCAGCTCCTGAATACACATGGTTTAAGGATGGCATCCGTTTGCTAGAAAATCCCAGACTTGGCTCCCAAAGCACCAACAGCTCATACACAATGAACACAAAAACTGGAACTCTGGTAAGGTCATTTCAAGAATTGACTTGATAACTGTCTTGCATTTGGATTTAAAAAGATCATTAGAACTTAAGATGATGTTGAATAGAGAAGTGATACCATTGCTTGCTAAGTGGAGAGAGGCAGGGGCAGCAGGAAAGATGGCAGCACTTGTACCAAGAAGTGATGGAAAGAGCTACTACAGGAGATGGGAAGAGAAAACAGAGACTGAGGGAGCTGAGTGTCCAAGGTCCAGTGAAAGAGCAAAGGGGCAAATGTTCCTGAAGCAAAGGAGCAAAGGCTGTGTGTTTATCTTTTCAGAATTTAAAAAGATTCTAGAAATGATGATCCTATAAATGATACAAATTAAGATTTTCCTACACCCTAAGCTACTTCCTGGTAGTAACTCTGGCTCTTTAAAGGAAATATTTATTATTTGCTGCTGCAGTGAACTCGCTTGTGATTTAGGAAAGTGCATGAACCCTTTTACCATGGAGACCTTCATTTATATAGGTGGTATTTCCTAGGAATTAGAAATACCTAGACTACTGAGTACCATCATGTGCTATAAACTTTAAAAAATGTGTGGCCAGGCGCGGTGGCTCACGCCTGTAATCCCAGCACATTGGGAGGCACCATGCCTAGTCAATTTTAATGAATTTTGAAAGGAGGATATAATGCTTCATTCCTTTCAACTACAAGTGCACAATAACATTTACAAACTATATCTTCTGATAAACAAGAAAGCAAATTGCTAAAGTGGCCGAATAATGAAGCCTATTGGATGCAGCTACTTCTTAAGCATGGCCACGCTCTGGCCTCTCAGCAGTCAGCAGGTACAATCAGCAGGTCTGAGTGATTTTACACTGAGCAACTGGGCAGAAAAACCTGCTGTCACACTTTGCTATATTTACTTTTCAAATGTATTTTTTCTCAGAGTAGTTGGTAAAAGCCCCAAGGCAAATCTGAAAGGATAGATTCACTTTCCTCAGCTAACCTCAACCCTTGAAATAGCTTGTGATGTCAAAGGAATGCACCTGGGCTGAACTAGGATGGGTTCTTCTGTGAGAAATGAACAACAAAGGCTCCAGTGTATGGAAGCCAATGACTTCCTTTTAATTACCAGCTATAATATGCTGGAAGATCATTTGGGGTTTTAGTCTAACATATTATTTATATGTAACCTTGGCCCTGAGTTCATGGTGAATATTCTAAAAGCATTCTGGCTTTGAGGAGAGTGAGAGATGATTCCATAGAGTGAAAAAAAAAAAAAAAAGAAAAGAAAAACAGGAAAACTTCCTCTCCCTCCATTTAGGAGGATCTAAGACAATGACCCTTCAAGGTGACCAGGATTACACTCCCTTTCTCCCTCCCTCCAGCCCTTTCTTCTTTCCTTCCTTCCTTTCTCCCTCTCTCCCTCCCTCTCTTCCTTCCTTTCTCCCTCCCTCCCTCTTTTCTTTCTTTTCTCCTCTTCTTCCTTTTTGTCTGCCTTCATTCCTTCCAAATATCCTCCAAGGGGATAAAACTACTGATAAAAATAATGAAGTATATTATATCAGTCTTAGCTTTTGGTTGCTTTGACAGGGATGGGAAGGAGGAAGGTCTGGCTTTTCTTTTCAAATTTTAAAAAATTCTAGAATTGATAGAATCGACAATCCTATAAACCCATACCAATTAAGATTTTCCTAGGCCCTAAGCTACTTCCTGGTAGTAACTGGCTCTTTAAGTATTTATTGTTGGCTGCTGCAGTGAACTCGCTTGTGACTTAGGAAAGTGCATTAACCCTTTTACCAGGGAGGCCTGCCCTTCATTTATAAATGATGTTTCCTAGGAATTAGAAATACCTAGACTACTTAATACTACCATGTGTTATGAACTTTAAAAAATGCTCACTGCCTTCCTAACTGTACTGCTTTCATGGAAAAAAAAAAAAAAAAAGGAACTTCCCGTATGTATTTTATCTTTGTTCTTTGTCAAATTAAGCAAAAGTCTAGCTTAAACTCCTTGAAGTCAATGGAGACTTTTAAATTCATAGTAAAGATAGAAAGTCTCAAATTTTTAAAAGAAAGACAAACTTAAAGCTAAAACTTGAGGGACAGGGTTATTTAAAAAGTCTACTTATAGATCTATGGCTTAAAAATACATATTTTTGCATCCACAAATAGCAATTTAATACTGTTTCCAAACTGGATACTGGAGAATATTCCTGTGAAGCCCGCAATTCTGTTGGATATCGCAGGTGTCCTGGGAAACGAATGCAAGTAGGTAAGCATGAAATATTGGGAGGAACCAATGGTTTTCAATTAGACTGTGAATTGCAGCATTTGCGGGTAGAAGGAGCAAGGGGCAGGACATGTCTGAGTGACTTGAAGGATAAACAGGAGAGAATGATTAAAATTAACTTGATATGATGTGTTGCAAAGAAGCAAAGATGCTGTTTTTAAGCCATCTCCCAAATAAGCCAAAAATACTTAGTATTGTATTTAACCACTGTTTTTAGTTTTTTAAATAATTGTTTGTAAAATACATTCTTCTGGGTAATCTTTCTCTCGATTAAAAGCTAAGTATCTTGTAGTCTAAATTGTTGAAGGTCCAGAAGTTTGAATTTCTGATACTTTTAAAATTCAGGAATGCATATCACTGACATTATCCACCAAATTAATTCAGGTGTTGACATTTACAGTCAACATAGCAGTTATTTAAGTAATCAGAAAGTATCCCTTTCAATGCTGCTTTGAAGTTATCATTTAAAAAATTCATCACAGCATGTTTAAAAATTAAGGCATTGTTTTCTTAGTTTCATTTATTCACATATGTCCTCATGGGTTTTTCTTTTGTTGTTGTTGTTTTTGTTTTTTGTTTTTTTGAGACAGAGTCTTCGTCTGTTGCCCAGGCTGGAGTGCAGTGTCGTGATCTCGGCTCACTGCAACCTCTGCCTCCCAGGTTCAAGCAATTCTCCTGCCTCAGCCTCCCAAGTAGCTGGGATTATAGGCGCACCCAGCTAATTGTGGTATTTTTAGTAGAGACAGGGTTTCACCACGTTGATCAGGCTGGTTTCACACTCCTGACCACAGGTGATCAGCCCACCTCAGCCTCACAAAGTGCTGGGATTACAAGTGTGAGCCACCGCGCCCGGCCTGTCCTCATGGTTTTTACCATTACCTTGTACTACCAGCACAATTTCTGTTTATTTTTCCTTCCACTTAAATGGTCCTGTTTAATTTAAACGTCTACCTTTGCCTTCTCTTAAGGAATCATATCCGGGAAGTCATGGTTTTGATGTATTAGTTACTTTTTCTTACCACACAATAAATGCGTGATGAATAAAATTTAAATGTTTGTTTCTCCACGAGGACCACTTTAATTTGGACATGATTCTCACATATCTACTCTTTCTAAATACAAGTTAGCTTAGAGGTTAAAATTAGTTTGTTTAATGCTCGTCCATTGATCCGAGGTGTTTTGTGTCCTTGGTTGGGACTTACATCTTTTGAAATACATACACATTCATAAATTCATTTTTTTGGTTTTCTTTGTGAATTATAACTATTTTCACATGTAACCAAAATTAGAATATGTTAACTCTCCTAAAGAAATTTTTTCAACGTGCAGGATTTATTGGTTGTTTTTTGTACCGACTCACTGTAAAACTCCAGCAGACTCTACTCACACTGAGCCTTTCAGCAGTTTAGTTCCTTTTCTTTCAGTCAGAAAAATGGTACCTTCCTTTTATAGAGACATTTTTTCCAAAAAAAAAGAAATGACAAAATATTTTCATATTTAATGTTACATTTTTTCTACAGTGAGGCATGATACGGCTGTATGACTTGCTCAACATCACAGAAAATGGTGAACAGGATGTAAGAAGTTAACTTACTCCTAATCTATTACTCCTCTATCTCCCATTTCATTGAAGAAAAATAACATAAAATTCATACCACGACTTAGCACTTACAGGACAATTTTTTATCAGTATTTCCTTTTAGGGTGAATCCTTCCTTCATAGATGTTAAATTCATTGACAAACTACAAGACAGTTTTTTTTTGTCACATAATAGCCCTTACTTTGAATGCTTCATAGATGTTAAATTTATTGACTACTACAACGTAAATAGAAGGCACACTTTGGTTCTCAGGAATTTCACTTATTGATTTGACTTTGCCTAAGATTATGATTACTGTAGATTTTTTCTCTATCTGCTCTTTTTAATCCAAGTAAATAAAAAGCCGAATCTTACTGACCTCTCAATACCCAAGCAAACTGAGTTTATACCAAGCAATAATTAATGTTTTCTACTCTGGTCAAATTACTTAACCTTTCAAAAGATTTATCAAGTTTTCTTTTTTTAAAAAAAAATCAATATTTTGGAGGTATTTAAGAAAATTAATAACACACTTGGCATTAGGAAAGAATTTCGAGACCTAAAGTTTTTATAATAAGCAGATTCACTTAAACAGTATCTCTAAAAAGATCATTTCCAAAGTGTACATTGCTTTAAAATATTTATTTTTGAGAAAATGCTACCTAATATTTTCTCTAGGTTATTTAATCATATGCTAATTAAAACTTGTTTTTTAAAATGGGAACTCTTTGAAGAATTGCTCCTTTAATAAATACATGGGAAGTATCTAAATGGCAGAAGAGTGTTGGTCATAAAATCCTCACGGACAAGATGGAGAAATATGGTCCAAACAATGTTTTGGGGGATCCACACGCAGTTGAATCCCATGCTCAAAGAATGTTAATCAATTGTGTTGTATGACGGGAGTTGTCTACTAGACTGTTACATAGTTCTTTCCTAAACAAATCCATGTTCATCATGTTATTAATGACTTGAATGAGAGTTTTTTGGTTTTTTTTGTTTTTTTTTTTTTTTTTTTTTTTTTTGAGACGGAGTCTTGCTCTGTTGCCCAGGCTGGAGTGCAGTGGCCGGATCTCAGCTCACTGCAAGCTCCGCCTCCCGGGTTCATTCTCCTGCCTCAGCCTCCCGAGTAGCTGGGACTACAGGCGCCCGCCACCTCGCCCGGCTAGTTTTTTTTTTTTGTATTTTTTAGTAGAGACAGGGTTTCACCGTGTTATCCAGGATGGTCTCTATCTCCTGACCTCGTGATCCGCCCATCTCGGCCTCCCAAAGTGCTGGGATTACAGGCTTGAGCCACCGCGCCCGGCCGAGAGCATTTTTAATAAAATTCTCAATTTGCAGAAATGTTAAGCTTGGAAGGTTAATAATGTAATTATTATTAATAATTTTTATTAATTATATTATTAATAATAATACATTATAATTAATGTATTATTGGGCAACAGAATCAATCTGGGAAGAATCACAGTAGTTATTTCCAAACTTGGGTTCAAAAAATCCAGCTGCATTACATTAGAGGATGGATGCCTTAACAGCCATAGGAAAAGCCTCAGAGAATTTAATTCATTTTTCATAAATAGGATGACAGTTTAGTTGCATATATGTATATGGCTGTATGTACACATATATACACACCCATATAATTCAAAAAGGAAGGTATTTCTTACACTTAGTTTTACCGAATAACAATGACATGTGCTTTTTTTTGAGACAGTCTCTGTCACCTAGACTGGAGAGAAGTAGTGCAGTCATAGTTCACTATAATCTCAAACTCCTGGGCTCAAGTGATCCTCCAGCCTCAGCCTCCTGAGTATCTGGGGCTCCAGGAATGCACCACCATACCCGGCTAATTTTTTTTATTTTTTATTTTTTAGAGATGGATTCTTGCTCTGTTGCCTAGGCTGGTCTCAAATTCCTAGCCTCAAGCAGTCCTCCCACCTCAGCCTCCTGAGTAGCTGGGATTACAGGCATGAGCCAACATGCCCGGCACCACATGCTTTCTTTGATGCTGAGTTTTCCATTATTTGTGAAATTGACACAGATGATGATGTAGAAGAATTTTAAGTAAGATGTGGGGTAGGGAGTGGCAGTAGAATACTTGAACTCATTGAACTTCAAAGATCGCTTCCGTTCTTTTAATCCTGTGAATTATTACACATCTCCAAATGAATGCAAAAGAATAGCACACATTTTATTTTTTAATCTGAGAAGTTTTTAAACTTTAGTATTTTCCCAAAGCTTAAGTTCTGTTAATATGTTTAATCATTTTTGAACCATGTCTTAGAAGTGAGTTAGTTGAATAGGCTTCAAAATCATTAAAGTATGCTTTATGATATAGCTGCAAAGGGGACCTTTTTTTGAACGTTTTCAATTTAATGACTGCATCAGTCCGTGTAATCCACATAAATTTATGCATAGTTTATTTTGCATTCCAGATGATCTCAACATAAGTGGCATCATAGCAGCCGTAGTAGTTGTGGCCTTAGTGATCTCCGTTTGTGGCCTTGGTGTGTGCTATGCTCAGAGGAAAGGCTACTTTTCAAGTAAGTGAATTTCACCCTTCTTTGGCAGATAACTTTCTATGGCTATGGAGTTTATTTATGAGATACTGTTTCTCCTAGGAAGTTTTTTTTTTTTTTTTTCCAGGCAGAGTCTTGCTCTGTCGCTTAGGCTGGAGTGCAGTGGTGCCAAAATCTCCACTCAATGCAACCTCCACCTCCCAGGTTCAGGTGATTCTCACGTCTCAGCTTCCCAAATAGTTGGGATTACAAGCGTGCACCAATACACCCAGCTCATTTTTGTATTTTTAGTAGAGATGGGGTTTCCCTATGTTGGCCAGGCTGGTCTCGAACTCCTGGCCTCAAGTGATCTGCCCGCCTTGGCCTTCCAAAGTGCTGGGATCACAGTTGTGAGCTGTCGCGCCTGGCCCTCTCCTAGGAAGTTCTAACAAACTCTGGAGAATATTGTTCATTTATTTTCTGCTATAGAAAATGTTCAGGATGACATGCAGGTGGCTTATGAAACACCTTGGCAAACCTAGGGAGAAAAGGCAAAACTGCCTAGTTGCAAATTCCAGAGAGTACCACAGAATATGCAAGAGATCCTTGGAGTGGTGCAGTGCAGCGAGACAGAGATATTCAATGTGAACAGATATTTATAGTATCTTTGCATGTTTTTAAGATTTTTTTTTTTTTTTTTTTGAAAGAGTCTCGCTCTGTCGCCCAGGCTGGAGTGCAGTGGCGCAATCTTGGCTCACTGCAAGCCCCATCTCCCGGGTTCATGCCATTCTCCTGCCTCAGCCTCCCAAGTAGCC
The DNA here is from genome assembly GCF_002776525.5 of Piliocolobus tephrosceles. Lineage (NCBI taxonomy): Eukaryota > Metazoa > Chordata > Mammalia > Primates > Cercopithecidae > Piliocolobus > Piliocolobus tephrosceles. Next base: position 53,649,789 of record NC_045452.1, on the reverse strand, counting down.
GGGACTACAGTCGCCACCACCATACCTGGCTAATTTTTGTATTTTTAGTAGAGATGGGGTTTCACTGTGTTAGCCAGGATGGTGTTGATCTCCTGACCTCGTGATCCACCGGCCTCGGTCTCCCAAAGTGCTGAGAGTACAGGTGTGAACCATGCCCGGCCAATATCTTTTTATTTTAAGTTAGGAATTGTATATCTCAAGATATAAGTTGATTTCAAATTTATAAAGAAATTTCATTGAAATAAATAAGTGAAATATTTCATCAGTGTAGAACAGTGAAGTGTTGAATGTTAAATTTAGGACAACTGTATTTAGAAGAGAATTGTTCAGCTGGGTGTGGTGGCTCACGCCTGTAATCCTACCACTTTGGGAGGCCGAGGCAGGTGGATCACTTGAGGTCAGGAGTTCGAGTCCAGCCTGGCCAACATGGTGAAACCGTGTCTCTACTAAAAATACAAAAATTAGCCAGGAATGGTGGCATGCACCTGTAGTCTCAGCTACTCGGGAGGCTGAAGCAGAGGAATCACTTGAACCTGGGAGGTGGAGGTTGTAGTGAGCCAAGATTGTGCCACTCCACTCCAGCCTGGGTGAAAAAGCAAGACTCCGTTGCAAAAGAAAAAAAAAAAAAAGAGAATTGTTCAGTCAAAACTAGAAACCTATTGTATTTATGAGAACTACTTCTGTACACCGTTTTGAATTCTTCAAATTTAGACCTTTTGTAACTTCACACCTCCATTTGATGATGCAATAGGTTTGATGTAAATGGGTGAGATTTAAAAATGTTTTATTCTCTTAATGCATTTCTTCACTCTCTAATATTATTGGAGAGCTCAGAAGCTGCAGCACTCTATCAGGTCCACTGGCAATAGTGTATAAAATAAAATTTTTAATTGAATTACAAATTTATAGCATATACAAGTTCTAGACCCATTGTTTTACAGCAAACATTAATTTTGGAATTTAGATTTTTAAAACAATTTTTTTTTTTTGAGACAGGGTCTCACTCTGTCACCCATGCTGAGTGCAGTGGTGTGATCATGGCTCACTGCAGCCTTGACTTTCCAGGCGTAAGAGGTCCTCCCACCTCAGCCTTCTCAAGTAGCTGGGACTACAGGCACATACCACCACGCCTGGCTAATTTTCTTTTAATTTTTGTGGAGACAGGTTCTTGCTCTGTTGCTCAGGCTGGTATCGAACTCCTGGGATCAAGCAATCCTCCCACCCCAGCCTCCCAAAATGCTAGGATTACAGGTGTGAGCCACCACTCCTGGCCTTAAAAAAAGTATTTTGTGCCAAAATAAAACTTAAATATAAAATGTGTTCCTAATAATACCTCCAATTAGGTATTATGTCTCATAAAATGTTTCTGTGGACATGGATTCCAAGAGATGCCCTATAATTAAGAATAACTGGGCTGAGTGTAGTGGCTCACACTTGCATTCCCAACACTTCGGGAGGCCGAGGCGGGAGGATCGCTTGAGTCCAGGACTTCAAGACCAGCCTGGGCAACATAGGGAGACCCTTTCTTTATAAAAAATAAAAAATAAGCTAGGCATAGTTGCACACACCTTTAGTCCCAGCTACTCAGGAGGCTAAAGTAGGAGGATCGCTTAGCCCAGAAGGTCGAGGCTGCAGTGAGTTATAATCTCACCACTGCACTCCAAGCTGGATAACAGAGCAAGACACTGACCAAACAAACAAAAAGAGCTGCTCTGTCAATTAATACTTGTTCAGTGCTTCAATGTAGTCCACTGCAATGTAACTTTATGAATTGAATCCAGCTGTGTCCCCCTGCTGGTCATCAGTGAAAGTACAAACAAATAAGATGACTCAAAACTCTTGTCATCTTTATACCCTAAAAGAATACCGGTCTGAGTTTTTTTAATGAGGAGTTAGTAAACAAATTTTCCTAAAGTACTGAATTAATTAAAAGTTGACTTGAATATTAGGGGTTCGTTACCTAAGAATGTTACTCTCATTTTCATCTAGCAGAAAAATCTATCCAAGAGAACCATATTCTTGAAATTATGTTTAGGACAGAGGTTGGCAGACTAACACCTGTGGACCAAATCTGCCCTCCCCACCTATTTTTCTATGGCCTATGAACAAAAATAGCTTTACAGATGAACATTTACAATCTATTTGATGATAGGGACTACTGACTTTGAACCCCAATTAAAGAGAAATGTTATCTTCCCCAAAAGAATTCCATTTCTCTGCCTGCTTTTCAAGATTTTTATTATTATTATTATTTTATTATATTTTTTATTTTACCCTTAAAAATGTTTGGAAATTTGTTTGCTCTCTTGTTATCTAAGTACCTACATAGTATCCTCTTGGCCCCAAAGCCTAAAATGGTTGCTGTATGGCTCTTTACCAAAAAAGGTTGCCAACTCTTAACTTAGAAGTTATAAATGTCAACAAGATTAAAATTAATAAAAATAAATTAAACCCAAACTCATTTTTATATGAATCTGCATCATACCATAATAACCCTTGCATTAATGATACATATTTTTTCTTTTGCAGAAGAAACCTCCTTCCAGTAAGTATACTTTCCTACAATGCATGTCTTTCCTCTATGTCAACTACTTTTCTATTAATCATCTGCTTAGAGTCAAAAGAGGGAAGCTGGGTTATTTGTGTAAGTTTGCTCTCCCAAGAAGTTACTCAAGTTTATCAAGAAATACATCTGTATTAGGCTGTTGAGCAAGCTTTAATAACTTGCTGATCTGTTGGATGTGGGCTGTGAGAGAAACAGAGAAATACCCGAGACGGGGTAATTTATTTTAAAAAGAGGTTTAATTGGCTCACAGTTCTGAAAGTTGTACAAGCCTGGCACCAACACTGCTTGGCTTCTGGGGAGGCCTCAGGAAGCTTTTACTCATGGCTGAAGGCGAAGCAGGAGCAGGCACGTCACGTGGCAAAAGCGCACGTCACGTGGCAAAAGCGGGAGCAAGGTTGGGGAGGTGCCATATACTTTTAAACAACCAGATCTCAAGAAAACTCAGTCACTATTCTGAGGACAGCATCAAGGGGGTGGTACTAAACCGTTCATGAGAAGTCCGCCCCCCCCATGATCTCATCAGCTCCCACAAGCCCCACCTCCAACACTGGGTATTACAATTCAACATAAGATTTGGGTGAGGCAAATATCCAGACTCTATCAACATCACACTTCACACTTCATACCTACTTGTAAATGATAGTACAGAGAGAATGATGATTACCCAGACAAGAAAAGTGGTCACTAATTTGATTTCATCAGCATATCTATAAACTAATTTTAAAAAATTCACTGTATTTTGCTAAATTGAAATTTTTCACATAAAATTTTAGTTAACAGTCATTTCTTATATTCATTGAATACCAATTTTGCGCCTAACACTGTTCTAAGGACTGGGGATACAGTAGTGAACAAAACAGGCCAAAAACCCCACAAAACTCTGCCTTATGGAGCTTACATTCTAGTAGAGAAGGGCAGACAATAAACAGATACTAGTATATAGTATATCAGATGGTGGTATTATGGAGAAAAATAAAACGAGTAAGAGAATATAGAATACAAAGGGTAGGAGTGGAGATTGTAATTTCAAATAGGGTGGTCGGGAAGGATCTCACTAATAAGGGAGTTTTGAGAAAGGCCAGAAGATGGTGAGGAAGCAAGTTGTGCAAATAAGAATGAGAAGAGCGTTCAGGCAGAGGGGAGAGAGCAAACTGAAAGATCCTGAGGCCAGGCAAGCCTAGAGCATCTGAGGGATGTCAGCGGGACCAGGGTGGCTGGAACAGAGTGAGAGAAACAGAGATGAGTGTACACAAGCAGCGGTGGGGGCAGACTGTATGGAGTCCCTTTTAGGCAGTTGTGAGGAGTCTGGCTTTGGTCTGAGTAAGATAGAAAGTCACTGGAGGGCATTAAGCAGAGGAGTGGCATCATCTTAATTTTTCAAAACTCACACTGGCTTCTCTGTTAAGAATAAACTATGAGATGACAAAAGGTGGAAGCAGGGAGATCAGTTAGCAAACTACCACACTAAGCGAGGCAAGAGAAAACGGCGGCTGGTACGAAAGCAGTATTGTTGGAGATGCTGAGAAGTGACAGTGTTTTGGATATAATGTTTTAATAACTTGCTGATCTGCTGGATGTGGGCTGTGAGAGAAAGAGAGAAATCGAAGATGGCTTCGAGGTTATGAGAAGGATGGAATTACCATTTACGGAAGTGTGGAAGATTTTAAGAGGAGAGAGTTTGGGAGTGGTGATGGAGATAAGCGGAGAGGTTGGAGTGTTTGGAATTTTAATATTTGATATGCTTATCTGATTCTAAGTAGAGGTAATCAGTAAGTAACTGAATATTCAAAATCTAGAGTTTGGGGAAATAACTGGAAATAGAATTGTAGGAGTCATTGGTACATGAAATATGGATGAGCTCCCCAAAGCCCTGCAGTTTGTACTTATGACTGTCCTTCTTGCATGTATGGATGTGGCAGACCCAACTTTGGCTCCATAGGTGTAGAGAGAAGATGGATGACAAACTATCTGAGGCCATGGCAGTTGGGAGTGGAGAAGAGATACTGAAGCCATCATGGCTTCAGTTTGTCATCTCCTAATTCCTTTGAAGAACTGGCTGCCGTTGACTTGCTGTTCCCAGATTTCTGGCTCAATCCTGGTCTCTCAGTCTCGTAAGATCCTAATACAAGTCTAGGTTGAAGTTCAAATTATCAAGAACTAGCAGTAACAAACCCAGTGAGTTCAGAGGGGCACAGTAGCCTGAAAGTGCTGCTACTTCCCACCCCTATCCTCCAGGTGATTGTGAGGACTTCGGCTTTTATTGAGTGACACAGAAAGTAATTGGAAGGTTTTGAGCAGAGCGGAGACATCATCTTACATTAAGTGGGAAGGGTGACATCGCTGCAGTGAGGGAGATTATTCTTCCATCAATATCTCTAGCAAATCAAGTAGTAATCTGGTGGGGAGTAACTTCATTCCTAGACATATGCCCTGACATTCATTAAATCTGTGGCCTTCAAAATATGTTGAATGACAAAATGGATGACTGGAACCCTAGTCAGTATGTAAAACTTTTTCCATGGAAAAATAAATACATTTTGAGACTATAATAGTCAAGCTTTCCAAATGTTAAATGTTAATATATTAAATTAAAAGTTAGTAAGTCTCTGGTTTGTGCATTCCACAAAAACCTTTCTTTAGTATACCAGCCATAAGCTACATTTACGTGCACAAGGCTTCACACTGATGTTTTGTTGCATGAGTTTCTCTGTGAATATTGTCTGTAAATATAAGTAATTCAGCAAGAATTGTTGTCTTGTTTTCTACCTAAGATATACGTTCATGTTCTTGCTGAGAAAATGTACGGAAGTAAAATTAAAAGAGCATATATGTTCCAGATTGAAGTGATAATGCAGTAAATATTGTCTTTTATATTCCACAAACAGGAAGAGTAATTCTTCATCTAAAGCCACGACAATGAGTGAAAATGTGAGTATTTTTAAAGCATATTTATAGAATGAATGTGTTTAGGGAATAGGGCAGGGAAATGAATTATATGGACTTTGTGAATTTACACTTTTAATACACTTTGCACCAGTGTCTATCACTGGTGTTTAAAAGGAGCTAAGTAGATGTTAGCTTCTGTACCCTGTCTAGGATGGCATGATAAAGATACCTGGCATTTCCAATTGCAGAAGTGATCTTTAATCACATCACGATTTGTTTCACGGTATTTTCTATAATTAGTCTGTCTTCTTAGTATCACTAGGTCTGGCATTATCGGCTCTCTTTGACAGATGAGTAAATTAAAACACAGGATCTTACAGGATAACAGTGGTGGAGCTAGGACTCAGGCCCTTTTCTTCCCTGTAGCTTGACCAAGCAGAGTGGTTCCAGCAGATCTGTGGTTCTAGCACTCACCTTTGGTTATGTGAAGTACTTGGAACATTTTAGGGCTAGGCAATGTCTTAGTCATTTGGGCTGCAATAACAAAAATACCATACACTGGGTAATTTACAAACAACAAATTTATTTTCAGTTTTGGAGGCCGGGAAGTCCACAGTCAAGGCGCCAGTAGATTCAATGTCTAGTGAGAGCCTGTTCCTCATAGATGGAGCCTTCCTGCTGTGTCCTCACACAGCAGCAGGGGCAAAACAAGCACCCCCCGGCCTCTTTGATAAGGGCACTAGTTCCATTCATGAAGGTCCTGCCCTCATCCCCTGATCACCTCCTAAAGGCCCCACCTCTTAATATTGTTGCATTAGGGATTAGGTTTCAACATATGAATTTTGGGTGACACAAACATTCAGACCAGACCATTATATTTGAAAGGAACATTTCAGAAATGTTTGAAAAGACACAGTAATTACCTAACTCAGAGGGTTTAAGGAACATAGACATTTGGACCCTTTGTAAACACTACATTGATGCAGCAAATACCATTATTACTCAGATTTTGTAGCTCTTTGGATGGATATTCAGCCTTCTGGATGATTCTCTCAGGAATATAGTGGGTTGGGCCGGGGTGAGTTCCTATGGTTTTAGAGGCCTAAGTCGTTTCTTGAGAAACAAAGCATGGGTTCTCAGAAACACTTTACTCATCTATGGCAGGAATTCTCTCAGATTTCCTCTCAGTAGAGTCTGGAGGGTGGGGCAGGGTGGGGGTCGGGGGAGGGGGGAGCCTGGACATCAGTATTTTAAATGCATAAGTGATTTTAATGGGTAGTAGTGTTTAATATTCACCCATTTTTCTGTACAAATTTGATTTTTAAAAATTGTCCAGAAACTATTACAGAATTCACCTTATTTTGTGGTTTACTACACTGAAAACATACTGATGTTTAACTAGGGGACAAGAAACTTTGTTCCTGGCCGGGCGCGGTGGCTCAAGCCTGTAATCCCAGCACTTTGGGAGGCCGAGACAGGCGGATCACGAGGTCAGGAGATCGAGACCATCCTGGCCAACACGGTGAAATCCCGTCTCTACTAAAAATACAAAAAAAAAAACTAGCTGGGCAAGGTGGCGGGCTCCTGTAGTCCCAGCTACACGGGAGGCTGAGGCAGGAGAATGGCATGAACCTGGGAGACGGAGCTTGCAGTGAGCTGAGATCTGGCCACTGCACTCCAGCCTGGGCAACAGAGCGAGACTCCGTCTCAAAAAAAAATAAAATAAAATAAGAAACTTTGTTCCTACCATTTTTGTTCCTACAGTTTACAGAAAGTACTCTCGGAGTGTAGAATCAAATACTCCCATCCCTCCAAACAGTATGAAGCACATTGTGGCTAAATTGAATGAACAAAAGCCATTTATTTTTTCTTTGACTTCCTCTCAGTCGCCCTCATCAGCTAAGAGCTAGAGTCCCCTTCAGTTCTCTTGTGCCCTACACCACAGGGTTTCTCAACCTCAATACTACTGATACTTTGGGCCACATCATTCTTTGTGTAAGGTGCTGTCCTGTACATTGCAGGATGCGTAGCAACATGCCTGTCCTCCAACACTAGATGCCAGGAGCATCCTCCTAACAGGATTTATCTGCCTCTGCCTTCCAGTCCTACCTCTTTACTCTCTGGGCAAAGCTTCAGAGTACCTTGTCTGCTAGGAGTTAGTTAATTAATTCCCCATAAAACAGGTTTAATTAAATATATACTGGTTTGGCTAGGTGCAGTGGCTGACGCCTGTAATCCCAGCACTTTGGAAGGCCGAGGCGGGTGGATCACAAGGTCAGGAGTTCTAGACCAGTCTGGCCAATATGGTGAAACCCCGTCTCTACTAAAATACAAAAATTAGCTGTGCATGGTGGCATGTGCCCGTAGTTCCAGCAGATTGGGAGGCTGAGGCAGGAGAATCACTTGAATCCAGGAGGCGGAGGTTGCAGTGAGCTGAGATCGTGCCACTGCACTCCAGCCTGGGCAACAGAGCAAGACTCTGTCTCAAAAAATAAATAAGATAAATAAATAAATACTGGTTTTTACCTGTAAAATTCTTACAATAAATATAGCTTGATATTCATAAGATTTATGTTTCTTTAAATATGAATATATTTAAACTTGTTTTTTGTTTCTTTTCCTAGGATTTCAAGCACACAAAATCCTTTATAATTTAAAAACTCCACTTTTGAGATACACCAAAACCACCGTTGTTACACAAATTATTAAACTATTATAAAACTCTGCTTTGTCTGACATTTGCAAAGAGGTACATGAGGAAATGAAAGTGGTATTTCATTTTAATTTTTATGACTACTAACTCACCTGAACTTGTTATTTTAAACAAACAGTTCTGTCCACACCTAAAATACGGTCTGGCTTCTTGTGTCTGGACTAAGTTAAAAGAATCAAAATACTTTGTAATATTCTGGGCTTTGGGAAATGTTAACCGCGTCCTAACTTCTAGAGAATGTTACTAAAATGTAACATACTGATTGTGAAGTTAATCCACAGATCATGAAAATATAAATCAGACTCTGTGCGACAGTCTGATTTAGGGGGTCCAACAAATACTCTGACAGATGCAAAAGGAACCTCTGGTCTCATTTCTGTCAGACTCCTCTTTTCTCCCCTCATATCATCTTATTCCGATGCTCGTTCATCACTAACATATCCACAGAAAGGAGGAAGCGGGATGGGTCTTAGGCCCGAGGATTTGCACTTAGTGTTTACTTCCATTCCTGAGAACTAAAAGCAACATCAAAAGAAATACCTAATGGCTGGAGCCCACAAGTGTGCACCACAGGATTCGCCTGGTGTGTGTCACTGATTTCTTCATTAAATGTAATTTTGACAGTCAAACACAAACCAAAGTGGCTTATTTCACCCCTACTGCTGCTTGCCACTGCTTCCTTCTTGTAAGATTTCTTTGAAGAGGATCAGTGACCTTGGCATCAGAACTCACCACCGGAGGCTACACAAGTTTGCAGATACCTTTCCCTGCAGGAGCGGTGACTTCACATCTTTCTGTCTCTAAAAATTGTGCAGTGACATTCCGGGTCAAGTTCCTTGGTCAGGGGTTGCCAATTCTGCTTTTGGAAAAGGATGTGGGGGAAGAAGTAATTGTCTACAAGGAAGATGAGATGAAAAAGCTCACTGACTCCCTGCATCTGGTACTCCTCTTGATACATAGTGGGCACATGAGAAATGGTTCAAATGAAAAGTGGGTCTAATGTGGGTTTCTCAACTGATGAACCACAAAAGCCTCCAGCTACTATTACAATGTGAAAATTCCAATGATCCATTTACCAGAGCAGTTAGACTATGTTAAAAATGCATATCAACTGTAACTTCTTTTAACTACCGAATTGATATTAAAAACAAAATATGGCTAGGGCATGTCCTGTTCTTCTGGGTAAATCTGGATGAAAAGGTCACTTGCTACCTTTGACAACTATGAACATGGTTAATCTTCTTTTCTTTTTTTTGAGACAGTCTCACTCTGTTGCCCAGGCAGGAGTGCAGTGGCACAATCTTGGCTCACTGCAACATCCGCCTCCCCTCCGCCTGCCAGGTTCAAGCAATTCTCCTGCCTCAGCCTCCCAAGTAGCTGAGATTACAGGCATGTACCACCACACCTGGCTAATTTTTGTAATTTTAGTAGAGATGGGTTTCACCATGTTGGCCAGGCTGGTCTCGAACTTCTGACCTCAAATGATCCACCCGCCTCAGCCTCCCAAAGTGCTGGGATTACAACCATGAGCCACCGCACCCGGCCGGTTAATCTTCTTTCAAAAGAATCTTCTCTTTCTACCCAATTGGCAAGGCAAATCCTCAGGATTCACTGAACAAATGGATTAAGCACCCACTGAGTGCCTAGCATGTGCCTGGACACCAGGCCACTGGGAAGATGCTCCCGCTTTGACTTAGCTGTGACATTCTGTGTCCCACCAGATCCCTTCCTGGAGGTCAGGCTTCTGTAACATGGCTCTGCCCCCAAAATCAAATTTTCACCACATCAGTCAGGGATCAGCAAATATTTTTTGTAAAGAGCCAGAAAGTAGGTATTTTAAGTCATAAGGTCCCTGTTAACAACTACTTGACTCTGCCATGGTAGCACAAAGGCAGCCACACCCAAAATAAGCAAGTGGTCATGTCTGTGTTCCAATAAGACTTTATTTACAAAAACAGCAGGCACAGACGAGATTTGGCCCACAGGCAGATTCCCAACTCATGGTGGTGAAGGACAGAAAAAAACACCTGTTTACAAGCTTTTGTAAGAAATCAGGCTAAATATTACCTGTTTGGGTTGGAAGATTTCTGTGGTTTGAGGAATGCTTTCGTCTTGCATTGGCATGCCAAGAGGATAGATGACTCTGAAAGACGCCTCTTCAGACATACCTGTCATCACACGAGATCAACTTCTTCAGTTTAAATGACACAAATCCATATTGTGGAGGGAAAATATGTAGTGCCTTAGCTTCACTAATAGTTGTAAAACTTCTTTTGAAGACATCAAAGGCTAGAGGATTCATTTTATGCAGTGCGAACATCTAACACTCTCTGTGTCAAATATATATTGTACATTACCTTAAACTATTGTACTAGCTAGGTAACAATCCTTGTATAAAGAATGTTTTCTCCCACACAAAGGGCACAGTATTGAGCGCTAATTTCGTAATTATTAAAAGTATGTATATGTATCTGTGGGTCACTGGTGTCCAGACTTGTATTTCCATTTGTGTTTACTTGAGGAATTTGAACACTAACAATTGGTAAAATCCCATTGTAATTCTTACAGCATTTTGACTTTACTTTCTTGCAGTGAATTGTGTTGTGTAAAGATTGGGGCTTTAAAATCTTTATTATATTAGCAAGCTTTGTTTTGTTTTCATTATTGTTGCTGTTGTAACTAGATTTAATTTATTTTTAGTTGGAGGTTTGACCTAACTAAATCTGGACCAATTGTTTTTCAATACAACTTTGCAAAGAACTTCCTTCATCCACAGGTGGCTTTGTTTGATTGAAGTCTACACTAATAAAAATAGCTGAACTTGTTAAACTTTTTAGCCCCATATAACAGTGCTGGGAAAGAGTCATTCACCTATTGTTATTCATAAAACCCAGGAAACTACACCCTCTTACCTTCTGTAGCTATAAGGCTAGCTGCTGGTTAGCTGTTTAAGATTAGAATCTCACCATCTCTGTTTGGATGGCTGCCAACTTCTCAAATGCTGAGAAAAATGCTCTGAAAATAAAAAGCAAAAACTATTTATTGAACACTTCATATATGTCAGAGGTGGGGATGGATGGGGGTGAGGATGTATAAGACCTCATTCATCTCAACGATACTATAAAGTGGGCAATGTCATCATTTTGCAGATGAGGAAACAGTTACTGACTTGCCAAGTCCACGGCGCTGAGGAGGGAGGAATCAGGGTCTGTGTCTGATCCAGGATGTTTCACACACCATGTTTTTCTCTACCCCATGATTTCCTTTTAAATTCCTTGTTGTTATTGTTGAGATGGGGTTTTGCTCTGTCACCCAGGCTGGAGTGCAGTGCCGCAATCATGGCTTCCTACAGCTTCGACCTCCCAGGCTCAAGTGATTCCCCCAGCTCAGCCTCCCAAATAGGTGAAACCACAGGTGTGCGTCATGCCCAGGTAATTGTTTATTTATTATATTTTATTTTTGTAGCAGCGGGGTCTTGCCATGTTGCCAGGCTGGTCTCAAACTCCTGGACTCAAGCGCTCCTCCCTCTTCGGCCTCCAAAACTGCCGGCATTACTATAGGCCTGAGCCCGGTCCTTTTACTGATTGATTGATTGATTGAGACGGAGTCTCGCTCTGTCACCAGGCTGGAGTGCAGTGGCGTGATCTCGGCTCATTGCAACCTCCAGGGTTCAAACAATTCTCCTGCCTCAGTCTCCCGAGCAGCTGGGACTATAGGTGTGCACCACCACACTTAGCTAATTTTTGTGGTTTTAGTAGAGACAAGGTTTCACCATGTTGGCCAGGATGGTTTCGATCTCTTGACTTCGTGATCTGCCCACCTCAGCCTCCCAAAGTGCTGGGATTACAGGCGTGAGCCACCGCGCCCGGCCAAGCCCAGTCCTTTTAAATTCTTGTGTTATTCTCTGTCACTTTCCCTTCATCCTCAGTTATCTCTGGCCCCTCCACAGCCTTCCAGTCTCACTGCCAGACAAAATACCTTTTGTCGTGCCTTCATCCCAAACCAGTCTAAATATCACAGTGGACCATTTCATTCTCTTCCACTCTCCTGTCATTCTCCGAAGATGCCCAAATCTCTAATATTATTTTGAAAAATATTGAGGCTAACCAGGATGAATGCATTTAAATCCTATCACCACTACTGCCCCCTCCTATCTCTTAATCTCTCCATCCTTAGCCTCCCATTTACATTGACTACCTCATTCATTGTCTTATTCGATTCTTCAGTCACTACTTTCACCCTTTTATCTCAGGCTTTCACTACTATCTCAACTTTTGTCTCCTAGGAACTTCTACCCTCAAGTACCCTCTCACAACATCAATCTCTCCAGTTCCAAAGGCTCCTTTTCCCTCTAATCTCTTCTTCCCCCCACCCCGTCCATCAATTTGCCCCATTTTTCTCGAACCATGTCAACTCCCTTCTCCCTTCCCCTGGCTAAAACCCTTTCACTCTTCCTTTACCTAGTCTATCACAAAACCTAAACTCCTCAGCCTGGAGTTTCCCACCCATCACAGACATATCCCATCATATTGCCACAGCCTATGTATTCAGCTACATGTTCTACTAACTTCCTTGGTTGCCTTATGCACCCATTAAACTGAGCTATGGTCATTTTATCTTAACCTGTTTTTCCCCCTCCTCTATACATTTACTGATAATACCCCATCCACCTGGAATGCTAATTCTCCTAAACACAAGACTTGTATATTCTATCTACTCATTAAGAGACAGGTCAAATTCCACCCCCTCTAGGACAGCCTTCTCTCATTTCCCCTGCTGGAAAAGGTTTCTTTCTTCTCTGAATTTCCGTAACCCTTGATTCACTTACTGGTTTCTATCCCATGATAGTAATGAACATGTTTGACACCCCTACCAATTTGGAAGCATTTTGAGAAAAGAACCATGTTTTACACAACCTTATAAGACCCAAATAATTTAACAGCATCTAACACGTGGGTTGGCATTTAGTAAGTGATAAATGAATTTTTACAAATCAAAGGAACACTTATCAAAGAGCAAATTTAGTATTTAATTATAAAATGTCCCCATAAATTGTTAGAATATTAATAATTATATTCTGAAATATGTAATTATCATAGTTATCTAATATGTGAAGTTACAAAATTGTTCCATGAATGAAGGTTGGATGGAAACTATTTTTCTCATACCAGTCTTTTAGCAATGAGACATGAATTTCCACACAGTTCTTAAGAAGCTCTTCAAATATTTTTCCAACTTTAATATTTTAAAATTTAATTTTCCATCTTTTGTTTTCTCTTTTTGGAACACTTTTAGCGTTAACAACTGGTTAAGAAATCCAAGGTAAACTAAAAGCTTTCATTTGTGATCCTTTCAGTATTTGTTTACTTTTCAATATATGCCAAGTTTTTACTTGACCAGGTTTGAAAAAATGTATTAAGACAAACTAGAGTGTAAAATGTCTTTTTACTTTCCACCAAGAAATGCTCTCAAAACAAGTAAAGAGTGTGTGTCAACAAAGAACCTGTTTAACTTCTTTGAGATTGAAAGTAGGCTGTTTCAAAGCTCCATTTCATGATCCCTTTATTTTCAACTTCAAGTGTGCTATTTATAAAGTTTCTTAAAGACGGTATAAAAATAGCGATTTACCAAGAGCTATAGTTGGAGTCCTAAAGTTGCTTATGCTTTTTTTTTTTTTTGAGATAGAGTCTCGCTCTGTCACCCAGGTTGGAGTGCAGTGGCGCAATCTTGGTTCACTGCAGCCTCCTGGGTTCACGCAATTCTCATGCCTCAGCCTCCTGAGTAGCCAGGATTACTGGCACCGGCCATCATGCCTGGCTAATTTTTGTATTTTTAGTAGAGACATGGTTTCGCCATGTTGGCCAGGTTGGTCTTGAACTCCTGACCTCAGTGATCCGCCTACCTCAGTCTCCCAAAGTGTTGGGATTACAGGCGTGAGCCACTGCGCCCAGCCAACTTAATTTTTCATTCTCAAACTTTCTTTCCAAATATTTACTATAAAATTTAACTACTGTTAAATTGAAGTTACTGTAGGTTAAGAAACATTTTCTTTCTAAATTTTAGGATAACATATACCAAAGAGAATGAATAAGCATCTCTTTACAAATATGCTATATTCATGTAACAGGATGTTAATTGGGACTTTCTCTGTTGCTCAAAGACTAAAAACAAGTATCCCACTTTTGAGGGAAAATGAAGGCTGGACACAGTGGCTCACACCTGTAATCCCAGCACTTTGGAAGGCTGAGGTGGGAGGATCATTTGAATCTAGAAGTTTGAGAACATCATGGACAACACAGTGAGACTGTCTCAAAAAATTGAAGAACTGGGTGTGGTGACATGTGCCTGTAGTCCCAGCTACTCGGGAGGCTGAGACAGGAGGATCACTTGAGCCCAGGAGGTTGAGGCTGTAGTGAGCTGTGATCACACCACTGCAACTTTAGCCTGGGCAAAAGAGTCACACTTTGTTTCAAAAAAAGAATAAGAAAAAAAAAAGAAAATGAAAAATACATTGGGTATAAATACCCCTTCACTGTTCACGAACAGACAGCTACCCTGAAATAATTACTCCAGTCCACCACTACTCTTTACCCTTCACCTCATCACACAGTCCTTATAAGCTGAAGTGTGTATGGATGGATTTGGGATGGGAAGGAATGAGGGGACAGAAAGAGACAAAGAGTGACTTTGCCAAAGTCATAAGGAGTACTATTCCCCAAGTCACCCCCAAGGGAAGTAAAGAGAATGTTTAAGAGAATCACTTGCAAAAACTGAAGGCACGTGCCAAGGAAACAGGAGCTATTTGAGCTGGTGGAAAGAGAGCTGAAAAAAAATATCAAGAAGAGGGGGAGGGCCAGGTGTGGTAGTGTGTGCCCACAGCGCCAGCTACTCTGGAGGCTGAATTGGGGGGGACTGCTTAAGCCCAGGAATTCAAGGCTGCAGTGAGCTATGATCAAGCCACTGCCTGGGCAACAGAACAAAAGCCCATCTCTTTAAAAAAAAAAAAAAAAATAGGTGAGCGAAGTAGGGGAGGATGGTGAAACATCTGTTTTCCCAAGATTTCTCAGGTCAAGGACATGAGTGTCCCGTGGGTCCCGTAGGCACCATTGGAAGTAGCTGGCCTTGAGCCTTCTTGCCAGTGTCTCACCAGAGCAAACATCAGAAACAGTGTGTACTTACCATTCCAGTGGGAGCTAAGGGGAGTCTGGAAGGGAGTAGGAGTGAATCTGCCATTTAAGAGAATGGAATCTGTACGACTGGGAAGACCTCCTCGGCCACAGGGCCCCCCACAAGAACTCATACATGCACCTTACTAGAGAGCTAGCATTTGGAAGGCTGCTACGACCCCAGGAGCAGCAACAATCAGAGAAACAGTAAAACAAACAAAAAAAGCCTACACTGAATGTTAAATAAGTAAAAATTGCCTAGCCTTCTTGGGTTACTATTAAAGGTAGTGCTATGTAAGTAACAGACACACGTCCCTTTCTAGTTCTCCTTACCTCTCCTCAACTCAAATTTCCTCTTCGTATAAGGACACCAGTCAGATAGGATTAAGACCTACCCTAAAGGTCACATTTTAACTTAAAGTCCCTATCTCCAAATAGTCACATTATGAGGTAGCAGAAGTTGGGCTTCAATTCAAAGTATGAATTTTGGGGAAACACAATTCAGTTCATAACACCAGGCAAGGGGGAAAATAGCCATTTTAGATAACCACAAGCCTGAGATCGTTTGTCATAATCACATAAAATGGTTCTGAATGGTTAAGTGCAGGACAAGGAGTGACCTGGCAGGCTGAAGTGCTGCACAAAGGCCAGCGTTTGCAGGGTTGGAGCAGTCTAGCCAAAAAGAGGAAGGGACTCCTTCCAAAATGAGGAAGATGAAGCCTTGGTTAAGACCCCTGACTCACAGCACCACCAGAGGTTCAGCCTGAAAACAGGGAGTGTTTGCCTGACCAAAATTTAAATGTAAATGTACAGCCCTGTAATATAGGGCATGAGAATAGGATGCTTCCTACAGTCAAACAGAACCCTGTTTCAATAATGAACAAAGACACTGGGATATTCAAGCAATTCTACAGTTGTGAGACAAGTAAAAAATGTGTGAATGAGATAAGTATGTGTTAGCTGATAAAAGGTAAAATTCAGCTAAACTCTGAATGAAGAAGGAGGTAAAGAGACAGGGAGAGGAAGCATATGCAGAAAAGGTCAGTTTGTTCTCTACTGACTGGCAGTTCCAGCTGACACAAGACGGCTTTGCAGCCACAGGTGGGTGGAGGAGAGCTGTTTCAGGGTAGGTTAGAGGAAGACCCTGGGCCAACTAGACTTCCACGATTACCTTTAGATAGTGCCATAATTAAATACCCGATTCTCTGTTCCAATGCCTGCAATTATTTAAGTAAAAGTAGTTCAACTGCTCTGTCACTGCTTAGCCACATTTGAAGAAAAGTGGGCTGTTTCTTCCTACTGTACTGCCCTCCCCAATTCCTTCTCTACACAGCATATTAATCGTATCTACATAACTAGGAAATATCTGTAGATCTTTCAAAAAGGTATTCCCTAGCAGGTTTTGCCTTCAGCTACAGTATGCCATAATAAAAATCTATTCCCTTTGGCACAGTGACTCAAGCCTGTAATCGCAGCACTTTGGGAGGCTGAGGCAGGTAGATCACCTAAGGTCAAGAGTTTGAGACCAGCCTGGCCAACATGGTGAAACCCTGTCTTTACTAAAAATACGAAAATTAGCCAGGCATGCTGGCGCACACCTGTAATCCCAGCTACCTGGGAGGCTGAGGCAGGAGAACTGCTTGAACCTGGGCAACATAGCAAGACTCCATCTACGGAAAAAAAAAAAAGAACACTGTTGGCTTCACACTTTTACAGAAAATCTTAAAGATCTATTAAAGACCTATATTTAACACATATCAGAGATATTGTCAACTACTAATAAGAAATGGCTGTTTTTCCTTTAAAATTTACTTTTTTGTAAGCCTGATTTTGACCATTAAATTTTTTTTGAAATAACTTGAGAGCCAGTTACAGTCACTAAAATTTTGACCATGTCTGATATGACACTTATCTAGAATGTATCTGACACTTATCTAGAATGTATCTAGAACTCTTCTTATTAGGACAAAACAACACCATATAGTTTACTCTTTTAAAGTAAGTTCCTTTATAGAACCCCATTCATCCCTACCTTTCCCTCATCAATCTGAACAGAATTGTAACATACACTGTGACCTGCAAGCTAAGATGAGGGACCTGGGTTACTGGGAGAAAATTATTTAACATTTGAGGAGATCAAAGTCAAAACACAATAGCTGTTCCAGGACATATAAAAAAAATTACACTCAGATTTCTGAGAAAGCTATGACAAAGAATTTATAAATCATTTCTTCATGTTCTAAAGGAAGGGTAACATCCCTCCACAACAAGGAGGGTTACGGGCAAGTTGTGCCCAATTTATCCAAGGTCTTCATCTGCTTAATTATAACCAAATGAAAGGATCTAAAAACAACCCTGACACACAGAACTTAACTCATCAAGAACACACTCAACATCACCAAATAATTTATTTGGACTCAGAATTAGAAGAACATTTGACAGTTATGAAATGCATGTTTATTCTGAAACATCTAACTAGTTGTACAGCTAACCCATGACAAATTACCAGATTAACTTTACTTTATTTCTTCAGGCCTGGGGTTTTTCGATGACTTCAAATTTGGGATCTAAGAAGAAGGGAAAAAAGGGTCAAGCTTAGCTATACTACAGTAAAATGGATTATGTAAAATGCTCAAGATTTAACTCATCAATCTTCTGATTTTTTTAGTAAATATCTACTGTTTGTAAACATTTACATAGAAATATAGCTAAACATTTATGCAACACTTTCTATGTGCCACGCATTCCATTAATCGACTTTGCATATATTATGTCATTTAACTACGTATGTGGAAGATACTATAATTCTCTCCAACTGTCAGATGAGGAAACATGCACCAGTTAATTACTCAAGATTACCGAGCTGAAAGTGATTGTCAGGATTCAGGATCAGGCAATTCAATTTCAGATCCCCACCATTTAATCGCTACCTTATGTGATTTCCTATACTGCTCTTATTCTAATAGCAAACATTTAGCCGGCAGCTTCTCAGGCACACATCATGGTCCTAATAAATTCACATGTTAACACTGTCATTCGATTCTCTAAAAATCCAAGTAAGGGTAAACATTCTTCACTTATCCCCCACAAGAATGAATCTGTGATTTACAAGATGTACCTTCAAATTTGAAGGTGGGAAATGTATTCATGTCTGCTTTACCAAACATTTGCTTGAGCTTAAAAAGCTCCTTCTCCAGCTCTTGCTGATACTCTGGACCGGTATCAACAGGTCCTCCAGATGTCCTGTTAAGTAAATGACCAAAGAAAAATTAATTTTATGTACTAGTTTACTAAAACAAAATCACTCTTCACCACATTTCAATAGATCTTTTTTTTTTTCTTTTTTAAGACAGAGTCTCACTCGGTTGCCAGGCTGGAGCGCAGTGGCGCAATCTCGGCTCTCTGCAACCTCCGACTCCCTGGTTCAAGTGATTCTCTTGCCTCAGCCTCCCGAGTAGCTGGGATTACAGGCACCTGCCACCACGCCCAGCTAATTTTTGTATTTTTAGTAGAGAGGGGGTTTCACCATGTTGACCAGGATGGTTTTGATCTCCTGACCTTGTGATTCGCCCGCCTCGGCCTCCCAAAGTGCTAGGATTACAGGCGTGAGCCACCGCACCCGGCCAATAGACCTTTTTAAAGCATTCATGTAGTCGAAGAAAAAGCTTCAGAAAGAAAAGAAGTATTTCCACTTCAATTTCAATTCAAACTATTTTATTATGATGAGGTTTCACATAAATGAGGTAACCTCAAACAAATCTCTAACATTCAAGGTTTCTTAGTATCACAGACACTAAGTCAGAATTTCTCAGGCTCTAAGTTGCAATAAGGTGTATCGTTAAGTCTACGGGCTCTGGAGTCAAAGACTGGTTCCGTTTGAGTGTAAGTTCAACTATTCAGCCACTGTGTAAACCTGAGCAAGGCACAGAGCCTCTAAATTTTAGTTTCCACATCTAAATATGAAGTTCCTACCAAACAAGGGTGTAAATGCACACATACCTCTAAGCACAGTGCCGGGCACACAGTGAATACTCAATTATTATCTACTATTATCATTTGCTTTAAGTCAGTCATCACTAAATGGCTTTTAAAGAACTTAGTAACTTTTAAGTTTCTACAATAGGAGTCCTATTAAAGAAGCAAATTATTTCCTACCCTCAGAGATTTTGCAATTTAGAAGAAAAAAATTACATGTTTATAAATATTTATGCTGTAAAGGAGTGATGTGGTGAGCTTCAAAGACATGGTTTAACAAAAAGCTATTCAAGTTGAGGAAGAGATCACTTTTGCTAAGCTAATCAGGGAAAATTTCATTTTAAAAAGGTGGCATTTGAGAAACATCAGGCATTCGGGGCCAGGGTTTATTTTGAGACCTTCTAAGATGGAAAAAGCAAAGCCATAGAGGTGGTAAAGGATTGGCTATATGTAGGGAAAGCTAAGGAGTCTAGATGGAAAACGCAAACCCCAGATCATGGGAGGCCTGGAATGTTAAGCCTGGGAGTTTGTATTTTATTTGCTAAGCAATAAAATGACAAAATTAGATGTGTGCAGTTTGGGAAAATAAATATAGCATCATGAACCAGCAGCAGGGCCAATTAGGTCTAATTAATTCTTTGAAGAAATTCTTCTGTTTTTGTCATAAATATTACTGCCTACCTAGCAATGAACAATATTCTAAACGTAAAAAAATGTACACGTGAAAATTCCTTCAAGGGTAATAACATTTTTACACATGCCTATGATCAGAGTATAGAGTCTTATGTAAGTTAGGAGAACGTGCACAAAAAAAAACATAGGTGGCTCCAATTTAAGAACTTGTTAACAATGTTTCTTGTTAAAGATCCAATTTTCTTTCAGATTAGCACTGTCCAATAGAACTTTTTGTGATGTTAGAAATATTCTGTCTGTGCTGTCCAATGTGGTAGCCACTAGCCATATGTGGCTATTGAGCACTAGAAATAGAGCTAACATGAATGAGAAAACGAGAAACTGAATTTATATATACACTTAATTGTAATTAGAATTTGAGTAGTCTCATGGATAATGGCAACCGAAATGGACAGTGTGGTTCTAAATAGATCCTTCAACTAGATACTCTAATACTGGTTACTGATGGATGATGGCTATTTTAACTTTAATATGCACTCTTGTGATAAAAAGAGGCCAGAAGTCATCTACCTCCTCAACTGAATGTAAGTCTTGCTGCTTATCTTGTTTATTACTATATCCCTAGGCTCTCACATGGTGACTGGGACAAAGCAGTCACTCAGAAGACACCTGTTCATTTCACTTGCAAATACTAGGCACTGAATCATTTAATTTTTATAACATCCTATGAAATGGGTAAGTACTATCATCATGCCCATTTTAGTATGAGAAAACTGTCCTACAGAAGGTAAACCTGCCCGAGGTCATAGAGCTCGTTAGTGGCAGTGCTGGATCTATCCTCAGAACTCTCCGTGTGTGTGTTTGCACAAACCAATCAATGACCCACACAAGACTCCTTAGATTTCGGGTGCACCTAAGAATTCACTTAGTAAGAATTCACTTCTTACTAGAGAAGCTTTTCAGGACAGTTAAAATGATCAATACTATAAGGTAACACCACATTTGGACAGAAGACACTCAAAATTCCCTGACGAGTCCTACACATCTGGTTACTTCATAGTATGATTTTTGGCAAATTCTAACTGTCAGCCTTGGTTTTCTCATATATAAAACTGGGGTAACATCTATAGGGTTGTCAAAGTAACTTACTACATTTAATTATTACATTTTACTAGTAACTTACTACACTCTAATCCCTTCACTATTTCTCCTCAGTTTTGGCAATAATAACACCTTTGTTAGTTACTTCCCCTCAAAGTCAGTTTTCTTTTATTGTTCCCTCTCTTCTTCCTCTCCAGTAGCTCACCAAAACCAGTCATCAGTGTTTCAATGTCTTGACTCTGTCACTTTTACATTACCACTGCTATAAAGTCAAGGTTCTCATCAACTAATGCTTAGGTTACATTTTGCTAACATATCTATCTTTGCTCTCTTCCCATTTCCAACCTTTCAATACCCTGGTTAAAATTATCCTCCTAATTCAGAGTAACCTTCTTCCAGCCCCAGTCACGTTCAGAAAGCTTTAATTTCTCACAAATGCCTACCACATATCTTACTTTCTCAGTCTATAATCAAGGCCTTCCATCATCCCTCATTCTAACCCTATACCATCCTCACACTCTTCATATACCCTATACTTCAGGGAAACAGAATTATACCATTCACCAAATGTATTTTGTGCTTTCTAGTTTTCATGCCTTAGTTCACACCATTCTTTCCTCCTAAAAGATACTCTCCTCCTACCCTCATTTATCTGTCCAACCTTCATACACTGATCTTTAGAACCTAGAGTAAACTCCTGGGTTTACTGTCTACTGAAGGCCTCCTGCGGGTTTGAGAACCATTTCATGCTACAAGCAAAATCATGTAAGTAAATTCTTCACATTTGTTTCTTTAAACTGGGGAGATGATCCACAGTTGTCCATGAGATTCTCAAGAGGGATGAATACCCAAACAATGCCTTCCAAAAAGCCTCTAAAATGCCTCTAGCTGGAAAGGAATATTCTTTCCTATGAACTCCCCAAGCACTCAACGTTTCCCTATCTTAGCCCCTAACTCATTTTACCTTATATTGTATTTATTTGCTTACTAGCTTTCTACTCCTGTCAGACTTTAAGAATATTATAAAAATGCCCTGTGGCCCATCACAGTTAACAGCCAAGTGCTTTACACACAGTAGACAACTATATGAAAGAAAATGGAACTATGAATTGATGCACATCACTCTTCCTAAGATTTGGGCTTTGGACCTGATGACGGCTAAGGCGGTCATTCATTTCCAAAACTAGGGTTCTACAATTGTTTTTCTTGGACTTACATTATGTCATTTCAGAGTCTTTTGTCCTTTAATATATATTCTCAGAGATCTATAACTATGGAAACAGCATTTTAAAAAAAAGAGCTGTGCTTATACATTTCTCTCAAATTACGAGGTCACAGAAAGGCCACTAAATTGAGGGCTAAAATATACTTTGATAATACATTTTTCCCCAGTTAGTTTTATGATCTTAGGCTAATCAATGTCTAAGGGAGTTACTTCTTTCAAACTTAGCTGCTAAATGATTTCCAAGACCCCTCTGTATTTCTGTGAATTGATGTGGTTTATAATATATGACATTACAGTAAGGATATATTTTAAATGGCAATAGATTTAATAGGATTTTCCCTTATAACTACTACGAAGAAGATAGTTTACAACTTAAAAAAATCAAGATCCTTACCTTCTTTTTTGAGGGCACCTAATGAACCTCTGTGTCAGAGATGAGCTCAGTGAAGGTCTGACACTTTCAAATACCACGTCATTTTTTATTACCACCTTGGAACTTACATACTTTGAATATTTATATTTACACTGTAGTTATTTATTCACTTACTGTCGCTTAGATTTGTATTCTCTAATCTTGTCCACAAAGAGTTTCTGTACAGGATCAAGTTCCTTATTAAATGCCACTGCTGTAACACCAATGTTCCTCCGCAAATGGACTGAGACTGCTGACCGAATGACAGAGGAGAACCTGAAGAGCCTCTGAAGAATCATGCTGATTCTGTTACTGAAAACAAGCATCAGAAATGTTAATATACTTACTAGAAATCACCTCTAAATATATCATGAGATTCAAATTCTACTAATTGCTACAGAATTACATCATATCAGATCTCAGTCTATACCTGACCAGAGTTCCCTTCTCCTCCTCATTCCCCATTGCAAGACTTTTAGGTCTTAACCAAAAGTCCCTGGGATACAGGAACAGTTAGAAACTCAGGCCTGAAGCTTCATCAGGGTTAGAGCACAAAATGTGAGGTGAGGTATTTCTTCTCCCTTGAATTTAGTCTTGGATCAGAGAAAACAGCAGAGGTAGACGGTTGCAACACTGTCCAATCCTAACAGGAAAAGCACACTGGTCCCCAAACTGATGTACAAGGTTTCCCAAGCCTCAGCCAGGCATGATAACCTGAAAGTGTGGACTTCTCAGGCCCACAGAGGGAGAAACTGCTCTGTCCATTACAACAGGATTCCAGCCATTTAAGAATACCGTAACAACTAAACCAAAGTCCAGAAGAACCAGCAAAGAAAAACAGCAGCCAGACCAAATGAGCTGTGCATGACACAGGGGAGGGTCTGGCAGTCCAATTTTCTCAGTGAAATAAATTGGTGAAGGAGATGGAAGTCTGAACTTTATAAATAAGGACTTATGGCCAGGTGCTGTGGCTCATGCCTGTAATCCCAGCACTTTGGGAGGCCGAGGCGGGCAGATCACCTGAGGTCGGGAGTTCGAGACCAGTCTGACCAACATAGAGAAACCCCGTCTCTACTAAAAATACAAAAATTAGCTGGGCGTGGTGGGGCACGCCTGTAATCCCAGCTACTCGGGAGGCTGAGGCAGGAGAATCGCTCTACCCGGGAAGCAGAGGTTACAGGGGGCTGAGATCATGCCATTACACTCCAGCCTGGGCAACGAGAGCAAAACTCCATATCAAAAAAAAAAACAAAAAACAAAATAAAAAATAAGGACTTAAAGACTTTCGAATCCCGAGACTTCCTTAAGCTAAAATATATTATTTTCTAACTAAAACATTTCAGTAGAGGACAATCCCTGTTGCGATTTACTTTAGCGATTTAAAGATCAAATGCAAAAAGTATTCCAAATTACAACAAATAGGTGCAAACAGGAATTCTAGAAGAAAAGGAATAAAGAGGGCCAAGCACGGTGGCTTGTGTGTGTAATCCCAGCATTTTGGGAGGCCAAGGCAGGTGGATCACTTGAGGTCAGAGGTTTGAGACCAGCCAGCCCAACATGGTGAAACTCCGTCTCCGCTAAAAATACAGAAATAAGTTGGGCGTGCTAGCGCATGCCCATAATCCCAGCTACTTGGGAGGCTCAGGCAGGAGAATCGCTTGAACTCAGGAGGTGAAGGTTGCAGGGAGCCCAGATCACACCACTGCATTCCAGCCTAGATGACAGAGCAAGACTCCATCTCAAAAGGTAAAAAAAAAAAAAAAAAAAAATGAGTAAGAGACCATAAATAATTAGAAGAATACATTTTTCCCAGATCAAGGCCAAGTCTAAATTGACAGGGCTTGCCAAACCCCATATTGGAATGGTGACAAAACGCTCACAATGCACCACAGCCTGGTAAAATTTCTGAATCTTTTATTTTTTTGAGACAGGGTCTCACTCTGTTGCCCAGGCGGAACACAGCTCATTACAGCCTCAACCTCCTGGACTCATGCAATCCTTCCACCTTAGCCTCCCAAGCAGATGGGAGCACACTTGTGTGCCATCACACCAGGCTAATGTTTACTTTTATTTTTTTGTAGAGACGAGGTCTTGCCATATTGCCCTGGCTGGTAAAATTTCTGAATCTTCAAGTGAAAACCTGATATGCTAACATGCTTCCATGCCCTCCCCAAATTGAGAAGCACTAGCTAGAAAACTGTAGAGTAGCACAATAGTTCTCAAAATGGGGTTGGGTATGGGGGAAGAGGTGAGATTTTTCTCTCCATGGAGACATCTGGCAATGTCTTTAGACATTTTTGGTTGTTCTACCAAGCTGAGTGCTACTGGCCTATAATGAGTACAAAGCCAGGAATGCTGCCAAACACTCTATAACGACAATAACAGCCCTCTCACCCACAAGAATTATCTGGTCAAATTGTCAATAATGCCAGGGTTGACAAACTCTGGAATGGCATGTAAAAATTATCAAAAGAAATCCTACAATGAGCCAAGTGCAGTGGCTGATGCCTGTAATCCCAACACTTTAGGAGGCCAAGGCAGGAGGATCACTTGAGCCCAGAAATTCAAGACCAGCCTAGGCAACATAGTGTGACCTCATCTCTAAAAAAAAAAAAAACAGCTAGGTGTGGTGGTGGGTGCCTGTAGTCCCAGGTACTTGGGAGGCTGAGGCAGGAGGATCACTTGAGCTTGGTAGGTAGAGGCTGCAGTGTGCTGTGATTGTACCACTGCATTCCAGCCTAGGTTACAGAGTGAAACCCTGTCAAGAAGGAAGAGAGGCGAGGGGAGGGGAGGGGAGGGGAGGGCAGGGGAGGGCAGGGGAGGGGAGGGGAGGGGAGGGAAGGAAATCCAACAATCAGGCCGGGCATGATGGCTCACGCCTGTAATCCCAGCACTTTGTTGTAATTCCAGCACTTTGTTGTAATCCCAGCATTTTGGGAGGCCAAGGTGGGCAGATCACCTGAGGTAGGGAGTTCGAGATCAGCCTGACCAACATAGAGAAACCCGTCTCTACTAAAAATACAAAACTAGCTGGGAGTGGTGGCACATGCCTGTAATCCCAGCTACTGGGGAGGCTGAGGCAGGAGAATCACCTGAACCCAGGAGGCAGAAGTTGCGGTGAGCCAAGATCGTGCCATTGCACTCCAGCCTGGGCAACAAGAGCGAAACTCTGTCTCAAAAAAAAAAAAAAAAAAAAAAAGAAATCCTACAATCAATACAATCAAAATAAAAAGTATTTGAAGAAATTAAAGAATTCATAACATATCACTTTTATACCCCATCAGGGAAAAACACTTGAGAAAAGGCTACAAGCAAACAACAAACGACCTTTCATAAGGTCATGTGCCACTTATTATCATTCCTATCTTTAAACATACAGAAACTGAGGATTAGAATTATCTGGTCAAAGTTACACAGCAAAATCTAACTTAACACAAATACGTAAAAAAAAAAAAAAAAAAAAAATGTGCAACTCAATGCTTACTTTCCCTTCTGGCAAACTAAGGACATGCTTAACATTCAGCAATAAGTTCACCCAACATTTGCTTGGCCCTATATACTGTGTAAAGTACTTCCATATATATCCTCTCCTTGTACCCTTACAGCAATACTCTTAAAAGAGTTAGAAGAAAGTGTTCTTATCCCTGCTTTACATATAATAAAACTACATCTAAGAAAGGTTAAGCTGCACATAGTCACACAGTTAATTTGCTCTAAGTCTGACTGCATAGATGTTATTCCTGCTACAACATAGGTAAACTTCACTTTCATTGTTTCAAATTATCTAAGTGCCTATGATTCCCTAATCGCATTTCTAATTTTAGTATTCATCCTGAACCCCAAATCTATACACAGTATTCAACAGTTCTCTTCGCCCTTATAAGTTCTATGAACTCATCCAAAGAATGAACACATAATCTCATATCAAAACTTGTTCCTTCTCCTTTAATCCTTTTCATTTTTTTCACCGATTAGTGAATGCGTATTGCCCACTGACACGCAGAAAATAGTCATTACACAAATAGCTGTGAAATACCACCTGACATAAATTCTCCATTCCAGTACCATCGGGTGCCACAAGAGAATATGATAGCGTCTGGCATGATCAGAAAGACTGGGGAAGGCAACAGTAAGAAAACACTAGTCTGAGCAGAGGCCTCGTCGTGGGCAGGGGCATGGTTCTCCTATTTATAGTGATGACTGACCGGCCAAAGGTTAGTAGATTCGCTGCCTCTTCAGTGCATATGCCTAAGAACAATCCATAAAGTCGCCTAACGAAGTGTTAGCACCATCATCGGTTTTAGGTGGGATGCAAACTTTCAAGATTGTAACTATTCTTTTCCCTTTTATTGTGCACGTTCTGCCTAAGTAGCTTAGACGGTCCCGTGCGCCCGGGGCGGGTAGGCCTGGCCGAAAACCTCTCCTGCGCGCCTGACCTTGGGTTGCCCCAGCCAGGATGCGGGCCCGAGACCCCCAGGCCTCTCTGCCCCTCGCGCCGCCCCATTAGCCCTCAGAGAGGGTACAGATCTTATTTCTGGGTCTAGGCAAACTCCCACGTCTAGAAACGTAGAGGTCAGCTGTGACCCCGGGCCAGGCCGGGAAGGTATCCAGGACACAGAGCTGCTCTCCCCTCCTAGTAAAGGTGAGAGGCAGCCCAGGCCTCGTGAAGAAACCCAGAACTGGAGTCCAAAGAGGCCACGCTGATGTAGCTACCCTCCCAGTCACCTTGCACTCAGTCCCGAGCTGCCAAAGCCTCCGCCGCCGCCGCCACCGCTCTACTTCCGGCCCTGGCTCCGCCCCCACACGCCTACCCGCCATCGCAATGCATTATGGGCCGCCGTTTCAGTCGGTCGACGCTCACCGGACAGGAAGCGTCTCGGAGACAGTCTGCGACCGGACGGGTCTAGGTGAGACAGAAGCCAAACAGGAGGAGGAAGTGGAGGGTAAGTACTTCCGGGTCCCCTGGCAAAGCCTCCGCCATCTTTTCTTCCCCTAATTTGACCCGTTCTTTTTCCCTCCTTGAAACCTTGCTCTGTACGCATGCGCCCTTTGACTGGCCTTTCCCCTAGTTCAAGCTCCACTCCGAGTCAGCGTCCTGTTCGTTAGGGTTATCGAGGTGTAAAATGGTGCAGGAAAAGTGAGACTGTGTAAAACAAAGCGGATTGGGGCGTTGTTCTTCCTTGTGCCTCGTGAGCCTCCGTTGCCTTGGGCGTTCGTTTTGCGCACCCTGCTGGGAGTTGTAGTCCCGGACCCGGAGGTGCCTGGGAGGCGGGAGGGGGGTTGGGGCTTCTCAGCGCCGATTCCGCGGGAAGGGCCCTGGGGCCTCACACTTCTAGTCGCAGGAGCTGCAGGTCTTACCCGGAGAGACGCTGCACGTGGAGCCCGCGCCGCTGCCGTTCTCAGCCGGCTCTGGAGTGCGGGCGGGGGCAACAGGGCCGATTCCGGAGTGGGTGAGTGCGGCCGCCAGGGAGGAGGGGAACGCGGGCCCGCGCGGGCCGGCCTCGTTCCGGGGCCTTTTCCCCCCCCGCGGCCCCCCCGCGGCCGCCTCTGTGTTTTGTTTCCGCTGGTCCCCGGCGCTGTGACTCCCATTTCCGTTCGTGGAGACTTGAGGGAGTCGGGTGGGGAGGGGCGGGAGAGGCTGTGCGGGGAGCGAAGGGGAGGGGCGGGGGGCAAGCGGCCTGGAGCCCGGGGGGACCGGGCGCCGCCGGGACCCGCGCCGGACGGGTCGCCTGTCGCTGCTTCCTCCCTTCCGCGTCCCCTCCTCGCCGGTCCACACTCCGCCGCAGTCTCAGCCTGCTCAGCTGGGATGTAGTCCTGATGCCCCCGAGATTTTAAGAGCAAAATGCAGACCCTGTCTCATCGCGGGACTCAGCGATTCACTCTCTTCAAATCCAGTGTCTTTATGGAACAACACAGTTACACGAAAATCATTTATCAGCGTATATGGTAGTCATCTGGGTTTGGTTTTTTGTGTGTTTGTTTTTAAGCGAGGAAGTAAACCAAGGACATAACAATGGGTTGTCTACTTTTAAAGTTTTTTGTGTGCTGGAAGACACGCTGTGTGTGCGTGTTTGGATTTAGGGACCCCAGTTTGATCAGGTTAGCGGACCGAGAGGTCATTGCCTAATATTGCACTGCAAGATGATTAGAAATTTAGACATAAAGTTCACTTCATAAGTAGTTTCCACTAATAGCAGTAGGGCTGACTCGTGAGAGGAGCAAAGATTTAGCAGGATTCACTTGAGCGAATTGTAGAACGAGGCGGAGATAACATTCTTAGGTAGTGTTATCTTGAACTTCGGAAGAAACCGCTCAACTCTTCAGCAATTGCTTGAGGGACCAGCCTGTCTCTCAGGTTTCCCTCCAGGCTTTCCAAGCTGCTTTAGTTTTAGACAGACAATGACACTGGGTGGACTTAAGTCAGTTTTACCTGAATTGTGTATACAAGAGCATCTGTCATGAAGCATGTATGGTAATGAAGTAATCAAATCATGAGCTAGATGTTAGGTTGAAGTAAGTCATCAGACCGAGTACTAAATTAAAACTGTTGAATTTAGCCTTCCCTCAACTCTTTATATATAAAACTCCAAACCTATGGAAAAATTGGGGAAAAAATCATACAGTGAACACCCATATACCCTTCACCTGGGGATCCCAACTGTGAATCTTTCACTGTATGTGCTTTCTGTCTTTATGTTACATAGATGTGCATGCTTTGCTTTTTCATAACTGCTACCCTTATTTTTGAAATAAAAATGTCTTTTAATTTCCTCAGACACTGAAAAGCATTTATTTAATAACTTAGGAAAATGTGCAGTAAATCTCGCAGGTACTCCTACACTCCACTTATAACATATTGGGAAAAAATGTTCTAAGTTCTGTAATTAATAACACACTCCAATTAAGGACAATTCTCAAATTTATCTGTAGTTTCAAAAGGGAATGTTACATCTCTCTGTATTTTAAAAGACACTAGCTGTTCCCAGAATTTTTCGTTAAATTCAAGTTTAGTTTGTATCCCATCTTGTGAAACATTCCGAACCCTAGGTTGGATTTAATCCAGCAGAACCAGTGTGTCAGTGAAAGTATATGAAATTGTTCTGTGCAGTTCTGGCGGGGGCAGCCCTTAGATGGAGGAACTGCTAGTAATTTTCTCTCAGTTTTCCTAAGTGTTGACGTAGAAGCCCGGGGAATTGGTTTCAGAAAAAAAGACTCACTCAGAAACTGATATGTAAGATTTGAACTATTTCTCAAATTTCTGTTTTGCTTCTCTAGACTAAGCATAGATAGAGAACCTGGAGAGAAAGAAAGATCATTTAAGAGACTGAGTACTATTTTTTGAAAGATCATTTAAGAAACTGAGTTTTATATATATATATATATTTTTTTTTTTTTTTTCTTTCTCCTCCAAAAGGGCATGAGTTTTTGTTTTTGTTTTTTTCTCTATTTGGCACTTTCAAGGGATTGGTCTATAAATTTTTTGAAAGATCATAGGATAAATTTCTTTGTAGCAACTTCCTAGTTTAGTGTTTATATTAGGGGAGCCCCAGGTGTCCCTGTTGACAAGTCATTAGGGCCACTTCTCAACCTCTGGCTACATCATATGCTTTTTTTTCTATTTTGCCGAAGTTTGCAGAAAATTGTGTTTTCTAATCATTAAAAAATTGGTTGTGGAGATGGGAGTGGACCTCTTTATAAGCCCTGAAAATAAGTGATTTTTTAAAGTGCTATTCTGCTGCAAACCTGAGTCTCACTGTTTTCTGTAAACAACGGTTTTCTATGATTTGTTTATTTTGTGTGGACGTTATTTCCTTTTAATCGGTGCTAAAATTCCATAGTGTATGCTTTCTCTGTGTTTTCTTTGATTAATACTTTGTTAACATAGAAACTTGGATTGGCACCAGCTGTCACCAACAAAGCTGCCCTGAACATTATCAGTCAATCCTGTTAACCAATTGGAGAATTTTTCTGGAATGCTTAGTTAGGGATGAAATTGCTGGGCTGCAGGTGTAAGTACGCTTGATATACTTTTCTGCAGAATATCTACACCTGTGTGCACCACAGCTAAAGAGCCAGGGGAATATTATGTTGCTGCTAACTGCTCTCGTTATTTAACTTTCTGACATTTGCTGCCTCCCCCGCGCCCCAACACACACACACGCAGTATAAAGTGGTAATTTCTTGTTTTAAATTGAACTTTTGAATGATTTGAATTTGGGCATTTTTTTGTATCATGAGTTATTTTGGTTTCCCTTTATGTGAATATCCTTTTCCTAGGCTTTGGCTACTTTTCTAATTTGTCCCTTTTTTTGGTTATCAAATTCCAGGCCATTGTCTATTCCATTGTCACTTTTGGGTATTGGAAATATCTTCCCATTCTGTAGCCTGTCTGTTGAACATAAATCTTGATTTTTATGTAGTCAGATTTTTCTCCTTACGGTTATGTTCTTGGAATTTTATTTAAGAAATCCTTTTCTATCCTGAGACCACAAAAATGTCCCCACCATTTTCTTCTGTTTCATAGTTTTGCCTTGTATGTTTAATCCTTTAAGGCATCTGTAGTTCATTTTATATGGTGTGAAATAGTTCTTATTCATTTATTCAGCACATATTGGTGGAGTGCCTGCTGAATATCTACACCTGTGTGTAACACACAGTACCACTCTTCAGAGTACTTGGTGTATATCTGTGAACACATATTCCTGCCCTGTGAAGCTTATGTTGTCCTTCAAGGTAGAGCCCTACTGGGTTTCCACCTGTTTTCTTTAGCACTCAGGATGAGTTCCACAATTTTACACATAGCACCAGTTGAGGAATAGGCTTTATTGGAGAAAGGGAAGGCTTATTAGGCCAGCATCAGCAAGAAAAAAGAAAACCAGAGGGTCTTCATTTTTTCATCATCCCTAAAAGAAGCCTGCTGGAGCCTGTGCTGTCTGCTAGATAGGCGTGTGAACGGAGCCTGCGCAGTCTGCTCCATGTGCACGCGTCCATCCCAGTGGAGAACCTTACCCTTTTATTGTTTGTCCTTTAAGGGCAAGCCTGAGAGCAACGTTAATTATGTGGGAAAAATTAGATCATTTTGTATCGGGCAGTCTAGATTTGGATGCCAGCTATTTGTCAAAAAACCAGCTACCCCATAGTTGGAGATATCGAGAACTGAGGAGAGTTATAGCCCTTTCGAAAATGGAAAGGGAGACAGTTTCTTAATGTGAGTGTGACAAAGTATGCAAATTTAATGGCTTAAAAACACCACTAGTTTATTATCTTACAGTTTTGGAGTCAGAAATACGAAGTAGGTCTCAGCTAAAATGAGGTGTTGCCAGTCCTGTTTTTCTAAAGCCTTCAAAGGAGAATCTGTTCCTCGTCTAGCTTTCAGGAGCTACCTGCATTCCTTGACTCATAGCTCCTTTCCTCCATCTTCAAAGCCATTTGCAGCTAACTAGCAAGTCTTCACATTGAATCACTGTGGCCCTCTCTTCCAATTTCCTCTTCTACTTTTACGGACCTTCTACTTTTATTTATTTGTTTTAAGAGACAGGGTCTCACTGTTGCCCAGGAGGGAGTGCAGTGGCGCGATCATCATTGACTGCAGCCTCGACTCCTGGTCTCAAGATCTTCCCACTTCAGCCTCCCGAATAGCTAGGACTGCAGGTGCACACTACCATGCCTGGCTAATTTTAAAATATAGGAGAGGTTCTTTTTATGTTGCCCAGGCTGGTCTTGAACTCGTGGGTTCAAACATCCTCTCTCCTCGATCTCCCAAAGTGTTGGGATTACAGGTATGAGGCACCATATCTGGCCCTAGCTGCGTTTTAAAAACAATCACACTCTGGCTGTTTTATTGGCTGAGAATAGACTGGGGGGGGACAAGAGTGGACACAGGGACCTCCTTTAGGAGACTACTGCAGTACTCCAGGTAAGGGGTGGTGGTGGCTGTGGTACTGATATACGCAATACAGAGCCTATATTTGAACAACCATGGTTCATCCGCATCTGGAATGATAACTACTTAGGTTGATACACCAAAACTGTGACATGGAGCCACAGGTGGTTTAGCATCACCTCTGAATAGCGTTTGTATGAGATGGGGCTCAAAATAAGATTGCTCTATGCAAAACATTTGAATGCAGTGCCTGATGCTCAGTGAGTAATGGTTATTAATACAAATGAATATTTAAATTCTTCATTTCGTCAAATCTTGTAAGTGGGAACACAGCTGTTTTGTAAATGTCGGAATACCAAATTTAGTGGAGCATTCCTTATAAAGGTACGCCTCTTTTTAGATGTGCCATACACTTTAACCTCTCAGAAGGTGCTGTGGACTGAAATTACATATGGAGTCCAAAGACAAATTTATTGACCTACAGGGGGGTATTTAGTAACAGAACCTGGTACTTAACAGTAGTAACACCTCAGAAATGTCCACAAAGAAATATCTATGTATATATAGCTATTTGTGCATTACTTAGCATTTTAAAAATTCTAATGTTTTTGTATCAGTGGTTTTAAGCAATAGATAAAAATTTTACATGGGATAATTAAAAACTGAAGTAGTGGTTTGTTTAAAATAAAACCACATCTGAAAAAAAATCATTAAAAATTTTCTACTGTGTGTAATCAGGGAAATAATATGCGTATCTATAGTTTATTATTTTGTTTTGCTGTTTTATAATTTTGCATTTATAAGAGACATCATTTGTATCAAATCCTAGATGATTAATTTGCATGTCATTGTATCAGTGTGATACTTTGCAGTAAATTATGCTACTGAGGTACAACTTTTAGCTGAATAAACATAGTTCATCTCCGTGTTAAGCTTCAGGTTTGAATCTTTTATTGAGACTGAGTTGCTTTAATATAGTTAACAGACCCTTCACTTAATTTTGAGGTAACTTACTGATCGCAATTGGTCCCAAAAACATCCCAGTAAATCCAGTAGATTGATGAAGTTGTCATGTCAGGTTAATAAACACCAGTTTTAAAAAAAATTAATTTGTAAATGTCATTTGTGGATTTTCTTTATTTTATTTTTCCAACAGGGTCTCACTTTGTCGCCCATGCTGGAGTGCAGTGGTGCGATCATGGCTCACTGCAGCCTCAGCCTCCTGGGCTCAGGTGATCCTCCCATCTCAGCCTCCCAAGTATTAATAGGTGGGACTACAGGTGCGTGCCACCACGCCCTGCTAATTTTTGTATTTTTAGTAGAGACGGGATTTCGCCAAGTTACCCAGGCTGATTTCAAACTCCTGGGCTCAAGCAATCTGCCTGCCTTGGCCACCCAAAGTGCTGGGGTTAGAGACATGAGCCACCACGCCCAGCTGATTTTCTTCTATAAGTAAAGACTACTTCCCCCTCTTCTGCTTGCCCTTTGCGTTTTATTTGAATTGGGTCTCTACTTCTTAATGTGTCATTTCTGTTTATGTAGATAATTTTAAAATATCTTAAAAAGTCACTCTTGCAGGACCGATCCTTTGAAATACTTCAGCCATGACTAAAAGAGAAGCAGAGGAGCTGATAGAAATTGAGATTGATGGAACAGAGAAACCAGAGTGCACAGAAGAAAGGTAGGTGTTTCTGAATTTTATTATTTTTTTAAAATACCAATATACCTAATTAAAACCAGGAAACAAGTCATAGTTCTTTTGGACTTCCTTTTTTTTTTTAAACTGTTCTCAGCATTTTGGGAGATAATGTATTGTTTGATTTCCTCTGACTTAGTGTGCTTGTAGCTGAGAGGGAAAGACAGTTTTAAACTAATGATAGTAAAAGGCTGAATGAAATCAAAAGCAATTGATTTCAATAGTTTTCTCCTTTGGGGCATTTAATTCTTTATTCTTTTCCACAGCACTGGTTGCTTTAATTTCAGAAATAGTTTAATTCAACCTGTACTAATTTAACAGATATTTATGAGTAACTGTTGTAAACAACTAATTGACAAGAATATGTGAATAAATAAGATACTAATCTGCCCTTATAAAGGCCACATTGTATTTGAGGAGGTAGACAGGAATATGAGTAATTACGTGACCAGTACTAAGCATAAAGTGTAGTGAAAAGTGTTAATTCTTGGAATAATAATGGAATCATACTTATTTGAAAGGAGGACAGTAGTAGTGAGTTCAGAATCCAAGGAGAGAACGTGAGTAGAAATAGACATTTGGGCGTCAACAAGAAGATTGAGGAAAGCAGTAGTTAGTGGTCCCTATTTTACTCTGTGGAGTAGGAGGTGAGATAATAAGCTGACAGTAAAAGGGATTGAAAAGTAGTAGAGAATCTCCATGCAGTAACAGGTTTAGAAATCTGTGCGGTGCAACTGGACAAGATAATTAAGGTTAAGGAAGATACTGAGTGTTGAGAGTACAGTTGAGATTTAAAACCTTAAATTTTTAATAGAGCTTTTCAACTTGTTTATCCCAGTTTTTCCAGCATAAGAAAGAGGGAATGTGTGCTTCTGTGGAATTTCATGTGTAGATATTTGTGTAACAAATTACCCCAAAATTCAGAAACTAAAAATGCCCAACATTCGGCCAGATGCAGTGGCTCATGCCTATAATCCCAACACTTTGGGAGGCTGAGGTGGACAGATCACTTGAGCCCAGGAGTTCAAGACCAGCCTGGGCAGCATGGCAAAACCCTGTCTCTATAAAACATACAAAAAAAAAAAAAATTAGCCTGGCCTGGTGACATGTGCCTAAGTCCCAGCTACTCTGGAGGCTGCGGTGGGAGGATTGCTTGAGCCCAGGAGTTTAAGGCTGCAGTGAGCCATGACTGTGCCACTGCATTCCAGCTTTAGTGACAGGACAAGATGCTGTCTCGAAAGAAAAAAAAAAAAAAAAAGCCCAACATTTTTTATTGCACATTGTTTCTCAGAGGAACTTGGGAGCAACTTACCTGGGTGGATCTGTCTCGGGGGTATTTCATGAGTTTGCAATGAAGCTGTCAGCCTGGGCTGCAGTCTCCTAAAGATTGGACTAGGGGTAGGATGTCTTGCTTGAGACTCTTAGCAGGATGCCCCAGTTCCTCATCACATGACTCTCTCTAGGGCTGCTGATGGGATGGCAGCTGGCTTCCCTTAAAGCAAATGGTCTGAGAGACATAGAATGGCAAGGTAGAAAGCCCCGGTGTCTTTAAGTAATCTAAGAAGTGACATACCACTTTATCTTAGTCTTCTGGTCACACAGTCCAACCCTGGTACAGTGTGGGAGGGAACTTTAAAAGGGCATGCATTTAAGAATCATTAGGAGCCCTCTTTGAGCCTAGCATGCATATATTTATGTTTATATATGCATGCACACAGATGGTCCACAAAGTCTAAAGTATGTACCATCTGACCTTTTATGGATAGTCTAGGTTAGGCGACAGATCGGTAATTAATATGTATGACCTATGTGAAGGAGGCAGTAATTGTCATTTACCTAATGTAGATTTTTGCTGTACAGGAATTTGGGTCCAGTTTTATGAGATCATCTACTTTTTTTTTTTTTTTTTAAGAGAAATTGATACTTTAGATATTTGTATGAAGTCTTCCAAGGTTTTAATGATAGTAATAAAAACTTTTTAAAAATGTTTAATGTTCAGCTAGTATAAAATAGTTCTTTAAAAATTTGTTTTAAAGTGACATCTGGGCCGGGCACGGTGGCTCAAGCCTGTAATCCCAGCACTTTGGGAGGCCGAGGCGGGTGGATCACGGGGTCAGGAGATCAAGACCATCCTGGCTAACATGGTGAAACCCCGTCTCTACTAAAAATACAAAAAATTAGCCGGACGTGGTGGCGGGCGCCTGTAGTCCCAGCTACTTGGAGGCTGAGGCGGGAGAATCGCTTGAACCTGGGAGGTGGAGCTTGCAGTGAGCTGAGATCCAGCCACTGCAGTCCAGCCTGGGCAACACAGCGAGACTCCATCTCAAAAAAAAAAAAAAAAAAAGTGACATCTGAATCTCAAGAATAATTGTTACAAAAAAAGAAAAAGCTGGCCTGGCACAGTGGCTCATGCCTGTAATCCCAGCACTTTGGGACACCAAGGCAGGTGGATCACGAGGTCAAGAGATCGAGACCATCCTGGCCAACGTGATGAAACCCCGTCTCTACTAAAAATACAAAAATTAGCTGAGCGTGGTGGCACACGCTTATAGTCCCAGCTACTCGGGAGGCTGAGACAGGAGAATTGCTTGAACCCAGGAGGTGGAGGTTGTAGTGAGCCGAGATTGCGCCACTACACCCCAGCCGGGCGACAGAGCAAGACTCCATCTCAAAAAAAAAAAAAAAACAGCAACCTACCATGGCTATAGCTGAAGACTTTGGTAAAAAGGCTTACTTAAGATTTTTTTTTTTTAACCTTAAAAAATAACAATAGTATATTAGTATTTTTAAATAAGCTTGTTTTTAATCATGAGGGGTCTATTTTATAAATATTAAATGTTTTAAGTCAGGTGCGATGGCACACACCTGTAGTCCCAGCAACTTGGGTGGCTGAGGCAGGAAGATCACTTGAGCTCAGGAGTTTGAGGCTGGCCTGGTGTGAACATAGGGAGACTGTCTCTAAAATTAAAATATAAATAAATGTTTTAGAAAAAATTTTAAGTTATATACATTCATTGACTATCATGTATATATCTCATTTTACTTGTAATTTATGTGAAAACTCAACAGATTTTTAATGCATACTGTTTTTGACAATCACAAATGAGATTTAAATCATGTTTAAATTAAACATGTTGGAATACTTAATTGAATTGCACATTCACCAATTCAGCAAATATTACTTAGTGTTTGTCTTCTATTTGGCCCTATGTAAGGATTTGTAAGAGATTTGTAGGATTACTTACCAAAGATTTTAACCCTTTTGAATTCAAAGTGTGAAATAATATGAAAGAGCACTTGTGACAGTTTTTAGGAAGAATATAAACTTTTTTGAACATGGAGCTGTCCTGTTTACAACCAGTTGTGTTCATATTAAACTAAAGGGAAAGTCTTTTATTTAACTTACTCTATTTTTATATCTTTATATTTTTATTTATGTGGGGAAGGGAAATTGACTAGTAGAGATGGCATACAGATTTTGAGGAGACAGTGTGTCTTCCTTTCTGGGTCTAAAATTCTTCAAAATAACTTGAAAATATAATGCAAATGGAAACATAATGTATGTGCAATATTTATATGTGTACACATACACACATATGTATGTACATACATAATCAGGCATATTTACAAGGATGCTTTAAATTTCAAGCTAGCATTTCTCTATGAAATTCAGTGTTCATTTTGGCAATACTAGTTGGGGATGAGCCTACCACAGTATCTATGTAGAAATGACTTTTCAAAGACCAGAAATGT
The DNA here is from genome assembly GCF_002776525.5 of Piliocolobus tephrosceles. Classification (NCBI taxonomy): domain Eukaryota; kingdom Metazoa; phylum Chordata; class Mammalia; order Primates; family Cercopithecidae; genus Piliocolobus; species Piliocolobus tephrosceles. The sequence goes on along the minus strand of NC_045452.1, from coordinate 53,611,780 downwards.
GTTTTGGTTTGGGATTATGTTTTTAGCATATTGTTACTTTGAAATCCAGGCTAAAAAATATAACTGTTAGCACTTACATCTGTAACATTTAGCATTGTAGAACAAACCTACGCACCAGCTGAATGTGTAAGCCAGGCCATAGACATCAATGAACCAATAGGCAATTTAAAGAAACTGCTAGAACCAAGACTACAGTGTTCCTTGGATGCTCATGAAATTTGCCTGCAAGATATCCAGGTAATTTTTATTTTTGTAAATTTGTATTGAAACATTTTAGTCTGCATAGGAATATTTTTTCGTTAGCCTTTTCTTTATAGCTATAGACTTTATCTCTGTAAGAAGATTTGATTGGTATTACTGTAAAATTTAAGTGTTTAGAAATAAGATTTTTAAGCAAAATTTTCTCCATTTAAAATTATATTTTAAAAATTTAGTACTAAAACAAATGAAACATTTGTTTTTTACTTTTCACAAATATAAAATGAGAAGTTTAAATAAATTAGAATCAAAGCTTAAATATAAGTAGTAATAGTAGGGAGCATATTGACTTTTGAAACTGAATTGTATTTCTAGCCAGCTTCTAACTTCTCAAACATATCATTTAACTAAATGATTTCCACATTTCCCTTTTACCTTTATTTTCTCTGACAGTAGGTTTTGGATAAGAATTTAAATATTAACTGATAGGTCCTGGAATTTATTGTAAAAGGATTTTACTCATGGTAGTATTATAATATGTTATGTCTGAAACATATTCCGAGTCATATTTTGCAGTGTGTTTTCAAGATAGGTAGTACTTTTATGTATAAAAGGTAGCAGCTTAAATAGAATTGCCCATACAGTTTTCCATGACCTTTCTTAAACATATGATTAAATACATACTAGAGTTTTATACTTTTTCTTTTTTGTTATTTTTGAAATGGAGCCTCATTCTGTCATCCAGGCTTTAGTGCACTGGTGCAATTTCAGGTCACTGCAACCTCCACTTCCCAGGTTCATACCATTCTCCTGCCTCAGCCTCCCGAGTAGCTGGGACTACAGGCCGATGCCTCCACACCTGGCTAATTTTTGTATTTTTAGTAGACAGGGGGTTTTGCTATGTTGGCCAGGCTGGTCTTGAACTCCTGGCCTCAAGTGATCCGTCCGCCTTGGCCTCCCAAAGTGCTGGGATTATAGGTGTTAGCCAGCGCACTTGGCTGAGTTTTATACTATTTTTATATTAACTTAGATTAATGTATATTGTGTCATCTTTTGGATCGTTCTTTACTCTTTCCCCTGCCTGTCTTGTGATATGGGTATTCCTTATATTACAGAACTTTTGTGTTTTTTAAAAATTCAAATCATCATATGTTGCTGCTATTTTTAATAAAATACTGTTGTACAGTAAGTTGAAATGTTTTAACAAAATTTGTGCATTTTATTTGCCTTTTAACCATACTTTAGTCTTTTCATTTCAGTATAAATCTAGTGATTGGTGGTGGCTAGGGATGATAGAGTGCTCTAAAACTAGGGCATGTGGGAAGGTCTAGTAATGTTACAATTTTAGGATTTAAAGTTTTTTTTCTCTTAATGACAGGATGAATTAACTTAGTCTTTTTGGAAGACTACCTCCTGTTTAATATCTGTTAATGTTAAATGTGAAATACCTAACGGTTCCACTGCAGCAAATTATTCCTACAGAAATGCTCACCTGGGTGGGTAAAGGTATATGCATGAAGATGTTCATGGCTTTGCAAAAACTGAAAACACCTCAAATGTTCCAAAAATGAGATTTGATATATTAGTTCCATAGAATAGAATTTGAGTTAGCTATTAAAAACTGGTGAACTTGAGCTATGTGGGCAAGGTACGTTGAGTGAAAAAAATACTTGCAAAACAGTCTAATTCTCTCATGTAATCTTCACATCAGTCTTTGAAATCAGCATATTACTAGTCACATTCTGCAGATGTAGAAACAGATTTAAAGAGGTTAAATAATGTGCCCAGTGTATGGCTACAAAGGGGTATACTGGAATTTGAACCCAGACCTCTGTGACTCCAGAACTCTCTTCACTTGTTTGAGGCAAAAAAAACAAAAAACTTTTTAAAAGATTTATAGTGAATATAACTCAGTGTCACTGGGCTTTGCCTGGTTTGCTCATATGTAAAATAAAGGGGAATCTGGACTTAATGTCTTAGTTGTCTTTCAGCTATAACATTTATTGCTTTCAATACTTGACCTATCCAAAATGAAACTATGGCCTGCAGACTACCCAGCCTCTTCCAGGTTCTCAGTAAATATTAGTTGGATAAATGGTAATATTTATAATTCATATTGTCATAGAATTCAGGGCTAGCTTTGGATCTAAGGGCATTTTGCGTTACTCCTCGACCCCCTTTCCTCCTTAAAAAGGATATAAGGACCGCCACTTCTATTCTTCATGTCATGCAAACATACATTTGAATCCAGTCTTGCTGCTTATGGTAATGCTCTTATATTTTCAGATGTGGGCTGACTTGAAAGCTGAGGGAACAACGGCTAAGTTGCACTTTTTTGAAGAATGTTAACACAAGATCAGATACCAGACTTGAGTTTTGTCCTTGTTCTGGCTTTTAGTGAACTTGCTAACATGTTCAGTACCTGAGCGCTTGTACTTTCAGAGTTACATTCGCCATAGCTTCTAGTGGATAATACCAGCGTCCACCAGACAAGGAGAAAAAACTTGACCTTAAGACAATTTTTAATGAAATGTATATTAATGGATGAAACTGTCATATTTAATCTATCTGTCTACAAGATTACACAGTCTTTTTTTTTTTTTTTTTTTGAGATGGAGTCTCGCTCTATCGCCCAGGCAGAGTGCAATGGCACTCACTGCCACCTCCACCTCCCGGGTCCAAGCGATTCTCATGCTTCAGCCTCCCAAGTAGCTGGGATTACAGGCGTGCGCCACCACTCCTGGCTAATTTTTGTATTTGTGTATAGACAGGGTTTTACCATGTTGCCCAGGCTGGTCTTGAACTTCAGACCTCAGGTGATCCACTTGCCTTGGACTCCCAAAGTGCTGGGATTACAAGTGTGAGCCACCACGCCCAGCCCTACACAGTTTGTCTTATCCCCTGTTCAAGTTAGATTCATAGTCATTTGTCATGTGTTTGTGCCATGACGACACCATCAGGTTAATTATTGGGATTGAGAGTAGAACTGCAGCTATATGACATGCAGACACAGTTATAAATTATGCAAGATGATTATAACGGAAGCCTGTCTATAAGCTGATTACAGAAAGTGTCTGGAAGTCAGAATTAACATCAATTTGCCATCGTGTGAAATGCATTCATTATAAGGATATATGAAGGAAAAAACACTAATACTGAAATGTTATAGAATTAGGATTCAAGATATTCAAAGCTAGGTTAGGTAGTAAGGTCATAAGTGCTTTAATTTTATTAACTTTATGATGAGAGATTTAGAGTTAAACCCTTATCTTCAATATGTAGCGCTGGTTACAAGGCAGATATGGCAAGAATATGTTAATATATTTAGATAAATTATCACCACTAATTAAACACTCTTATTCATGACAGGTATAGCATACTTTAAATACATTTCAGAATGAATAATTGACTTTTGGAATTATTTAAAATCCCAAACTACACTCCAGAAATAGAGAAAAGTGACATGACAAATTTGGTGGTATGCTGTCCTGAATTACTTTCTCAGTAGTGAAAATATTTTAAATTTTAGCAAAGAATTAAATATGACAAGCTAGATAATGTGTTCTTATAATTTAATTAGTATGTTCAGTAATTAAGTTCTTTTTGGTACATCCATTTATTCTAAACCAAAGGCAAGGGACTTAATCTAGTGATTGCACTAAAATAATCTTACTCATTTTGTCATCCATGGTTAGCTGGATCCAGAACGAAGTTTATTTGACCAAGGAGTAAAAACAGATGGAACTGTACAGCTTAGTGTACAGGTAATTTCTTACCAAGGTAAGTTACTTTTTATGATAGTTATTTAAAATTTTAGTTCATGTTTTTCTGATATAATTTATAAGTCTTAAGTGTTTTAGATCGTTGCCTAAATTACTTGATATAACAGCCAAATATTCATGCTTTGGGTTTAGTAGTTGTATTTGACAGGGTGAAACAGATAGTATAATACATTCTACCTAGTTTAATCATAAAAGGATATATTATATGGTAGTAAATAGCAGAATCACAGAGAGTGTTGGAAGTCAGCAGGTTCCAGCTGACTTCCTAAGAGTACCTCAGTCACACTGCAGAACTGGACTGCTAAGGAAGCTGCTGCCCTGCCATGATCTGGAAAATACAACACCTGGAAGCTACCATGGTGGCTGTCACTTTAACCATGTTGCCTTTACAGTGATCCACACTAGTCAAAAAAATAGATGTCTGCTGGCTGCGGGGGTGCACACCTGTAATCCTACCACTTTGGGAGGCCAAGGTGGGTGGATCTTTTGAGGTCAGGAGTTTGAGAATAGCCTGGCCAACATGGTGAAACCCCATCTCTACTAAAAATACAAAATAAGCTGGGTGTGGTGTGGCACATGCCTGTAATCCCAGCTACTTGGGAGGCTAAGACAGGAAAATCACTTGAACCCAGGAAGTGGAGGTTGCAGTGAGCAGAGATTGTGTCACTACACTCCCTCCTGGGCAACAAGAGCAAAACTCTGTCTCAGTCAGTCAGTCAATCAATAAAAAAAATAGATGGCATAGGTAGGCCTCAATGGTCCCCAACCATTTTTGGCACCAGGGACCAGTTTCACAGAAGACAATTTTTCCATGGATTGGGGCAGGGGAATTCAAGCGCATTACATTTATCATGGGCTTTGTATCTATTATTGCTACATTGTAGTATATAATGATATAATTATACAACTCACCATAATGTAGAATCAGTGGGAGCCTTGAGCTTGTTTCCCTGCAACTAGACAGTTTCATCTGGAGGTGATGGGAGACAGTGACAGAGTATCAGGCATTAAATTCTCATAAGGAGCGCGCAACCTAGATACTTCACATGTGCAGCTCACAATAGGGTTTGCGCTTCTGTGAGAATCTAATGCTGCCAGTGATCTGACAAGAAGTAGAGCTCAAGGGGTAATGTGAGCGATAGAGAGCAGCTGTAAATACAGATGAAGCTTCATCCACTTGCCTGCCTGTCACCTCCTGTTGTATGGTCTGTGGCCTGGGTTTTGGGGACCCCTGATCTGCCTGCTTGCCCCCTCTTAGCTCATTTCCAAATAGAAGGCTTGTACCAGTGATTCTAAAGCCTAAATCACACCTGGAACCCTAGCTGCAAAGAAATCCAGTCTGTACAGTTTAGCATAGAGAGAAAAATTTGTAATAGACATAGAATCATCCAATCAGCCTTATTCATTACAGTATTTTACTAAACTTGTATAAATACCCAAGTTAGAAAAGAAAATTAGGAAACTATTTTTGGTAGGTTGAATTTTAGCTTTTTAAAATTTAGAATAATGTCATCTCTGAACATATATTGTTCACAATTACGTTTCACAAACCACGTTTTTCTTCAGACTCTGAAAATGGTAGTTACGTACTTCTGATCCTTAATTCCCTCAGGATTGATTATTGGAAACAGGAAATAAATTAGTAGCCTAGTGACCTATTGATGCAAGTGTGTTTAAGAAGAGTTTACTTAAAGCCATAATCGGCCGGGCACGGTGGCTCAAGCCTGTAATCCCAGCACTTTGGGAGGCCGAGATGGGCGGATCACGAGGTCAGGAGATCAAGACCATCCTGGCTAACCCGGTGAAACCCCGTCTCTACTGAAAAAAAATACGAAAAACTAGCCGGGCGAGGTGGCGGGCGCCTGTAGTCCCAGCTACTCGGGAGGCTGAGGCAGGAGAATGGTGGGAACCCGGGAGGCGGAGCTTGCAGTGAGCTGAGATCCGGCCACTGTACTCCAGCCTGGGCGGCAGAGCGAGACTCCGTCTCAAAAAAAAAAAAAAAAAAAAAAAAAAAAAGCCATAATCGTGTAAATTTAGGTGAAGGATTAGGAAATAGATTTTAAGCAAATACACTTTCGATTCTGATTATTTTTATCATGTATGTTTGAGAAGTGATTCTCTTTATACCACCTGAGAATGATAGTAGTAGTTTCTTGCAATACTGGTTTTCACAGAAGATCAAAGTTGAGTTGTGCTTTTTCTTTAAACTGTACTTTGATTGAATTTTGATATAGATTGCAATAGATTCAGTAAGGAACAGAAGCAGTTATATGATATGATAGTGTCTTAGAGCTGTCATTTTAGTCTGAGGTTATTTCATAAAGGGCTAATTCCATTTTGAATAGATAAATAATAGTATGTCTTAGAGTACTGCACACATACTGAAATAACTGCTTTTATGGCGTAATTTCTTAATTATAATTTCTGAAACAGGTTTCAATGTTTTGATTCTGGATAGTTGAGGAGCCTTTGTATTAATAAATTATTTATCTTTGTCTTTTCCATAGGAATTACAATTCTTAACACCTTTATACTAGGAGCTTAAAATATTCAGGATTTGGGTTTTTCTTCATCTAATTTAAAATGAAAATTAGAATTTAATAGTAAATTTAATTTAGCAAATTTGGCATCATTTTTAACACATCTACTTTGTCCTTTAAAAAGAAAAACTGAGTCAGTAAATAATAATTTTAATTTGTTTAGAAGGATTTTTTAAAATTCCAAGGATAGGTGGCTGCTCGTTTATACTCTGCATAGTCTAATTTTTATTTTGTTTCATATTGGTAATTTTAATTTTTATTGTGGTATGAATGGGTACTTTTTTTCTAATGATGTTTATAGGTAGGGTTTGTGTGTGTCTTATGTTTTACAAAATTATTTTAAACTTGTAGAAAAGTTGCAAGACTAGTAAAAGAATTCTTGAATATTCTTCGCCCAGATTCCCCAAATGTTAACTTTTACTACATTTGCTTTATTCGGTGTAGTTACTCTCTACCATTTGGGAACATATAAACTAAATTATGTTTTGGTGACTTCTTTGTTTTCATTTAGATTCATAATTTTTTTTATCCACTGTTAAGGAATTGAACCAAAGTTAAACATCCTTGAAATTGTTAAACCTGCGGACACTGTTGAGGTTGTTATTGATCCAGATGCCCACCATGCTGAATCAGAAGCACATCTTGTTGAAGAAGCTCAAGTGATAACTCTTGATGGCACAAAACACATCACAACCATTTCAGATGAAACTTCAGAACAAGTGACAAGATGGGCTGCTGCACTGGAAGGCTATAGGAAAGAACAAGAACGCCTTGGGATACCCTATGGTAATGAAATACATAATTCTATATTGGGTAAAACAGTAGGAATTAAGCTTGACATAGAAGAGACTAGGGTAAGTTATAATCTATTTTACATGTAGAGTTATTAGAATGAATGTTGATTTTCTTATTTCTCTCTTTTTTAATTGTAACGCACATATAAGCTCATATGGTGGACAAATTCAGTCCTGCGTGCCGGAAATTCAAAGAAGTCTAAAAAATTTCTGCTCTTAGGGTGTTGAGAGTGTAGTTGAAGAGAGAGAAGATAGATGAAAAGAGATAATTGCTGTAAGAGGTAACATGTTTTTAAACTGTTAGTAACTCTTATAGAAGAAGCATGCTATTGGAATCTCAAAGGGATCATAGTTGCCCTGAGAGAAAGTTGAAGAGAGTTTATTATAAATAAGATACTATTGGGCAGAGAAAGACATTTAAGACAGGAAGTGTTATGTGCAAAGCTTAGACCTCGGGGTATGCATGAGTAGTGAGAAAATTGAGTGGTTAAGGAGTTACTCTGTAGCATTACAGAACTGTTTTGATTGATGAAAATAATTGAAAAATGAATATGGTGGTGGTATATGGCGTAAGTTGGAACAGATAGAGACTGAAGGGAAAACAGGAGCATATTATTATAATTATGGCTAGATGATAGGTGGTTTCTTTGGGAGTAGAAAGGAAAAAGTAGATGAAAACAGTGATAGGACTGAGCAGATTGACAGATTTGATGAGAGTAGAGAGGGAAGATACACGTATTGATCTAACTTCTCAAGCTTCATCTTGGTGACTGAAACAGTAATAATCTTGATAAAAATTGGTTCCATCATCATTACATGTTTATTGAACACTACCATATGCCAGGCACCATGTTAAATGCTGGGCTTAATTAAGATGGTGCACTAGAAAGAGCATGCCTTCAATAGCCCAGTTTGGGAAGTAGAGAAGTCTGGTATAGGAAATGTTTTTTTCAAGAGAAGGTGGATAGCACTTGATTTTGAGGTGAAAGTTTATATTCAGCTGGAGGTAGCCAGAAAATGGTTTCAGTTATATAAGATTTGGGCTGGAGACAAAGATGTTATATGAGACTCATTCACATTTAATTTGTATTTGAAGCTATAAAAGTCTACGTAGTCCCTGATGGAGAGCAAAGAATGAAAAAGAACACACAACTAAAGCGTATACCCTAGACCCTATAAACATTTAGAGTTGGAGAAAAGGGAGACAAGAAATAACTGAAGAGACAAAAAGAAAGAAATAACTTATATGTATAGTGTCACTGAAATTGAGGGGAGAGTTTGGATGGTCAAGACTCTCAGATGCTGCCAAGAAAGTCAAAGAATGCTGACTGGTATCTCTTAAATTTGATGATCAGAGGATCATTCTTAAATTTAGACAAAAGTAACTAGAGTTGGTGAGACAAAACAGAATTATAAGAAATAGACATCTTAGAAGTGGGGGCGGATGAGGAAGAATGCTGGGGTAACAAATAAATACTATTGATCATCCAAGAGTTGGTGGGGACCTCAGTGTATTTGTAAATGAAACAGTATTGTCGGGTTTTTTGTCCTTTTTTTATTTTTTATTTTTAGAGACAAGGTTGTACCTGGGTTTTACCTGGAGAGCAGTGCTGATGACAGAAAGGCTATATTATAGAACTGCTGTTTTCCCTAAGACATTTTTTTCTTTCTTTAAACCAAACCTAAAAGATACGCAGTAAATGATAGAGCTTACCCATGGAACTGAAAGAGAGCTACGGAACCACACAGCTAGTGTAGAATTTCAGTCTGTCCCTCTACTGCCCAGGACTGTAGACACTCATCACGTGTGAGCACTTGAAGTGTCCCTGGTCAAAATTAAGATGTGTTATAAATGTAAAATACCCATTAAAAGAAAGAATGTAAAATCTTTTTTAATTTTTCATATTGATTACCGGTTGAAATAACATTTGGAACATCAAGTTAAAATAAATTTATTATTAAGATGTATTTCACCAACTTTTTAAATGTAACTATTAGAAAATTTAAAATTACATAATAGTCTGCATTATATTTCTGTTGGACAGCCCTGATCTTGATAATTGTTGCCTTTAGTTCTGGATGTTCTTACTGCATTGTTTTGATAAATACCCCTGTGTTCTTTTTTCTGGAACTCCTGTTGAATCTCTTGAGTTGATCTGCTGCATCTTTTTTCTTGTTTATTTTTCATCTTTCCTATCTGCACTACTTTCTGCCAGATTTTCTTGTCTTTATAATATAACCTATCTGATTTTTAATTTACAATGGCTCTTCGTTTTTGTTTGTTCCTTTCTGTAGCATTCTGATCTTATATTGCCAATATCATGTTTTCTCCTACTTCTCTGAGTATATTGATTATAGTTTTAACTTTTAAAAAGCTTTACTGCAGTATTTCTGTTTCTTGTGGATTCTGCTTTTCTTGTGGTTTTTGTTTGTGTTGTTTTTAACCTCTCTCAAATATCTAATTATTTTTGCCCATCTTTTCATATTTAAGAATTAATCACTTTAGGCCGGGTGTGGTGGCTTACGCCTGTAATCCCAGCACTTTGGGAGGCTGAGGCAGGTGGGTCCCTTGAGGCCAGGAGTTTGAGACCAGCCTGGCCAACATGGTGAAACCCTGTTTCTACTAAAAATATAAAAGTTAGCTGGGCATGGTGGCGCATGCCTGTAATCCCAGCTACTTGGGAGACGGAGGCACGAGAATCTCTTGAACCTGGGAGGCGGAGGTTGTAGTGAGCTGAACTCTAGCCTGGGCAACACAGTGAGATTCCATCTCGAAAAAAAAATAAGAGTAGGCCGGGCGCGGTGGCTCAAGCCTGTAATCCCAGCACTTTGGGAGGCCGAGACAGGCGGATCACGAGGTCAGGAGATCGAGACCATCCTGGCTAACACGGTGAAACCCCGTCTCTACTAAAAAAAAAAATACAAAAATCTAGCCGGGCGAGGTGGCGGGCGCCTGTAGTCCCAGCTACTCAGGAGGCTGAGGCAGGAGAATGGCGGGAACCCGGGAGGCAGAGCTTGCAGTGAGCTGAGATCCGGCCACTGCACTCCAGCTTGGGTGATAGAGCGAGACTCCGTCTCAACAAAAAAAAAAAATAAAAAAAAAGAGTAAATAACTTTAAAGCTAATTAATGTGAAGTTCTGAAGGATTTGATAACTATACGCTGATAAAATGAGGCATTGGCTATTTCATTAAAAGGATTTCAGGCCAGGTGTGGTGGCTCATGCCTGTAATCCCAGCACGTTGAGAGGCTGAGGTAGGAGGGTTTCTTGAGGCTAAGAGTTTGAGACCAGCCTGGGCTATATAGCCAGACTGTCTCCACCAAAAAAAAAAAAAAAAAAAAAAATTGCTGGGCGTAGTGGCATACACCAATATCCTGGGAGGCTCAGCTGGGAGAATTGCTTGAGCACTGGAGTCTGAGGCTATAGAGAGCTGTGACGGCACCAGTGTACGCCAGCCTGGGTGGCAAAGCAAGACAGTCTCAGAAAGGCAAAGGAATTCTTTTCAAACGTATCAATATTTATAGATCTTTTTGCAGATACCTGTCAGCAGAAGATGGGGTGAGCATTTGGGATCGGTGCGTATGTGAATACTGCGTTTTGGAACTGGAAAAGGAAGTGGAGCAGAGAGGACATAGAGACGGTCTCACTCTTCAGTTTATAGGGTTTTATTACTGAGAATTGTTCTCTCGGTGTCTGTTCATTTCATGTCTCTCCCCATATATTAATAAATGTTTTCCCAGTGTCCACATGTGTGGGGTACACCCATTTAACTGGCACCCCAAATGAAAGAGAAACCCTGAAGGTTCTAACCACACCATCTACTTGAAATCAGTCTCCGCTTGTTTTCAGCTTTAAGCCTCTGATGCTCCTCAGAACCACCACGACTTGAACCAGTGAACAGGGTTCTGCAAGCAGGAATTCTCTCACTTCTTACTGGTATTCTCCTTGGCAAACATTTCAGGTCATAGTTCCCCCCCCCCCGCCAAATCGATTACCACTCTGTTTATTGTCTTCAAAACATTCGATTAAATCTCTCATCCATGCCTGTCGCTTTGTACTCATGTTCCTATGATTTTACATCCTTAAAAAATTCCTTTACTGTTGTTTCACTAGAGTCTGAGAGAAAAGAGGCAGAACATGGGTGGCCAGTTAGTTATGTTAAACTAGAAGTCCTGATACTTGAGAAAACAAATCAGACAAATTATATTTTTCCCTGAGTTTTTATTTTTAAAATTTTTATGTAAAATTATCTTTTTCTTTTAAAAGAGGTGTGATTTAGGATAGCTTTGCTAATTTAACTCTGCTTCTGTTGTTTTCCATTAGTATAGTATTCACAGATAAGGCAACTTTCTTTTTCAGTTCTTGTCGACTTTTACCTGGGCCTTCTCCTCCTCTTTCGTTTTCCTTGGCGTCCCTCTGCCGCTCACTTCTAATTCCACTCTGCCAGTTTCTCCTTATTGTGGGCCATTCTCCTGGAAGTGGTTCTTGGCTCAGTTTGAAAAACACCCAGGTGCTACATTGCTTCAGCACTTTAAATCTTAACACAGACTGCGGCTATTGGATTGGGCAAAACTGCTTTTTAGCGTTGCTTTCATCTTGCCCTGTTGTACTTCCAATGCATGCTTCTTGGCTGTGCTCAGGCTTTCCTGTGATCAGAGTGGGTCACATTTCTCTTGCTTCCCTTTGCTTTCTCCTGCACACAAGCTAAGACCATGGAGGTCTTATAACTGTTACTGCTTTGTCTTTACTCTCTTGTATCTTGAAGTCCATGAAGATATCTTGTCACCTGGTTTTATGTAAATGTTTGTGGGTTTTTGGTTTTGTCCTCTAGTCACTTTTTTTATGTTTATGTGTACATTCAGAAAAATTAAAAAACTTTGCCATCATCTTCCTAGAATCCTCCCTTAACTTCTTTGTGGAAAAATTTAAAAATATATGTTCCATGGCTATTAATCCTGTATTCTTTGAAGCTGGGGCACCTCTGTTCCTTTAGTCTCAAATGTAATAGTTTCAGTTTCAATAGCACTTTGCCTCTTTGAATAACTTTTATAAAATTCTTATGTTTATTTTCACTATAATTTGCCCTCGATACCTAAATGTTATTTTTTTCTACTTTTCTTATTGAATAGCATTTATTTATTGGGTATATAAGCAATATTATTTGAATAAATCATCATCTTGAAGCGGGAGTAGCAGAACCAAAACTAATTTAGCTAATATGTATTAAACTTACACAGATAGAATGTTCTGTTAGGAGCAGGTGATACAGCAATGTAATAGTTATAGATATTGGCCATATTTTTTTATTTATGAATTCAATTAGATAGTAAAAAGTCATAGGGAAAAGGAAATTATTTGGATATACTCTTTAAGATTAAACAAGTGTATGAGCAAGGCACTGTTAGGTTCTAAAGATATAATGGTTTACAGGACACATTTATTATATTTCTTAGTGTGTTGTGAGGGGACAGCTGAGTAAAACAGGCAATTACCCTGTTTGTTTATTTATTGGAAATGCATCATAAGGGTAAATGCAGGAGCGGCCAGCTTTTTACAGGAAGGAAAAGGGAGCAAAAAGGATGTGGTTCATATTTTGGAGAATAGAGAATCCCCTTTTGATTTTTTTTCAGTGCAACTGCAAATTTTTAAAAACTTGGATAATTTAGTTTATTCTCTCCAGAATAATCTCATATTTTATTCTTTCATTTGACCCACTGGAGAGCAATTTTGCATTTTGTTTTTCTTGATACAGTTCCAACTGAGGTTGAACCAAGTGACTCCATTAGAAATTTAGATTACGAAATTGAAAAGGAGCTGAGGAGAAATTTACAACATAAATTTTTGTTTTTGTTTTTTGCTTCATATAATAAGTTTACCTCACATACTTAGGGAAAGAAAACATCTGTGTGTGAATTAACAAGTTAACTGCAAATTTACACAGTAGCTAAAATGGAACTAGGCTAAAATTAATATTTTTCTTTCTAGATCCCATACAGTGGTCCACAGACCAAGTCCTGCATTGGGTGGTTTGGGTAATGAAGGAATTCAGCATGACCGATATAGACCTCACCACACTCAACATTTCGGGGAGAGAATTATGTAGTCTCAACCAAGAAGATTTTTTTCAGCGGGTTCCTCGGGGAGAAATTCTCTGGAGTCATCTGGAACTTCTCCGAAAATGTATGAAATTACAGTTATTTCTTTACATTGTAATTTAAGCTGAATTTTATTTCCTTATAACTTTGTTTTCATCTTAATTGTTTATTGATAATGATAAGTAATAAGCAGTAATAATTAACATTTATTTACTGTATAATGCTATGCTGAAAGCTCTATATGTTATCTCATTTAATTCCTATAGTAATACCACAAATCATTACTTTGTTTATTTTTTAGATAGGAAAGTGAGGCTTTGAGAGCCCCACAAAGTCACAGCTAGGAAGTGGCAGAGCCAGGATTCAAGCCCAGGCTAACATTAGAATCCAAGTTCTTAAATCAGGTGCTGTGTCCTACACTCAGCCCTCTTCATATATTCTATTTGTTGCCTTCTGTTTGATCAGCTCTTACATTTACTGCTCATCTAGAAACTGAAGAGATCATTTGTTTACAGGTGGCTTCCTTCCCATTCTCTTCATTATTGATGAGATTCAATCTTTGTTCAAGTCTTTATAATTAACTGAATAGGGTCTTAAGAGGGAAGGAAGTATATGCAACCACCTTTTTGAATTGGAAGCCACCGGTTGTAAGTTTTTCCACTTATAACTTACAAGGCTTCAGACATTAATATGATTCAGTGACCATATAAAGAAATTGGACCAGCAATTTGGGAGAATGAGACAGGCAGATCACTTGAGGTTAGAAGTTCGAGACCAGCCTGGCCAACATGGTGAAACCCCGTCTCCACTAAAAATACAAAAAAATAGCTGGGCAAGTTGCTGTGTGCCTGTAGTCCCACCTACTTGGGAGGTTGAGGCGAGAGGATAGCCTGAACCTGAAAGGCGGAGGTTGCAGTGAGCTGAGACCATGCCACTACACTCCAGCATGGGTGACAGAGCAAGAGTCTCAATTGGAAAAAAAACAGAGAGAGAAATTTGGAAACTACTTGGCTGTCCAAGAAAACAAGGCACAAATATAAATTATTTTTGCTTGAATATTAATCCATCTTATATTTCAGTGACTGTTAAGATACCAAATCAAGCAACCCATTCCTTGACAGTTTTGCATATCAGAAATGCTAGCCGGACCCACATATTTTTCAGAACACATGAGTACAACAAACTCTTGACTTTGCTTTTATATCAGTTATGGATGAAAATGTTAATGACAGCATTTTGTTCTATTATATATCCAGTAACGGGAGAGCTCTGGTGGAGGGATTTTCCACCTTAATTCAATGCTTGCAGTTTTCACTCAAGGTGCTTTCTCTGGCCGGGTGCAGTGGCTCACTCCTGTCACCCCAGCACTTTGGGAGTCTGGGGCGGCTGGATCACTTGAGGTCAGGAGTTGAAAGTGCTTTCTCTGCTGGTGAATAAGAAATGAGCTCTGGAGAGAGGCATTTCTCATTGTTTATAATTTTATTCTTGTAAAGATTCGCTCAGATTTTAAGTATCTATGATACTAAAAGACTTAGTACATTCATTGTATTTGCAGCATTTATTTCCAGTGTCTGTTCTTATTAGATAAATAAGTTGAATGTCCTGGTTGAAGCTTTGTCGTTGGTTTCACAGATTTCCCTCCATGCAGAGGTTTTGAAATGAATAAGGTAAATTCTGAATTGTGAAACATGTGAGCCATGTTTATTGAAACACTTTCTTGTAAGAAATCTCAAGAACACAAGGATAGTGCATAGATGATAGTTTCATTTTTCCCAAATCCACGTTTTTTCCAGGCTCTCCCAGGTCAGCTCTTTGTTGTGGCTGTCTCTTTCTACTTCTCTTATTGCGTCTCAAACTTCAAAGTTCATTCATAGGTTTTTCCTAGAACAGAAGTCAAAGGTGTCTTGTGTATCTTTCCATTTCCATGCAGTTGAACGAGTCTTCTTCAGAAAAGCTCTGCTCTGGAACCGTTGCTTTGTCTTTTAAAGCAACAAAGTCCCACAGCCTAGATGAGTGTCTCACGAAATTTCTTGGTGATCCAGCCATGGTTCTTCACTCTGCCCGGGCAGGGAAATCCCATCTGGCTTGGAAATGTAGTGCTCAGTTCAGAATTGAGAGATGGGCAGGATGATGTGTAAGGATATTTCTAACAGACTTTCTAGAATTCACAAGTCTCACTTCTCAGAACAGGGTTTTTTGAGCGCAATGCAGTACTCTGGTCCCTTCTGTAGAAGTCTGCAGCCTCTCTGTGAAAGGCACTGATTCTGGGACAGAACCCGGCCTCTATTATCCATCCTCAGTGATCTTTCAAGAAGCGGCAGTACTGAGGAGGTAGAGCTCCTTCTTCAGATATTTGTATTAGATTATTCACCTGAGCGGCCACCTGCCTGCAGTCCCCCCTCTGCTGAAACTTCAAGTCCTACTATACGTGAGAGATAATTAGGAAATGTTCCAGTACTACCAGTTCCATGATGTCCTTCTCGGTGTGAATCTCTGTCTTCTGTCACCAAAGGCAAAGGAAGTTCTCAGTTTGCTAAGGGTTTTCTTTAGGAAAAATAATTGTTTTATTCCCGTAGTGTCTAATGTTTCTTCATAAAATGGTTCCATATCCCCCAGGGCTTTGCCTCTCAAGACTGCTTCCTTTGTGCCTAGCAAGGATTTGGGAGTTTCAGGGAGGAATATGATATTCAGAGTGCCTGTACTCTGAAGAGATTGGTCTTGGACCAGTCTTTCAAAAACTTTTTTCCCCCCTGTGGTCTGCCTTCTATCTTGAGAGCTTCCAGGAAACAAACCAAACTCCAATCTGAGTATTAGGACTTAGAAGGTGATTTTACAAGTTGATTACGCCTGTGCTGTGTGATGGTGACGCTTTCGTTTGCCTCTTTTGAGGCTAAGTTCCTTTAGTCTTCAAATGAAATGGTTCCTCTTTGAGGAACTTTTATAAAATTCTGAGGAAAATTTACTACAAACATAAGGTACGTATTTTTTTTTTTTTTTTAATCAAGAGAGACCACAGTTCTGGAGGAGAATGCTCAGAACTAGGAGTCTGGATAAAACAGTGAGGTTGTCAGTTGACTGGAAAAGTAACTGTTTTGTGCACTGTGCTTCTTAAAAATGTGTTTCTTTAATCCTCACAATAACCTCATGAGGCGATAAATATAGGTGTCTAATTTAAACATGAGGAAGTTAATGTTGAAAGAGGTTGGTAATTTTACCGAAGTCATGTAGTCAGTCAGAGCTAAGAACTGAATCCAGATCTGTCTGAAGCCAGTCCCATATAATTGTTTTAAGTCCTCAGTCTTCGGACCCTCAAAGCTCCCATCTGATAGGATTCAGACCTCTTTTTACTTCCCCAACCTTTTCCAGCTCTGCGTGTCTGGAACTGGGTCCTGGCAAGGCACCCTTAGCAGAGTCTTCTTGGGAGCCCAGGCCTCAGTACCCAGAATGATTGCTGGAGGGTATAGTTTCAGTTTTAAGAGAGAGGCATGCAATTTATGATGGGCACAAAGTAGGCTGAAGTAATAGAGACTGGGATGTGCAATTCTTTGAGAGGTAAAGAATAACATTTAAGTGGGGAATAGCAACAGATAAGTAATGAATGGTTCTGTAAAGGCTTATCTTAGGACCTTTTATAGTATTTTTATTTGGGGAGCTATATTTTTAGATGTGAAATTATTTAGTTTGAGACATTCAGGACCACTACAATTGTATGGAAAATTTACTATCTTTAAGTAGAAGCATTATAAAGCTTAAGCAACTTTAGTCAAAAAGTGGATGTTACAATAGATAATGGGAAGGAGGCCTTTTTGGTGGAGATCCATATCTAAATAATTTCATTTTGGTGTATATTTTATCTTTGATATGATCTTGAAGATTTCCATATTTTTACATGGTTTTATACAGATTTCGATACAAATATTTACATTTAGAAAACCATAGTTCTCTGCAGAACTTTACTGAACACTGAAAGACATTGGAGCTTTTCCCTGTGTTACTTCTCTTAAAGGTATCTTTTCCTTTTAAAGTGACTATCAAATATTTTTAAGGTTTTTAATGCTAGTAAATTTCAGTTCAGTGTTTTGGTTTCAATTGTGGAGTTCTTTTTTAAAAGAATGTTTATTAAGTTGAGTTTTATTGGATTGGGGTTTTTGGTTTTAAATTTTTAAAAATCGTGTTTTTTCCAGATGTATTGGCAAGTCAAGAACAACAGATGAATGAAATAGTTACAATTGATCAACGTGAGTATTCGTATCTATATTTGCCCTTTTATTGAAGAAATGTTTATTTGATACTGCAAGGTAGTAAAAAGGAAAATTATTTTAAAAAATTTTTTCCCACACACAAAATATCTTTTGTTCTGTGGAATGAGAGCTTGACACAAGTACTTCATAAGATCCACTCATGTCGTGTTTTTAAATGATACGATTAACATACCAGCTTGCTTTGTATCTGAGTTCACTAAAATTTGTTAGGACGTCATTTGTTTCATCTTTACTGTTAATTACCAAGTTGTAAGAACAATTCTAACCACATTCATACCTGACAGAACTTTCATGCCTGATAATAACTGGATATTGGGTGGCATCCAATTAAAATATCAGTATAACTTGGATACAGCAAAGAAAATACTCAAGTGTCCAAAACAAACTTGAGGAGTTACACTGGGTTTGAAATGAAGAAAAAAGGCAAGTGAAAATAGGAAAACAAATAGTTTTCATTTGATGGGAGTTGCAATCAAAGTATACATTTGTATACATTCTAATTGATCATCTGTCCCATGTGGCATTTTCCAAGGTTTTAAGAGTCTACCAGGCCAATCCCTTCGCCGCCTTCACTACTTTTGCTTGGCTTTTCCACTTTCTTTTCTCTCAGTTTGCATTCAGCTTTATTCTTTACGTTTGGTTCATCCATACTGGGTACTGTGCATGCTGGTCTAGAAGAGTCTTTTTGTTTCTCTTAGTATCAGTCTCCATTTTCATGTCATATTTTCCAACTTTTACCTCACACTGCATTTTCTCTTGGCATGTTTGGGTTTGGGTACCGCTACAGTTGCTATCTCTTAAACATCTTTCATTAAAACGTTACTGTCTAGTTTGAGAATCCTTTTAAGCCTGCTGAGCTCTTTGGGGGCATTTTTCCCCCCTTTTCAGCAGACATCTTTCTTTTCCCCTTACACCATAAGCTTTTAGCCATGTTTTACCTGAGATACAAACACACACGTCACAAGATCATCCCAACTGGCTAAAACTTTTAATGAGGAATTTGAGATACACAAAGAAAGTAAGTGTAACTAACACCTGTGTACATATAAGAAATAACATTTTATATACCAAGTTTACCTGTTGTAGATTTCATTTTCCTCTCTCCTACCAGAGAATTGACTATCTTGAATTTTATGTTTATTACTGTCTGTATGTTTTATATTTTTACCAACTATGTAACCATAAACACTGTGTAGCATTATTTTGCACGTTTAAATATTTTCTGTAAAATAATACATTATACATATTCTTTTATAACTTATCATTTGAGAATTACCCATGTTGATACTTGCAGCTGTTTCATTCATTTTCACTGCTGTATAGTATTTTTTAAATGCTGTGAACATCATTGAGTGAATATTTGTAAGAACATGTGTGAGATGTCTGTGTCATAGGGTTTCTTTTTTTTTTGAAAAAAAAAAAGTCCAAAAGAATACATGGTTTATTTTTATGTAAGTTAAAGTAATTATAACTCAAAAATATACTCTATAGTAATACAAATACGTGCAATAAAACTATGGTATAAAGAAAGAAATGAATTAATAAATTGAGATTCAGGATGGCGATTACTTCAGATGAACTAGAAATAATCTGCATCTAATTATAGGGCACTTTCACCATCCTTTTGCCCTGTCTCATTAGTGGATGTAGCATGTTTTATTTGACTAGTTTCTTTTGAATCCCTTTGCCAATATGCTACTTAATATTCTGCAAACTGAAAATCTTTTTATTTACCAGGATTGTTAAGTTCACTTGTACTTACAGATAGAATTGATAAAATCATGCTCTCTTCTGTACTGATCATTTTATATAGTCTTCTGTTATGTAGTTTATTTACTTAATCTTTATTTTTATATTTAGGAAGCTTTTTATTTTTATTCAAAAATTTACTTTTATGTACATAATTATATGAAGCCAAAGCTTTTCTCTTTTTGTTTCTCATTATCTATTGATACCCTATTATGAACAATAAGGAAATTAGCTATTCACCAATTCTTTCCCCTCTTCTTCCTTTCCCATGGCATCTTATTTTGTTAAAAATTTCCTGTAGATTAAAATCATAAGGAATTAAAACATTTATTCTACCTGGCATATGATCTCCCCATGCCTTATTTATTTTTATCATTATTATTATTATTATACTTTAAGTTCTAGGGTACATGTGCATAATGTGCAGGTTTGTTACATATGTATACTTGTGCCATGTTAGTGTGCTGCACCCATCAACTCATCATTTACATCAGGTATAACTCCCAATGCAATCCCTCTCCCCTCCCGATGATAGGCCCTGGTGTGTGATGTTCCCCTTCCCGAGTCCAAGTGATCTCATTGTTCAGTTCCCACCTATGAGTGAGAACATGCGGTGTTTGGTTTTCTCTTCTTGCGAAAGTTTGCTGAGAATGATGGTTTCCAGCTGCATCCATGTCCCTACAAAGGACACAAACTCATCCTTTTTTATAGCCATAAAAAGAAAAGCCTTCTTTTCCTAACTGAATACCCTGGATTTCTTTCTCTTGCCTGATTGCCCTAGCCAGAACTAGGGTGGCACCAGTATTCCATGGTGTACATGTGCCACATTTTCTTAATCCAGTCTGTCACTGATGGACATTTGGGTTGATTCCAAGTCTTTGCTATTGTGAATAGTGCCGCAATAAACATACGTGTGCATGTGTCTTTATAGCAGCATGATTTATAATCTTTTGGGTATATACCCAGTAATGGGATGGCTGGGTCATATGGTACATCTAGTTCTAGATCCTTGAGGAATCGCCATACTGTTTTCCATAATGGTTGAACTAGTTTACAATCCCACCAACAGTGTAAAAGTGTTCCTGTTTCTCCACATCCTCTCCAGCACCTGTTGTTTCCTGACTTTTTAATGATTGCCATTCTAACTGGTGTGAGATGGTATCTCATTGTGGTTTTGATTTGCATTTCTCTGATGGAGAGTGATGATGAGCATTTTTTCATGTGTCTGTTGGCTGTATGAATGTCTTCTTTTGAGAAATGTCTGTTCATATCCTTTGCCCACTTTTTGATGGGGGTGTTTTTTTCTTGTAAATTTGTTTGAGTTCTTTGTCAGTTCTGGATATTAGCCCTTTGTCAGATAAGTAGATTTCAAAATTTTTCTCCCATTCTGTAGGTTGCCTGTTCACTCTGATGGTAGTTTCTTTTGCTGTGCAGAAGCTCTTTAGTTTAATTAGATCCCATTTGTCAATTCTGGCTTTTGTTGCAGTTGCTTTTGGTGTTTTAGACATGAAGTCCTTGCCCATGCCTATGTCCTGAATGGTACTACCTAGGTTTTCTTCTAGGGTTTTTATGGTAATAGGTCTAACATTTAAGTCTCTAATCCATCTTGAATTAATTTTTGTATAAGGAGTAAGGAAAGGATCCAGTTTCAGCTTTCTACTTATGGCTAGCCAATTTTCCCAGCACCATTTATTAAATAGGGAATCCTTTCCCCATTTCTTGTTTTTGTCAGGTTTGTCAAAGATCAGATGGCTGTAGATGTGTGGTATTATTTCTGAGGACTCTGTTTTGTTCCATTAATCTATATCTGTTTTGGTTACTGTAGCCTTGTAGTATAGTTTGAAGTCAGGTAGCATGATGCCTCCAGCTTTGCTCTTTTGACTTAGGATTGTCTTGGCAATACAGGCTCTTTTTTGGTTCCATATGAACTTTAAAGCAGTTTTTTCCAATTCTGTGAAGAAACTCATTGGTAGCTTGATGGGGATGGCATTGAATCTATAAATTACCTTGAGCAGTATGGCCATTTTCATGATATTGATTCTTCCTATCCTTGAGCATGATATGTTCTTCCATTTGTTTGTGTCCTCTTTTATTTCACTGAGCAGTGGTTTGTAGTTCTCCTTGAAGAGGTCCTTTATATCCCTTGTAAGTTGGATTCCTAGGTATTTTATTCTCTTTGAAGCAATTGTGAATGGAAGTTCATTCGTGATTTGGCTCTCTGTTTGTCTGTTACTGGTGTGTAAGAATGCTTGTGATTTTTGCACATTACTTTTGTATCCTGAGACTTTGCTGAAGTTGCTTATCAGCTTAAGGAGATTTTGGGCTGAGACAATGGGGTTTTCTAAATATACAATCATGTCATCTGCAAACAGGAACAATTTGACTTCTTCTTTTCCTAACTGAATACCCTTTATTTCTTTCTCTTGCCTGATTGCCCTGGCCAGAACTTCCAACACTATGTTGAATAGGAGTGGTGAGAGAGAGCATCCCTGTCTTGTGCCAGTTTTCAAAGGGAATTTTTCCACTTTTTGCCCATTCAGTATGATATTGGCTGTGGGTTTGTCATAAATAGCTCTTATTATTTTGAGGTACGTTCCATCAATACCGAATTTATTGAGCATTTTTAGCATGAAGGGCTGTTGAATTTTGTCAAAGGCCTTTTCTGCATCTATTGAGATAATCATGTGGTTTCTGTCTTTGGTTCTGTTTATATGCTGGATTACGTTTATTGATTTGCATATGTTGAACCAACCTTGCATCCCAGGGATGAAGCCCACTTGATCATGGTGGATAAGCTTTTTGATGTGCTGCTGGATCCGGTTTGCCAGTATTTTATTGAGGATTTTTGCATCGATGTTCATCAGGGATATTGGTCTAAAATTCTCTTTTTTTGTTGTGTCTCTGCCAGGCTTTGGTATCAGGATGATGTTGGCCTCATAAAATGAGTTAGGGAGGATTCCCTCTTTTTCTATTGATTGGAATAGTTTCAGAAGGAATGGTACCAGCTCCTCCTTGTACCTCTGGTAGAATTCAGCTGTGAATCCATCTGGTCCTGGACTTTTTTTGGTTGGTAGGCTATTAATTATTGCCTCAATTTCAGAACCTGCTATTGGTCCAGGGATTCAGCTTCTTCCTGGTTTAGTCTTGGGAGAGTATAAGTGTCCAGGAAATTATCCATTTCTTCTAGATTTTCTAGATTATTTGCGTAGAGGTGTTTATAGTATTCTCTGATGGTAGTTTGTATTTCTGTGGGGTCGGTGGTGATATCCCCTTTATCATTTTTTATTGCATCTATTTGATTCTTCTCTCTTTTCTTATTAGTCTTGCTAGTGGTCTATCAATTTTGTTGATCTTTTCAAAAAACCAACTCCTAGATTCATTGATTTTTTGGAGGGTTTTTTGTGTCTCTATCTCCTTCAGTTCTGCTCTGATCTTAGTTATTTCTTGCCTTCTGCTAGCTTTTGAATGTGTTTGCTCTTGCTTCTCTAGTTCTTTTATTTGTGATGTTAGAGTGTCAATTTTAGATCTTTCCAGCTTTCTCTTGTGGGCATTTAGTGCTATAAATTTCCCTCTACACACTGCTTTAAATGTGTCCCAGAGATTCTGGTATGTTGTATCTTTGTTCTCATTGGTTTCAAAAAACATCTTTATTTCTGCCTTCATTTTGTTATGTACCCAGTAGTCATTCAGGAGCAGGTTATTCAGTTTCCATGTAGTTGAGCAGTTTTGATTGAGTCTCTTAGTCCTGAGTTCTAGTTTGATTGCCCTGTGGTCTGAGAGACAGTTTGTTATAATTTCTGTTCTTGTACATTTGCTGAGGAGTGCTTTACTTCCAATTATGTGGTCAGTTTTAGAATAAGTGTGATGTGGTGCTGAGAAGAATGTATATTCTGTTGATTTGGGGTGGAGAGTTCTGTAGATGTCTATTAGGTCCGCTTGCTGCAGAGATGAGTTCAATTCCTGGATATCCTTGTTAACTTTCTGTCTCGTTGATCTGTCTAATGTTGACAGTGGGGTGTTGAAGTCTTCCATTATTATTGTATGGGAGTCTAAGTCTCTTTGTAAGTCTCTAAGGACTTGCTTTATGAATCTGGGTGCTCCTGTATTGGGTGCATATATATTTAGGATAGTTAGCTCTTCCTGTTGAATTGATCCCTTTACCATTATGTGATGGCCTTCTTTGTCTCTTTTGATCTTTGATGGTTTAAAGTCTGTTTTATCAGACTAGTGTTGCAACCCCTGCTTTTTTTTGTTCTCCATTTGCTTGGTAGATCTTCCTCCATCCCTTTATTTTGAGCCTATGTATGTCTCTGCATGTGAGATGGGTCTCCTGAAGACAGCAGACTGATGGGTCTTGACTCTTTATCCAGTTTGCCAGTGTGTGTCTTTTAATTGGAGCATTTAGTCCATTTACATTTAAGGTTGTTATGTGTGAACTTGATCCTGCCATTATGATATTAACTGGTTATTTTGCTCATTAGTTGATGCAGTTTCTTCCTAGCCTCGCTGGTCTTTACATTTTGGCATGTTTTTGCAATGGCTGGTACCAGTTGTTCCTTTCCATGCTTAGTGCTTCCTTCAGGGTCTCTTGTAAGGCAGGCCTGGTGGTGACAAAATCTCTAAGCATTTGCTTATCTGTAAAGGATTTTATTTCTCCTTCACTTATGAAACTTAGTTTGGCTGGATATGAAATTCTGGGTTGAAAATTCTTTTCTTTAAGAATGTTGAATATTGGCCCCCACTCTTTTTCTGGCTTGTAGAGTTTCTGCCGAGAGATCTGCTGTCAGTCTGATGGGCTTCCCTTTGTGGGTAACCCGACCTTTCTCTCTGGCTGCCCTTAAGATTTTTTCCTTCATTTCAACTTTGGTGAATCTGGCAATTATGTGTCTTGGAGTTCCTCTTCTGGAGGAGTATCTTTGTGGCATTCTCTGTATTTCCTGAATTTGAATGTTGGCCTGCCCTACTAGGTTAGGGAAGTTCTCCTAGATGATATCCTGAAGAGTGTTTTCCATCTTGGTTCCATTTTGCCCCTCACTTTCAGGCACCCCAGTCAGACGTAGATTAGGTCTTTTTACATAATCCCATACTTCTTGCAGGCTTTGTTCATTTCTTTTTCTTCTTTTTTCTTTTGGTTTCTCTTCTCGCTTCATTTCATTCATTTGATCCTCAATCACTGATACTCTTTCTTCCAGTTGATCGAGTCAGTTACTGAAGCTTGTGCATTTGTCACGTATTTCTCGTGTCATGGTTTTCATCTCTGTCATTTCGTTTATGACCTTCTCTGTATTAATTATTCTAGTTATCAATCTTCCACTTTTTTCAAGATTTTTAGTTTGTTTGTGCTGGGTATGTAATTCCTCCTTTAGCTCTGAGAAGTTTGATGGACTGAAGCCTTCTTCTCTCATCTTGTCAAAGTCATTCTCCATCCAGCTTTGATCCGTTGCTGGCAATGAGCTGCGTTCCTCAGTTGAAAATGCAGAAATCACCTGTCTTCTGTGTCACTCGCGCTGGGAGCTGGAGACTGGAGCTGTTCCTATTCGGCCATCTTGTGTCATAGGGTTTCTGTCCTTTCAACCTTACTCCAGATATTGCCAGAGTCTCAAAGTGGTGGTGTGAATTGTCATTTGTCCACATTTTCTACAATATCTGACAAACTGTTTTTATGAACAAATGTTTTAAAAACAAACATGTTAAAATACCCTAATGTGTATGCATCACTATTTCCAAACAAGAATACTAGCTCTTAGTAAGATGCACAAACTGTAATGCAAGCATTATACTGTGCCATCTGACCTTTTTTGTTATTTTGTTCGAAATTGTGGATTGAGGCTTTTTGTAGTAAAGTACTTTCTTGGGGTAATTCATAGGGCATTAGTTAAACTGATAATGTTTTTCAGTAATTTTTTTCCCCCTTGTCTGTCTTTGCAGCTGTGCAAATTATTCCAGCATCAGTGCAATCTGCTACACCTACTACCATTAAAGTTATAAATAGTAGTGCGAAGGCAGCCAAAGTGCAAAGAGCACCGAGGATTTCAGGAGAAGATAGAAGCTCACCTGGGAACAGAACAGGTATTTTTGTGTTTTCTTGTATTTATAAAATATATCTATCTAATTAGGTATATTTTGTTTTATTTCACTGTATGAAAAATGTTTCAACTATTGCTCTGGCAGTATTTAGACAGCATTTCTAGAAAAACAAAAATTCTTTTTGCCATGGCTGAGATTTGAACCAAAGAACCAGTTTGTTGACTTTGCCTTGGGCTAATCTATAACACTATAGCCAATGCTTTGTTCCTCTTATCAATTTAGGAAACAATGGCCAAATCCAACTATGGCAGTTTTTGCTAGAACTTCTTACTGATAAGGATGCTCGAGACTGTATTTCTTGGGTTGGTGATGAAGGTGAATTTAAGCTAAATCAGCCTGAACTGGTTGCACAAAAATGGGGACAGCGTAAAAATAAGCCTACAATGAACTATGAGAAACTCAGTCGTGCATTAAGGTAAGCCTTGATTACTTTTCTTTCTGTTATCAAGCCTTTCTAAAAAATAGCTGTTGCTTCTAGATGTAAGCATTGTTATGTAATGATATTAAAAACTTGTTCATGTTTTCTTTACAAATTAAAAAACCTTTTTAAAAAGATCTTAATAATTTTGAGGTACAGTTTTTTTTTTTTTTTTTTTACAGAATTACTCTAAGATTGTTTTTATCTGATTTGAAAGCATATTAATACTGTCCAAAAAAAAAAGTTTAATTTTTGAGATTTTTATATTTGCATAGGTGAATTGAGTGTTAATTTTTAATGAGTAAGCAGAAACTGTCCTCTGTTTTTACAATTACATGCAAAATAATGACCCGTTTTCTATACAATCTGCCTAAATCTGGATATCCAATCTTTACATTGATACAAACTCTCCCTAAGTAGTATAAGGTTTTTCGACAGAAATTACTATCAGAAATTATGCTTACTGCAGTGATGGAAATTCAGCAGGTACATTTAAGTATCTGAGAAGAAGGATATATAAGAATATCACAGAATTATGTCTGATTTTTGGGGGGGATTGAATATAGTAAAGTAGTTCTGCAATTTACGAGTTTTTCTAAATAGCATGCTTTAACTGCTTCTTGTTTCACTTGGCCATTTTCACACTAAAAGATTATAATTTAGCTCACACACACACCCTCCCTTCCCCCTTCCATCCCCTCATCTCAATATCCCAATATAATTATATAGAAATTTTGGTTCAGCGAGTATCATTGTTAGAGTATTATGGCCATATAACTATTATTACATAGTTGACCATTATTCTTCTTCTTTTCCTGAATGACCTGTTTCTCAGAGTTCATAAATAACTAAAATGTTTAGTTTTCAATATGCTTATCATTCAGTCTCAAACACATTGCCAGCTGTCTAAAGATTCTTTGTGTATAATCAGAACTAAAGCTGCCATTTTTGAGAGTTGATACAGATTGTATACATACAAGATCCCTCGAAATTACAGCAGTAATTTTGATTTTTCAAATCAAACTAAGTTTTTTCATAGAACTTGAAAAGGTAATTGTAAAATTTACACGGGACTGATAAAGTACCATGGTAGTCAGTAGTCAGGACACCTGAAGATTGGCAACGTGGAAAGACTGGTCCCACAGCATATTGAGACTGACTCTAAAATTACAGTAATAAGACAGTTATGCTATTTGCTCAAGACAAATAGGCCATACAGTAGAATAGGGAGCCAAAATAGAACCAGGAATACGTAACCATTTGATTTAAAGAAATGGCAGTGGGGAGAAAACATATGAGGAAACGATCTGCTTTTCAGTCATCAGTGCTGGTATAATTTACTATCCATCTTGGGAGAAAAGTAAAAGTTGACCTCTTCCTTACGCCGTACCAAAAATCAATTCCATGTAGCTTGTAGCTCTACCTGTAAAAAGTAAAATAGAAAAGGATCTAGAAATACTTTCATAACTTCTGGTGGTAGGGAGACATTTAAGCAGAATCAAAAGGACTGATTATAAAGGGAAAGATCGATAAATTGGACTATATTTAAATTAGGAACTTTTGGTTGTTGAAAGCCTTAAGAGAGCCACACATGTCTTACAGAAGTATGTAGAATATCTAACCAATTCTTTTTTTTTTTTTTTTTTGAGTCGGAGTCTCACTCTGTCGCCCAGGCTGGAGTGCAGTGGCTGGATCTCAGCTCACTGCAAGCTCCGCCTCCCGGGTTCCTGCCATTCTCCTGCCTCAGCCTCCTGAGTAGCTGGGACTACAGGCGCCTGCCACCTTGCCTGACTAGTTTTTTGTGTTTTAGTAGAGACGGGGTTTCACCGTGTTTGCCAAGATGGTCTCTATCTCCTGACCTCGTGATCCGCCCATCTTGGCCTCCCAAAGTGCTGGGATTACAGGCTTGAGCCACCGCGCCGGGCCTAACCAATTCTTATGAATCAGTTTTTTAATGGGCAAGAGACTTGAATAGACACCTCAGGCTAGAGATTATCCAAATGGCTGATGAATATATGCAAAGGTGTACAGCCTCATTAGTATTCAGAGTAATGCAATTGAAAATCATAATTAAATGGTACAACACACCCCCTGGAGTGGCTACAATTTAAAAGATTGCCAGAACTAAGTGCTGTTGAGCATATGGAGCAGTGGAAATGCTTCTACCCTTTTGATAGGAATGCAAATTGTAACAGTTGCTCCCCTAAGCAACTGTTCGATATATACCAAACAGAAGTGTACTTGTATGCCCATACACATGTTCATAGCAGATTATTTGTAACATCCAAACCCCAGAAACAACCAAATATCTATCAACAGTAGAGAAGAAATCATTTATGGTATATTCATACAAGAATACCTTGCATTCTTGAAAACTGAGTTCCTGCTACAAAGACCAGTGAACCTCACAAACATAATGTTCAGTGACAGAATCCAGACCCAAAAGACCAAATTCTGTATGATTACATTTATTCAGTCAAGTTCAAAAAACCAGAAAATTAAATTGCAGTATTTAGGGATGCGTGTTTGGGAGATAAAAATATAAAGAAAAAGCAATGAAATTACTATCATGATACAGGCTTGTGTTTACCTTTTAGAGCCAGGATTTGGGGAATGATTGGGAGGGGACATAAAGGGGATTCTAGATGCTGACAGTGTTCTGTTTCTTAAGTGATACTTAACAGGGGAATGAATGTTCACTTTGTAATAAATCACTGAACTGTTCACTTCTGTGTCCTTTTGTTTGTGTGATATATTTGCAATTAAAAAGTTTTTTAAAAATACAAGTTCAAAAAAAGGGAAGAAAAATCATATCCATGAAATACAGGTGTTGTGTATCTTTCTACTTTCTTCATTTTAGGGAGGGAACAAGTGGAATAAATGCTACTATATACAGTTGTGTGGTGCATGTGCTAGATCAAAGGAAGTATTCAGTAAAATTCAAATTTATGTGTGTATATTCTTTTGTATCACCTCTTGCCAAGAAATATGATAATGCCAACTCCTAGAACTGGCATAATCATAGAATACATTTTCCTCCTAGAATTATAAAACCTCTTTTCCATTTTCCTTTTTTCCCCACATATAGTCTTACATATTAATGTAGAAATTTTTTAAAGCAATTGAAACGCCTACAGCATTTTTAACTGGATGGCAAGGAATTGTTGGTTTGTGAGCTGAGATCCAAATTCTATACTAATGTAACTGACATAAATGGAAACTATAAGACTGCGCAATGTGTTATGTCTCTTACTGGGAAATCAAACATAACTATTTTCCTTTAACTATTCTGGAGTTAGGGAAAGATGACAGTTTCCTGTATATAGGTCAGTCCTTTCATTAATAGACTCTTGATTAAGCCAAGTGACTTTTATCCTGCTAAATGTGATAGTTTATATCAGTGGTACTTTTACAAATAGTTGTTTCTTTTGTAGTAGCCCTTTGTCAGTGGGCAGTGCAATATTAAAATAAGGGCTTTGCATTCTGCCAGTCCTGGAAAGAGCTTGACTTGCCTCTTTTTCCTGTTGTTGGAATTAGCAGTACATAGTGTTTGTTTTTAAAGTCTGTTTTCCAAAGGAAACATAAATCCAACTCCGTTTGCATCTCTGTAGAATGCAGCAGTAAACCAGATTTCTAGAATGACTGCTGGAACTCTGCTTATGTACGTTTAGAAATATTGTCTCTTTACAATGCCCTTTTCCTGTTTTTCTGTATCCTCTATTTCGTTTAGACCTTTTCCTTAGACTTTAAAGCTACCTATTGGGCTTGGATAATTTATCTGAAATTTGGAAAGCATTTACATAGTGAAAGAATAAAGATGAAGACATGACTTCATCATGTCGGATTCTTTACAAGACAGAAAAGAAGTGGAATATATTAGTTTTTTCATATTATCGATTTTTATTAACATAGCTTATATTTTGTAGAGGCTGTGTGCCAGTCATTGTATACTAAGCACTTTACAAAGATTATCCCTTTAATCCTCAACAGTGATATGAGGGTATAAGCACTGTTCACCTCACTTTATAAATGAGGAATAAAAGCTTTGAGAAAATATGACTCCTGTGGTCTCAAAAATGTTAGGTTTTGAATCTTGGCTTTCTGACTCCAAAGCTCTTGTTCTTAGGCTCTTCCACTGCTCTAAAGGTTTTTTGTTTTGTTTAATACTTTTAAATCAATGTTTTATCCTAATTGTTGAAAATATGTTTTGAAAGTTTAGAGAGTTTTGGAGTACTGAGCGTTGAAATTTTAGTAAATAATGTTTGGATATGTTTCATTTGATAGTAGCATTAAATATTCTATATAACTTCAATATTAATTGCTATTGTGGTGGATGCAGTACTCTACTAGGCTTCTGCTTACGGAATAGTCTGTAAATTATTCTAAGAAGTCTCATTTTTTATGAAGTTTCTAATTTTTTTTTCTTTTTAAAGGTATTATTATGATGGGGACATGATTTGTAAAGTTCAAGGCAAGAGATTTGTGTACAAGTTTGTCTGTGACTTGAAGACTCTTATTGGATACAGTGCAGCAGAGTTGAACCGTTTGGTCACAGAATGTGAACAGAAGAAACTTGCAAAGATGCAGCTCCATGGAATTGCCCAGCCAGTCACAGCAGTAGCTCTGGCCACTGCTTCCCTGCAAACGGAAAAGGATAATTGAGCCCCAGGACATTCTGGGACTCCGAAGTCTTTCTTAAAATGTT
Source organism: Piliocolobus tephrosceles (assembly GCF_002776525.5). Lineage (NCBI taxonomy): Eukaryota > Metazoa > Chordata > Mammalia > Primates > Cercopithecidae > Piliocolobus > Piliocolobus tephrosceles. Next base: position 53,581,150 of record NC_045452.1, on the reverse strand, counting down.
TAGAGCAAGTATAGCTCTTATCTTTATTACCGAATTTGAATCTTCTTTTATTTCTAGACTGTACAGTCTGATGCATGATTTTTTTATAAATATTTCATACTCTTGTGAATTTGGATCTTTTTACTTTGAGCATATATTTTAGAATATGTGTATGTTAAAGGATCTCCACAATGTCTGCAGCGTGAAGGCAGGTTCATTGTGGAATAGTTTGTTAACAGTCAGGAAAGCTAAACTGGTCAGTATTAATGTGTAGCCCTACCAAAAATAGCCAGTAGTATCTGAAAATGAAAAATAAATGAAGTATCTCCAGGAAACAGTCTGGCTTAACTATTTTTGAAAATATAACTGTTTCCCCTCTCTGCTGCTTTAGATGTTGCTTTACATAGAACCAGAAAATGGAATTTCTCAGCTAAAGCATGTGTGCCTGTTTCATCTAATCAAGCAGAGCTAAAATGTTCATATCAAATAAATTTATATTAATAAATTACTAAACTAAGAGTATCAGGTTATTTATATATTTGCAAGCAAAGGATAGTAAGAAGTTGACTGGCAAAAAGAGCAGTGCTGAAGGAGGAGATCCAGGTTTAAATCTGGCTTATTAACTCAAGCCAATTGTAAGGATTTTCTGTATAGATTATTCATGTCAGACCAAGAATTTAAATTATTTTGAGAGAGGCATTTAATTCTAATAAACCAGCTGTTACAAAAATTATAAAATGATCTCTGTTTTTCCTGTCAGAGATTTAAAAAACTGAAAAGGTATACCTCAACCCAAAAGTAAAGGTTTGGTTTGGTTATAGCTTCCTTTTTTTTAAAATTACCCTGTAGTGCCAGTTTATTATGCAAAGCAGCTTATATTCCTGTGTTTCTGATAAAATGAAGACTTTAAATTAGTCAGCAGTACTTAACCTTTCAAGGCATTAGTAAATTACTTGCAAATAGTTTTAAAAAGAAAATTCGACCTGTTACAGGCAGTCTTCTCTTTAAGATAATACTTTTCCACTTTTTTTTCCTTTTCCATATTATATATGTGTATACATATATCTATATATTCAGTTGATCATTTTATAAACATATATGAAGGCATAAAGATATACAGAAGAAAAAGTATTCAAGGTTCAAATTAAATAATTCCTGCATATATGACATTCCTTACATAAGCTAACACTAAACAAAAATGGCTAGAAATGTCTTTTTCTTTCTTTTCTGTTTTTGTTGTTTAAGGTATTAAGCACAAATTATTCTATGAGACTGGCAGATAGCTATTAATCCTCTTACAGATTTGAGAAGGTTGATTCTCAAATATTTATGCACCTTCTCCTTCATTGTTTTCTTTAAATCTGTCCCCTTAAAAAGCTTCTTAAGAGCTCAGTTAATGCTTTTGACTTAACTAGGAGAAAAGGCATGTTAATACAGCAAGATGGCATTGTTAGCAATTCTGGTAGTGGTTTGGAATAAATCATAAGAGGCAGGGATCTTAAGGACAAGAGAGGAGAGAGAGAGAGGAGGGATCTTTGATCTCTTTCTCTGGTAATCTTAACGCATCATTTTACTACAACATGTTCTCTTAATTCATTTATATTATTAAGTCCTTTCTGCAGCTGATATCTGAGCAGAGTAAAATTTGTATGTCCATTATTACTTTTTTGAAAGAGAATATATGAACAAATTATTAGTACAATTTGGGCACTGTGGTTGTAAGAATGTCTGAGTAAAATAACAATATGTAATAATATACAGAAGCTCTAGCGTCAGATAACGAATAGACAGCTCGAAAGGTTTTGCACCATCCTCTTATGGCCTAGGGAGTTGACAAGTTGCTTGTAGTTTTTAAAAAAAATAATAAAGTATACCATTCTGGTATATCATCAAGAGCTTAAGAATCTTGGCTTTCATATTTAGAATGCTTTTGGGAAGACATATATTAAAATTTTAGCCAAGATGACAGACATGTCTCAATTATATATGTGTGTGTGTGTTTGTAAAGCTAGAAACATTAGTTTTAGATCCCTAGAATGAAAATTCTTTTCTCATCTATGCAATTCCCGTATGGTTTTTCTAAAATCATATTTTATTCATTTTCTCCCTTTAGCAATTTTCATCTTATTGCTCATAATTTGAACAGAGACAGTTCTCATACATGATCAGATGCTTTTTTTTCCTTCTTACCATCATTTATGCATGACCTAGGTAAAGTAATATGACTGATTTCTCCAGTTGATTCAAGAAACTCATTACTTTGCCTTAAATTATATGTAAAATATGTGTTTTACTTAGATTACAGTTATCAGAAAGCCAGGTAGTTTTTTTTCTTCTATTAAAAGATAACATATTGTGAAAGAAAATAAAATTTATGCTATTCATTCTTTGCTGTTTTTATAAATGAATTTTTCATAGAATTTACAGTATATTCAAAGGAAGAAAGATAAAATTATTGGTCATCATTTGTACCTCAGAAGTACAAGAATTTAAGTAAAAGAAATGTTCGTTTTTGTTTTAAAACTTGTTTTCCATGTGAAGTTTTTATTGAGCCAACTTTCATACATATCTCGCTAGCCTAAAGTCTAAATATTTGTGTTGGCATCAGAAAAACCAATTAGGCAGAATTGCTTTGCGTGGTTCATCTTCAGATAAAATTGACTGATCACATTTATTTTTGTATCAGTCTATGTCATTTAATTAGGAAAAATTATTTAGGTGTTTTCTCCCCTGATTAATGGTGATACTCAAGTATGATACAAAAAGAATTGTACCACCAAATATTTTTGCGAGGTCTGCTGTTTTTCATATTCCTTTTATGCTACTGCCTTTAAGAACTAGTATCCTTGAAATAGCACAAAAATGTTTTAAAATTCATAATTGCAAAATAAACCTGTGACTAACTTAATGTCTTCAGATCTAAAGGGTGTAAAAATATTGATACTTCAATATTTCATTTGCTGCCAGGAAAAAAAAAATTCTCAATCTTTTGTAAATGGGAGGAGGACTTTTGCATACATTTTTACTCTTTAAATAACGACAACGACACTTATACTGTCATAATAACAATTATGTATTTCTTTGTGGTTTTAATTTTTTTGTAATTTTACATAAAACAGTTATTTTCTATTTTTACGCAGATAAAAAATATTTGTGCATAAAATGTAAAAATAGTAAAATGAGAAAAATAAAACTATTATACAGTATGTTTCTGTGTTGCTTAAGTTTTTTTTTCCTGAAAACAAAATCTTAAATCCTCAGGATATTTTGTTGGATAGTAATCTGACAGTCCACTTATGATACATTGTACATATGATTCCCATGCACTTTTTAACTTAAAAGCTGTCAATTTGTGAAGAACATATTTCACTGAACTAAAATTAGTAATCTCTTTAAGAAAATGAAATTCCATCTACAAAGCCAAATTGTTTTAGAATAGTAACAGATGAAGTGGTAAGACTGAGTAGCTGTCAGAAGGCAAGCTGATGATTGCTAAATTGTAAACCTTTTGTAAAGCCTTTTTTTTTTTTTAAACAAACAAAAAATCACCTGTTCATGTTGGCTATCAGCAGGTTGCTTCAGCCAGAATCAGAATATAGAAGAATGGGTTAGGAAAAAGTGATTCATGCCTGCCTTTATGGTGAAGCAATGATGAAACTTTGATTGACATGCTTAAATAGGAACTTATGGTTAGAAATAAATTGCTTTAAAAATACACAGTGTAATTGTATCTAGTTTGAAGCAATGAAAAACCATCAGCCAGGACGCTAGTGAGGTGTATTTGTTCTCCCAGGACTTCAGTTTTGTGTGTGTACAGCTTTAGAGTTTAATTTGCAAGCCAAATATGTGTTTAAAATGCTTTTTACTAATAATAAACTGACAGCTTTAGAACATTGCTTTTAAAACTTTCTGTAGTGAAGGACCACTTTCTTATTTCCAAATTGTCACAGACAAACATTTGTAAAATAAAAACTTAATTAGTAGCAGGGAGGGGGAAATGGGAAGTTCTGTTTAATGGGCACAGAGTTTCAGTTTCTCAAGATGAAAAACTGGAGATGGTTACACAGCTATGAATATGCTTAACAATACCAAACCGTATTAAAGATGGTTAAGATGGTAAATTTCATATTATGTGTATTTTACCACAGTTGAGTTTATTACAAGAATTTTAAAAATCAGTATTTACTATATTAACAATACAATGGGGGAGGAACATGTTCAACTCAATAGATGCAGAAAAATATACAATTTAACATCCATTCATGATTAAAACTCTCAGCAAACTAGAAGAGAACGTCCTTAACCTGATAAAAAGGTATCTATGGAAAAACCTGTAACGAACATCACATGTTTGTTGCGCCTCACCACTCCGTCCCCCTCCCTACAAGATTTGGGAAACACAAATATGCTTTTATCATTTTTACTCAGAATTGTATCCTAGCCTGTGAAATAAGGTAAGAAAAGTAAAAAGCAGACATACTGCAAAAAACAAAACTGCAGAAGACATCAGACATGTTAAATGCCCTCAAGAATAAAAAAAGTTGTGAGAATAGCAAGGTAAGGTACAAGGTCAATATGCGAAGTTCAATTTTATTTCTACATGCTAGAAACTAATAAATGGAAATTAACATTTAAAAACCACCATTTACAATAATATTGACATGAAACAGGGACAAATAGAGCAAAATTTGTGCAAGACCTATCAATGAAAACTATAGAACTTGCAAAGAGATGAAAGAATGTCTAAGTAGGTGGAGATATAACACCATAATTCTGGATTGGAAGACTCAATTTTGGGTTTTCTTTCTTTTTTTCTTTTTGAGACAGTCTCATGCTGTCACCCAAGCTGGAGTACAGTAGTGCTATCTCAGCCCACTGCAACCCTGCACCTCCTGGGTTCAAGCGATTATCATGCTTCAGCTTCCCGAACAGCTGGGATTACAGGCGTGTGCCATGATACCTGACTAATTTTTTATATTTTTAGTAGAGATGGGGGCTTCGCTATGTTGGCCAGGCTGATCTCGAACTCCTGACCTCAAGTGATCTGCCTGGCTCAGCCTCCTGAAGTGCTGGGATTACAGGCGTGAGCCACCATGCCTGGCCTAAGACCCAATTGTGTAAATGTAAATCTTGTAAATGTTAGTTATTCCTAAACTGATCTACAAATTAAATTACAATAAAAAATTCTGCACGTCTTTTTTTGTAGACAAGCTAATTATAAAATTTATATGTAAATACAAATGACAGAATAGCCACAATATTTTGGAAAAAGAATTAGAGAACTTGCACTGTGCTATATAAAACTTTGCTATATAAAGCTACAGCAATCAAGAAGTGGTATTTAGGTAAGGATAAACATATAGGTCAATGAACAGACTAGGATCCAGAAATGGACCCACATATATGGCTCATTGATTTTTGACAAAGTTGCCAAGGTAATTCAATAGGGAAAGGGTAGTTATTTCAACAAATGTTAGAACAACTGCATATATTCATGGAGAAAAATGAATGTCAACCCTTGCCTTATACCACACATAAAAATTAACACAATAGATTCTAGACCTAAATATAAAATCTAAAACTTACAAAAATTTTCATAACCTTGGAGTAGACAAAGATTTCTCAGATATTACAGAAGCAAAACTAGGCTGGATGTGGTGGCTCCTGCCTGTAAATACAGTGTTTTGGAAGGCTATGAGTTTTGAGACCAGCCTGGACAACATAGCAAGACCCCATCTCTACAAAAATATAAAAATTAAAATAAAATTAGCTGGGCATGGTTGTGTATGGCTGTAGTTCTAGCTATTCAGAAGGCTGAGGAGGGAGGATTGCTTGAGCCCAGGTTCAAATTCAAAGTTCAAGCGCAGGTCAAGCTTGAGGTTACAGTGAGGTGTAATTCTGCCACTACAGTACTCCAGTCTGGGGGTGACAGAGTGGGACGCTGTCTCTGATAAAAAACAAGACAGTAAATTGGACTTCATCAAAAATTTTTAAAACACCTGTTCTTTGAAAGACACTATTAAAATAAAAGGCAAGGCTGGGTGTGGTGACACACGCCTGTAATTTCAGTGCTTTGGGAGGCTGACTGGGGAGGATTGCTTGAACCCGGGAGTTCGAGACCAGCCTGGGCAACCTCGTGAGACCCCCTCTCTATGAAAAAAAATTTTTTTTAATTAGCCAAGTATGGTAGCATGCACCTGTAGTTCTGGCTACTCAGAAGCCTGAGGCAGGAACATTGAGTCTAGGAGCCTGAGGTTATGATGAGCTATGAGCACACCAGTGCACTCTAGTCTGGGTGACAGAGCAAGACCCTGTCTCAAAAACAAAAAAAAAAAAGTTAAATAAAAGGCAAGGTACAGATTGGGAGAAAATATTTGCAATACATTTATCTTACAAAGGTAAGATAAGTGTATTTGACCACACTAATTTGCAATATTTTGTCATTAAGTGATGAGCATCAGTTTTAACTGAATGATTATGACAATGTTACTATCTTACAAAGGTAAGATATTTAATATCAAAAATATATGAGAAACTTTTAACTCACTAAGACAATCAAATAATTTATGGTCAAAGGATTCGTACAGACGTTTCATAAAAAAAGATATATGTATGGCCAGTAAGCATATGAAAAGCTATTTGGCATTATTAGTTATCAGGAAACACGAAGTCACAATCCAGTACCACTATAAACACATTACAACTGCTCAAAGTTAAAAGACTCACAATACCAATTGTTCTCAACGACAAGGACCAAACGAAGTCACGCACATTGCTAGTGGAAATATAAAATGGCACACTACTTTGGAAAACTTAAACACTCTGTCACGACACAGCAATTCTAATCCTAGGCATTTATTTTATTTATTTATTTTTTTGAAACAAAAGTTTCACTCTTGTCACCCAGGCTAGAGTGCAATGGTGCAATCTTGACTCACTGCAACCTCCACCTCCCAGGTTCAAGTGATTCTCCTGCCTCAGCTTCCCAAGTAGCTGGGATTACAGGCACCAGCCACCACGTCCAGGTCATTTTTGTATTTTTAGTAGAGACAGGGTTTTGCCATGTTGGCCGGGGCTAGTCTTGAACTCCTGACCTCAGATGATCTGCCCGCCTAGGCCTCCCAAAGTGCTGACATTACAGGTATGAGCCATCATGCCCGGCCCAATCCTAGACATTTATTTAAGAGAAATAAAACACGTTCACTGAAAGACTTGTACATGAATGTTTATAAGAGCTTTATTCATAATGTCCCCAAACCGTTAACAACACAACTATCCATCAACAGGTGACTGAATAAACAAATTATGAATACCCATAGAATAGAAATATGACTCAGCAATAAAGGGAGTGAACAACTGCCTCATCAACAACTCTGGAAAAGGCAAATCTCATTGTAAGGATAGAAAGCAGTTCATTGGTTGCCTAGGGCTAGGGATAGTGGTTGATTTCCTGGATTAGGCATAAAGAAATTTGGGAGGATGATGAGCATAGCCTATATTATGCTTTGTTGATGATTATCTGAACAGACTTGCCAAAACTCATCTAAATATATACTTAAAATAGGTGCAAGGGGTTATGTAAATTACACCTCAATACGTTTAAAAACTGAATTACTAGAGAAATGAAAAAGACAAAAATATGTAACTTTTTAAAAAAAGTATTAGGTTCCACAGGCATACGATTTCTCTATCAAATTACCAACATTGTTTTAATCCTTGCACTCATCTCCCTGTGGACTGACAACAAACAGTTCACAGACTGACCACACTGACTTACAACATTTCATCATCAACTGATGAGCATCCGTTTTAACTAAACGATTATGGCAATGTTCATGGGATTTGAAAATTTCTCCGTAAACTTTTTTTTTTTTTTTTTTTTGAGACCGACAGTCTCACTCACCCAGGCTGGAGTGCAGTGGCTTGATCTCGGCTCACTGCAACCTCTGTCTCAGAGTTTAAGCGATTCCCTGAGTTTAAGCGATTCTCCTGCCTCAGCCTCCCCAGTAGCTAGGATTGATTACAGGCCTGCATCACCACGCCCAGCTAATTTTTGTATTTTTAGTAGAGACGGGGTTTCACCATGTTGACCAGGCTGGTCTCGAACTCCTGAGTTCAAGTGATCTGCCCACCTCGGCCTCCCAAAGTGCTGGGATTACAGGCGTGAGCCACCGCGCCTGGCTGTAATCTGAGAAAAGCGTTTTCTCATGTCCGCTAACAAGGTAGTTGATTTGGGAATCTTTATTCCATGATACTAGTAACACCCAGTTAACACTTATGCTATTTTTATAGGTAACACCACAGTAACTAGATAGGAATGAAATAGAACATTGAAGAAAATGTTCTTTATCAAATCTATGCGCAACTCTTTAATTCACTTCCTTAGAAAACTATGCAAAAAGGTTTGCCCTAATGCTCATCATACGAATAGAGAAAGTAAGCTTCCTAACGCTAATGTTGGTTTTACTTTGTGAATGAGATGGCATGTTGCATATTAATACACTGATAAACATCACTGAATAGTTGAACTAGAATGTTCATTTGACTTAATGGTTAAAGGAAAACCTATGCATTAAGAACTCCATGCTAGGATTCTTGTCTCCAGCTCTCAGATCATAAAAATAGAGGATTTTTGTTTGTTTTTTGAGACAGAGTCACTCTGTTGCCCAGGCTGGAGTGCAGTGGCATGATCTTGTCTCACTGCAACCTTTACCTTCTGGGTTCAAGCAATTCTCCTGCCTCAGTCTCCCATGTAGCTGGGACTACAGGTGTGAGCCACCACATCTGGCTAATTTTTGTATTTTTAGTAGAGACAAGGTTTCACCATGTTGGCCAGGCTGGTCTCGAACTCCTGACCTCAAGTGATCTGGCCATCTCGGCCTCCCAAAGTGCTGGAATTACAGGTGTGAGCCACTGTGCCCGGCCTAAAAATAGAGAATATTTTAAATAAAAGTAAGTGTGAGAATCTGCCTTGTTGGCCTAAAATGCATTAGCTAGTTGATAAAACAAATAAAGAATACCTAGAATAAAGGTATAAACAAATAAAGAACCTTCTACTGTGGAGGATATGTAAAGTGGCGTGCCAAAGGAAAGAACCAGAAGAAACAGATTATGGTCCTTGTTTTCCCACTACCAGATATGAAACTTAGAGCAAGTTGTTTAACCTTTCTCCTCCTCCATTTTCTCTCTCCTATGCTAGGGTCATTGACACACTTGCCTGCAGTGTAGGGCCATTGAAAGGGTTAAATGAACTCATGTATGTGAATTCATCTTGCAACTGTAGACTCCTAAATAAGTGTAAAGGTCTAGGAAAGAAAAACCTCCCTTCAAAGAATCCGGTGCTCTAGTTTGAAATTGGTGCTCACCTCATGTAATGGTGAAAAATCATAAAATAGCGTAAAAAATGTGTTGAATGACTGAAGGAGCAAGGAATAAGAGCTAATTCTGATCTCTTATGTCAAGTCCATTATTTGCCTTCTCACTTATTTCTCACAACTCCTTGAAGTAGATAAGAGAACTGTCCATTTTATAAATGGAAAAATCAAGGCATAGAGGGATTAGTCAACTTGGCTGAGGTCACTTGCATAAGGGCCAACCCAGGCTTGAAGCCCTGCCTGGGGCTTTTCATTAGGATTAAGTCTGTCTCAACAGAAGATTGCTATTAACACCTACAGTCAATGAAAGGGAGGTGTGTTTAATATGTCTAACGAATGAGAATTGCAAACATTCGGTACTTTTCTCATTTCCTCTGGCTTTTATTTGTCTTATCCAAAGTGAGAAGCTTATACCAAACTTTACTTTTAGTAGTATTCGTCTCTACTAAGTCAACGGAGTTTTATAAAATATTACCATACAACCAACCCTTAGTAAAATAATGGCTCTAGGCAATCATCACCAACAGTTGCTAAAACCATTAGGTGAAAAGTTGATGAGACAGTTTGTAAAGGATGGATTTGCCTCACAATCACTGAATACATCTATCGATCTTAATACCATGAAAAGAGAGACGACCAGGGCCGGGCGCAGTGGCTCACGCCTGTAATCCCAGCACTTTGGGAGCCTGAGACAGGTGGATCACAAGGTCAGAAGATCGAGACCATCCTGGCTAACACGGTGAAACCCCATCTCTACTAGAAAATACAAAAAATTAACCGGGCATGGTGGCAAGCCCCTGTGGTCCCAGCTACTCCGGAGGCTGAGGCAGGAGAATGGCGTGAACCCAGGAGGTGGAGGTTGCAGTGACCCGAGGTCGCGCCACTGCACTCCACCCTGGGCGACAGAGTGAGACTCTGTCTCAAAAAAAAAAAGAGAGAGACAACCAGATAATCATATGCCTCCTGATATGACGCATTGGGACAACTCTTGCCAAAACACAAACTGAACCTAAATCTGATAAATTCCCCGATATAAGTACCAGTTCATAGGAAATATAGGAGAGAGACTGTCATTTACACGGATACAATCAGCAAAAATACAAATGAAAACAACAAAAATAAGAAGGTGAATGTATAGATTAAAAGAGACTTAAGAGTCTCTTTCGGCCGGGCGCGGTGGCTCAAGCCTGTAATTCCAGCACTTTGGGAGGCCGAGATGGGCGGATCATGAGGTCAGGAGATCGAGACCATCCTGGCTAACACGGTAAAACCCCGTCTCTACTAAAAAAAATACAAAAAATTAGTCTGGCAAGGTCGCGGGCGCATGTAGTCCCAGCGACTCGGGAGGCTGAGGCAGGAGAATGGCGTGAACCCAGG
>NC_045452.1:53457128-53570320 GCF_002776525.5 Piliocolobus tephrosceles | reverse complement strand
AAAAAAAAAAAAAAAAAAAAAAAAGAGTCTCTTTCACTCACCCAATGCATTGTGTGGTTTTGTTTGTCTCCTGATTACAATAAACAAGTAAACTTTTGAGGCAATCAAGGAAATTTGAACACTGTATTTTTTAAATATTAAGGAATTTGCCGTTTTTTTAGGTGTGGTAATAGTATTGCGGTTATAAGGAGGAAAGAAAGGAAGGAAAGAGAAGAGAGAGAAATGGAGGAAAGGGATTTTAATCTTTCAAAAATGCATACTGAAGTACTTAGAGATGAAACAGTGTGATGTCTAGCATTTGCTTCAAAATACTTCAGTGGGTGGACTTAACACACACACACACAAAGGCCATGTGCTAAAAACTGTTGATACTGGGTGACAGATACGTGAGGGTTTATTATACTGTGCTCTCTACCGAGTATGCATGAAATTTTCCTTAAAATAGAGCATTTTTTAAAAAACACTATCATAAAGAAGCTTACCCAAAAGAATACCACAGATGTGGCAATGTCACCTACAAAATCATATCGGGTTTTTGAAACTGCATCACTAGGTAAAGAATACATATTTCTTTTCATGAAATGGGGGGTACTTTATGTAACAAAGGTGTTTCTGAAAAGTTGTACCTAAATAAAATATTATAAGCATAATTGTTAGCAGTATTATACATACAGTCTGGCCCCCCCAGAAAGGTGCATTCATTTTTATTTTATTTTTTTTGAGACAGGTCTTTCTCTCTCACTCAGACTATATACAGTGGCACAATCACAGCTCACTGCAGCCTCAACCTCCTGGGCTCAAGCGATCCTCCCACCGGGACCGCAGGAGTGTGCTACAACTCCTGGCTAATTCTTTTTAAATTTTTGGTAGATGCAGGTTCTCCCTATGTTGCCCAGCCTGGTCTGACACTCCTGGGCTCAAGTGATCTCCTGCCTTGGCCTCCCAAAGCGCTGGTTTTAAAGGCATGAGCCAATGTGCCCAGCCCATGGTTCTTGAATACCAGAGAAGAAAATAAATTTATAATTAAGCTCTAAATTACACAGGAGTGGTATTCCTGAAAAACATTTAGTAAGTGGAAACTCTGGAACTATAATACACATATTTAGAAACCCAGGACTTGCAACTACTTCACAAGAAATATTAGACACAAATTACCACAAGACAACACGGCTTACTGACATGCAAATTAGATTCCATCAAGCCTATGTCTAAAACTCCTTCATAGTCTCTTATTGCCCTCTAGAAAAGAAGTCCAATTTCCTTAGCATGGTGTGAAAGCATGGAGCCAGTTTCTGTCTTTACCCAGCTTCCAGTTCCTGTACTCCTTCCTCTTGGAAGCATTATTTATCAACCATAATTAGCCCAGGTAAGATTTGCGCATTAGAAATACGGTCACTTCACTCTCTCTCCTCTACTGGATTAGCATCCATTAAGTTTAGGACCTGGTATTTTCCTTGTTTACCACTGCATCTTAAAATCTTAGCTGTGGCTGGGCCCGGTGGCTCACACCTGTAATCTCAGCACTCTGGGAGGCCGAGGTGGGTGGATCATGAGGTCAGGAATTTGAGACCAGCCTGGCCAACATGGCAAAACCCTGTCTCTATCAAAAATACAAAAATTAGCTGGGTGTGGTGGCACACACCTGCAATCCCAGCTACTCAGGGGGCTGAGGCAGGAGAATCGCTTGAACCTGGGAGGCGGAGTGAGCTGAGATTGTGCCACTGCACTCCAGCCTGACAGAGTGAGACTCCATTCCCTCTCCCCACAAAATAAAAATCCTTAGCTGTTACAATGGATACAGCACTGTAGTTGGGCCATTAGTCCTCAAAATTCATGGCATTGCCATCTTATATCACTTATTTTACAAAGAAAAATTATATTAGAGAACTGTATTTTTTTTTCCTACAATTTCTTAGATATAATTCCATGGAAACTTGGATCTGCTAAAACAATTGTCGGCAGCATCAGTATAGCATTAGGAAATGATAAAAGGAAATCTGTTAAAACTATCAGAAATTTCATTAATCACATACGTTTATCCATTTGATAAATAAATCATGTCCCTTTGTCGATTTAAAAATACATTTATATTAAGATAGTTTATCTTTCTGACCATTTTTGTGACTTTTTTGGAGAAGCATGCTTTGGTGCTATAAGTATCTTCAGCACAGCGATCCATATTTGGATAACAAGAGTCACAAAAGGAAAAATTACCGTTTCATTACTTTAATGCTTATTTGCCACAATATATTTGATTTGTATATGACTTTGTAGAAACTATTTTGTGCTCAAGTATATTCCTGTAAATAGAACTTTATATTCCTTAATTGGCCCGCTTGTTGCATTGATTTGTCCCAAGTCTCATTATGAAATCTCAAAATCTCACTTTGGTGTGAAAAAGTGAAGGGAATCAGACCATTTCTGGTTTTTTTTGTTTTTGTTTTTGTTTTTGTTTTTGACAACATTTTTGATGCACAGTTTGAGAAATGGCAGAATTACCCCCCAGCTAAAATATTATTTGGAGGCTCAAAATTCATACTAACCTTTCTTGTTTCCTAAGCTGTAAAAAGTAACTGCCAAGCAGAATTCTTACGGCAGGTTCTTGTCGAAATCTCACGCTGAAGCAAATCAATGACATATTTGAGAACAGCAAGCTTCAGAAGAATTTAGCAAACAGGATGTCAGAAACCTTTCAGAAATGAAATCATTCACCTGGGTGGATTTAGGGCTGAGATATTCCATGATATGTGTTTGATAAACTTTCATGCCACTGAAAACATTTCTCCCTCATATTTAGACTTCTAAAGGTTTTCTCACCTATTTCTTATGTTAAAAATTAACCCATCTCATCCCTGTTGAGAAATAAATAATGCCCCATATCTTTGAAAAGATAAACCAAAGGAAGATCACGTTCTATGTCTTCACTTCATCCGTGAGGATGCCAGAATTTCTTTTGGCTGTCTGATTGTCAAGTCCTTGGCAATATCAAACAGAATTGTCTCTCAGAGGAGAAGTAGTTGAACTTGTATCACCCTGTGGGACCTGTTGGGAGTAAATTAGATTGTGGAAATGGCATATGTTCTATCTGAAAGTCAATCTCAGTTCATTAACTAGTATCCTAAGAATCTGAAGGAGTTAAGGATGAGAAATGATGTTTCCTCAAATAAATCTTTCTATATTTTCACTATTTCCTAAAAGTTGATAGCTAGAAGATCAATTTAGTATCTCTTTGGGGAGGAGCATGAGTAGGTCCTGTGGTGTGTTTTGAGATGGAGTTTCACTCTTGTTGCCCAGGCTGGAGTGCAATGGCCCACCTCGGCTCACTGCAACCTCTGCCTCCCGGGTTCAAGCGATTCTCATGACTCAGCCTCCCAAGTAGCTGGGATTACAGGCATGTGCCACCACACCCAGCTAATTTTTGTATTTTTTTTTTTTTTTTTTTTTTAGTAGAGCTAGGGTGTCTTCATTTTGGTCAGGCTGGTCTCGAACTCCCGACCTCAGGTGATCTACCCACCTCGGCCTCCCAAAGTGCTGGGATTACAGGCGTGAGCCACTGCACACAGCCTGGTTTTTCATTCTGTTCCCTCTGATTGAAATGCTTCCTCTTTATCCTTCCTCTTCCTTCTTTATCTCTGCCCATCAAAATTCTCATTATCCTTTGCTGTTCAGAATTGACCAGACTGTCCTTGAGCACATTTCCTTTGAAGCTACACTCACCTGATTTTCCACCTCACTGACCCCTACTCTTGGGTTCAATACTAGGCTCCTTTTTTCCTTCCAACCTCACATTAGGTGACTATAACTTTACAAATCATCTATGTGACTCATAAATTTTAATATCCAGCTTTGACCTCTCCCAGAATCCATTAATATCTCCATCTGCTTACAAGGGTGTAAAAGTTAAGACACTTTAATAAGGGCCGGGCGCGGTGGCTCAAGCCTGTAATCCCAGCACTTTGGGAGGCCCAGATGGGCGGATCACAAGATCAGGAGATCAAGACCATCCTGGCTAACACGGTGAAACCCCGTCTCTACTAAAAAAAATACAAAAAACTAGCCGGGCGAGGTGGTGGGCGCCTGTAGTCCCAGCTACTCGGGAGGCTGAGGCAGGAGAATGGCGGGAACCCGGGAGGCGGAGCTTGCAGTGAGCTGAGATCCAGCCACTGCACTCCAGCCTGGGCGACAGAGTGAGACTCCGTCTCAAAAAAAAAAAAAAAATTTTTTTAATAAAAAAATGGCAAAAGGAATACTTTTCATTTTTAGTTTTTTAGACCAAATCTTGCTCTGTCACCGAGGCTGGAGTGCAGTGGCGCAATCTCAGCTCATTGCAACCTCTAGATCCCAGGTTCAAGCCGTTCTCATGATTCAGCCTCCTGAGTAGCTGGGACTACAGGCACAGCGCCAGCACGATCACTAATTTTGTATTTTTAGTAGAGAGGAGGTTTCACCATGTTTGCCACGCTGGTCTCAAACTCTTGATCTCAGGTGATCCACCGCCTCAGCTTCTCAAAGTGCTGGGATTACAGGTGTGAGCCACTGCACCTGGCCAGAAAACAGTACTTTCTATTTTCCAACTTATGTGTGCTCGTCCCAATTTTCTCTTCCCAACAAACAGCACCTCCGTCGACCCAACTGCTCAAAAGAAAGGACTTAAAATTTTCCTTGATTCCTCTATTTTCCTCATATTTATATCCTATCAGCAAATTTTGTTTTCTTTTTTTGAGACAGGATCTCTGTCGCCCAGGCTGGAGTGCAATGGCGTGATCTTGGCTCACTTCAACCTCCACTTCCTGGGTCCAAGCGATTCTCCTGCTTCAGCCTTTTGACTATGTGGGACTACAAGTACCCACCACCACGCCCGGCTGATTTTGTATTTTTAGTAGAGACGGGGTTTCAACCATGTTGGCCAGACTGGTCTCGAACTCCTGACCTCAAGTGGTCCGCCTGCCTCAGCTTCTCAAAATGCTGGGATTACAGATGTGAGCCACCGCGCCCTGCCTTATCAGTGAATATTCTATCATAAATACCTATCACAAATCCATATCCTCTTCTTCATCCCCACTGCTACTAACCTAGTTGTCCAAGCCAAAGGTACTCAGTTGGATTTATGGAGATGACTCTTTAAATGTGTTTAATTGTGTTGATTTTTGAATCACAAACTGATTTTGTTTTCCTGGAATGAACCCCGCTTGGAGTTCATTATTATTGTTTTCGTATGTTGCTGGATTTGGTGTGCCAGTATTTTGTTGAAGGTTTTTTTTTTTTGTCTGCAAACATAACAGATACTGGTCTGTAATTTTCTTTTCTTGTCAGGCTTTAATGTGGGTTTATGCTGACCCCGTAACTAAGTTGGAAGTGTTTCTTTTGTCTCTAATTTCTGAACATTTTTGGATAATATTGTTATTATTTCTTCTTTAAATATTGGATAGACTTCACCAGTGAAACCATCTAGTCCTGGAGTTTTCTTTGTAAAGGGACTTTATTATTAGTGGATTACACTTCTTAAGTAGATACAGGGAAATTAAGAGTTTCCATTTTAATCTTAAGTCAGCTTGGATAAGTTGACTCTTTTTCCAATAAATTTGTCCACTTCATCCAATTTGTCAAATGTGTTGGCATAAAATTGCCATTATCCAATGTCTATAGAATCTATGGTATATCTTGCTTTCATTCTTGACATCAAAATTTGGGTTTGTCTCTTTAAAAAAAAAAAAAAATGTTCTTGCTAGGGATGAATCAATTTCATTGATCTTTTTAAGGAATTAATTTTTGGCTTTGTTAATTTTCTCTGTTATTTGTTGTCTTCTCTATAGATTTATGCTTTTATCTTTATTGCTTTCTTTCTTGTTTGGGTTTAATATAATCATATCTTTCTGGCTTCTTAACGTGAAAATTTATGTCACTGGTTTAACACATTTACTTATTTTTTGAGAATCCACAGACCATTTATTAAGATAAATCTTATTTGATGCCATAGACAAGTCTTGATACATTTAAAAGGATTAAAACCACACAAAGTATGTTCTCTGACTATAAGGGATTTAGAAATCAATAACAGAAAGATATGTAGAAAATACCCAATGACTTGCAAATAAAACAATACTTTTTAAAAATTATTTTTTTACTATATACATTTAAAGTTGTGCATTTCTCCTAAACATAGCTTCAGCTCCATCAAATACATTTTAGAATGTCATATTTTTATTATAATTCAGTTTAAATATATTCTAAGTTTATCATTTTCTATTTTGCATACTTGGATTATTTCAAAATACATTATTTAATTTCAATATCTATCACAGTGGTTTTTGTAACTGGAAAAGTTACAAAGATTCCAAATTTCTTATGAGACAGTATTGTTTACTCATAAAAACTCAGCCCATTAAAAATGATGTGGCATATGAAATAAGATAACATATAAACATTTTTATTTATTTTTTTTACTTCTTTGTAAAATCCAATTTTAAACATTTTATTAAAAGTAAAAAAAGTTATGATATAGCATTAAAATATTTCATTTTGGGCTGGGTGCGGTGGCTTACGCTTGTAATCCCAACACTTTGGGAGGCCAAGGCAGGTGGACTGTCTGAGGTCAGGAGTTCGAGACCAGCCTCGCCAACATAGTGAAACCCTATCTCTACTAAAAATACAAAAAATTAACTGGGCGTGGTGGCAGGCGCCTGTAATCCCAGCTACTCGGGAGGCTGAGGCAGGAGAATCACTTGAACCTGGGAGGCGGAGTTTGCAATGAGCAGAGATCACACCATTATACTCCAGCCTGGGCAACAAGAGCAAAAAGCTGTCTAAAAAATTTTTTCACTTTGAAGAATACATACATCAGGATCTATATATGTAAATCATATGTATTTATGTATATGTGATATTTACACCACAGGTAACTTAAAAAATATGAATGCCATTCCCTAACAGATCTTTTCACTCTCTTCAGAAACTTCATAACTTGGATATGTGAAGGAAATCCTAGAGCTGAATTTAAAGACAGGGTTTGAGGAGACTGGAGTCATTCTGCATAGTAAAATAAGATTTTGTTGTTTTGTCATTGTTGTTCACCCATAAAATGAGGGAGAAGAGGAGAGCTAAGCACTGTGCCTATGAAGCCTGCGTTGCAGAATCTTTTAGCAAGATTAATGTCAAATGTGGAATTTTAAGATATTGGCATGATTATATGTCAAAGGGTGTTATAACAAAATATCATTAACTGGTGGCTTATAAACAACAAAATTTATTTCTCCCAGTTCTGGAGGCTGGAAGTCTGAGATCAAGGTGCTGGCAGATTCGGTGTCTGGTGAGGACCCACTTGTTGGTTCGCAGATGCTGCCTTCTCACCACCGTGTCTTCATATGGTTAAAGGGGCAAGACAGCTTTCTGGGACCAATTTCATAAGAGCATTAAACCTATTCATGAAAGCTCTGCCCTCGTGACCTAATCACCTCCCAAAGGCCCCACCTCCTAACACCATTCCCTTGGTGACTAGGTTTCAACATGTGAGTTTTAGGGAGACACAAATGCTCAGACTATAGCAGTTGCATCCTTCCATGTCCACTACCACCACCTGCACATCTGTCTCTCATAAAAATGCACTGAAAAGGCGAGTTTGGAGGCCATTAACCAACAATGTACCCAGTTTTAGATTGAGGAAATGTAACTAAATCTTAAGGAATGGAAAGACTTCCTGCAGACATCTATATTGTGTTTGTGTATTTATTTGAGTCTATCTGCATATAACTGTTAAAGAATTGGACGACAATTCCCTAACACACATTTGTTATCTGTAGGTGGTAGAAAAAGCATTTTTAACATATTTGCTTATTCCAATTTCTACTCTAAAAATATACCACAGTAGTCATCGCCCACGTATGGTTAAGATGGTGTAACCAGAATGAGGTAAGCTTCATTTTTTATCAACTTAAAATGAGATTCCAGGGTTGCAGCATGTGGAGAGAGTAGAAACCACTGGGAAGCCAAGACAGAGTTCGCAGAGCAGAGAGAAAAAAATCGCACAGAGATCAAGCTTGGGAGATCTGCAGAGGGTTACCCCGGGGCCGTCCACTGAGACCTGGTCAGTACATATACGGGAGGATCCTACCCAAGGCTGGGGAAGGAGCCACGTGACAGGAGCACAGGGAACAATCCTCAGAGCATACACAGGACCAGTAGCAGTTGTGCTTCCACCAGGCAGAGAGGAAAACCTTGTAATCATAAGATATAGAGTACTCTGAATGCTAGAGACTAAAGGCTGCCCTGATCCTACCTGACAAAACTTAAAAAGAAAGCCTAGTCTTAACCGGGCGTGGTGGCTCACGCCTGTAATCCCAGCACTTTGGGAGGCCGAGGCAGGTGGATCACCCGAGGTCAGAAGTTCTAGACCAGCCTGGTCAACAAGCTGAAACCCTGTCTCTACTAAAAATAAAAGATTAGGCAGGTGTGGTGGTATGCTCCTATAGTCCCAGTTACTGGGGAGACTGAGGCAAGTGCTTGAACCCAGGAGGCAGAGGTTGCAGTGAGCAGAGATTGTGCCACTGCACTCCAGCCTGGGTGACAGTGAGACTCAGTCTCAAAAAAAAATCCAACAAAGCCTAGTCCCAGAAAAAAATTTAAAATGACTTTTAGGAATAAAAATAATAGATTGTTAATTTGCATTACTTTTAAAAAATATGATCCATTACATATTATATGCATGTTTCAAAATATCACATGTACCCCCAAAATATATATAACTATTACATGTCAATTTTTTAAAAGTTGTACCCAGTCTTCAAATTTCAACTAAAATGCTAACCAATTTCCTTCATCTGAATTTTTGTAGCATTCTTTTATGGCAATTAACACACTCTCTATTTTAGAGATTTTATCCAATTCTATTGTAAATGGGTTTTATCTATTAGGTTGGTGCAAAAATAATTGTGATTTTTGCAATTACTTTTAATGGCAGAAACCACAATTATTTTTACACCAACCTAATAGTTGTGCTGTAAATTCCAGGGGACAGGGAACACCCAAGATTCATAGATCTTCATGTAAATATCTTAACAATCTTTCATTATTAGTGCCTTACACAAATCTGATTTCCAAATACATATTTGCCCAATAAATGAATATTTCAGTAAAGTTTAATCCAAAAATATAAGTATTAACTGGCTGCTAATTCATATGAATTTATGTAGAAGTCTTCCTAAAAATGTGAAAGTTAAGAATCATTCTTACATCATTATTGCCAGCATGTTTTCCAAAGTATGAGCCTAAATATATGGACTAGTCAGTTCTCATGGCCATTAGTGTACACATGTAAAATTATTTTTATTATTTATATTGGAATGTGCAAAGTCTATTTTCAAATCCAACTGGGATTATTTTTATGGCACAGTGATTATTAGAGCTGTACTTCTAAGTCACGTAGAAAAACAATGTGAATCTGGGGGGTCCTGTGATGCTTAGAGATTTCAGTTCCAACTTGTTCCAGTTGATGTCACTATGGCAAAGGTATCCCACACGTATGGAATACAGCAGCAGGGGAAGGAGGATACAAATCTAATAATGTGGCCGAATCAAGAGGAAATGTATTTGGGGGCAACGCTAAAATGGAAATGAGAGCATGGCAGAACATCAGGATTCTATTTTTGGAATCAGAGGGGCTGAGTGAACTCATTTACCTCATCTTCTAGGAGTCAGCAAAACAAACACACAAAGCCATTGTGAGTTTGGAAGCTGTGAAACTGCTGCTCTTTGTAATGACTGATCTTCCTATGCTCTGAACTGCAGCAATACATTGAGGTAGTAGCAATTACAGCCTTTCATATGGCTTCTCTGCTCTGTAGAAAGTAGTAAATGGACCTCTTAGGGCTACATTTCTAGCTCTGGGCTGTTGCACCATTTTTCTCCCTACAGGAAGTCATGACAGACTACAGAGGAAGTCCAAAGCAAGGACAATGCTGTTTATGAAAAGGAGTGGTAATGGTTCAGTGTGAAAATTAACAGATGTTTGGATAAAAATGTCTGCCTGGGCACTTTATGGCTCCAAAGTAAATAATACATCTTTGAGTTTTAGCAGCTGTTTAGGGACTCATATATCTCTTAGCATTAAATGGCAAGGTAAAGGAACTTACGTAACTTAACACTGTTCATCAACAAGAACTTACTGGATATCCTTCTGAAATGTGAAAACAGATCTCTTTTCAGATATTATTCAACTGTGCAAGGAGGCAAACAGATGTATTCATTAACACTCCCCACAGAGCATATTGTGATATTCGCAAATGGAAAATGCTAGAGCTGAGGTTACACAAATGTTTTCTGTTACGAAACCTGCTTCCATGAGACCATGATTTTCAAGGAGGATCTCATTTAGGACTGTTTTTTGTTATACTTTACTTAATGGGTGATTTTTCTAATTAAGATAATTTGCATTTTAACCTAGTTTTAGAAAATGATTGTTCTTTTTTCTTCTAAAGGTAGATAATCTTACCTGTTTACATTCAGTTTTTTAACCCAAGTTTTGCCTCAGGATCTATAAAAAATTTTTTATAGTAAGATATTGGATGCCCAGGGAAGAAAAGGTTTTCACCAAGCTGAAGGAAATTCAAGGCAAGGTTGTGAGATGTCATTGGTACAATACACACCAACTAAGAATCCTTGTTTTATACCTGTGAACCAATAACAGTGACCAGCGTGGGGACATTTTGTTGGAATTCTGCCTAAGAAAAGCAGGCGTGTTCAGTCCTGCAGCGCCACCAACAGCTCTGGATGCCAAAGGACCATGCCGGTGGGGTTCAGAGTGTCCAGACAGAAGTATGAGTCAGGGTTTAATGGGGAAATGAGATGGGTCTGAGATGGGTAGGAAGAGAGGAAAATGAGCCTCTCAATGCTCTCAAAACAGCCACTGAGGCAATGAAATGGGTTTTGTTTTTTTACTTTTATTTTAGGTTCAGGGATACATGTGCAAGCTTGTTATACAGGTAAATTATCTAGGGGGTTTGATGTACAGATTATTTTATCACCTATGTAATAAGCATAGTATCTCGTAGTTTTATGATCCTCAACCTCCACCCACCCTCCACCCTCAACTAAGCCCCAGTGTCTGTGGTTCCCTTCTTTGTGTCCATGTGTTCTCAATGCTTAGCTCCCACTTATAAGTGAGAACATGTAGTATTTAGTTTTCTGTTCCTTTGTTCACTTAGGATAATGGTCTCCAGCTCTATCCATGTTTCTTGCAAAGAACATGATCTCATTCTTCTTTTATGGCTGCATAGTATCCCATGCTGTATTGTACCACATTTTTTTTTTTTTTTTTTTTTTTTTTAAGATGGAGTCTCGCTGTGTCACCCAGGCTGGAGTGCAGTGGCAAGATCTCAGCTCACTGCAAGCTCCACCTCCTGGATTCACGCCATTCTCCCGCCTCGGCCGCCTGAGTAGCTGGGACTACAGGTGCCCACCACCACACCCAGCTAATTTTGTTTTTGTATTATTAGTAGAGATGGGGTTTCACCATGTTAGTCAGGATGGTCTTGATCTCCTGACCTCATGATCCGCCCACTTTGGCCTCCCAAAGTGCTGGGATTACAGGTGTGAGCCACCGCACCTGGCCCATACCACATTTTCTTTATGCAGTTTACCACTGATGAGCATGCAGATTGATTCCTCATCTTTGGTACCATGAATAGTGCTGCAATGAACATGCACGTGCATGTGGTCTTTATGGTAGAATAATTTACCTTCCTTTAAGTATATACCCAATAATGGGATTGCTAAGGTCGAATGGTAATTCTGTTTTAAGTTCTCTGAGAAATCACCAAACTGCTTTCTGCAGTGGATGAACTAATTTACATGAGCACCAGCAATGTATGAGCATTCCGTTATCTCTGCAACCTTACCAGCATCTGTTATTTGACGTTTTTATAGTAGCCATTCTGACTGGTGGGAGATGGTATCTCACTGTGGTTTTGATTTGCATTAATGAAAAGAGATTTGAGACAGGGTCTGGCTCTGTTGCCCATGCTGGAGTGCAGTAGTGTGAACAGACTCACTGCAGCCTCAACCTCCTGGGCTCAGGTGATCCTCCTGCCTCAGCCCCCTGAGTAGCTGGGGCTACGAGTGTGCACCATCACGTCTTTCTAGTTTTTAAATTATTTGTAAAGACAGGGTCTTCCTATGTTGCCCAGGCTGGTCTTGAACTCCTGGGCTCCCGTGATCCTCCCACTTTGGCCTCCCAATGTGCTGTGATTATAGACATGAGCCACCACAGCCAGCCTGAAACAAGTTGAAAGGCACAGGGAGAACTCTGGTTTCTGTGGACTCGACCAGGACATGATGAAAAATGGACCTTGAATGAAATTCCTTGATTTTAGTGGCTGGGAAGACTCCTGGTAAGTATCTGCTGTGGTAACTTCAACCCACAGAGGAGAGACAGAGAAAATTCCCTGAGTCAGGGGGATAATAGTCATGACAAGGGCGAAACAGAGAATGGAAAAAAAAAAAGAGGAAAGGTTGATATTGTTGACAGAATAAACACTATAAAGGAAAATCATCCTTCTGAAGTAAATTCTGTCAACATGAATCTTGTTTGTCAAATTTGATTTTAATATTGAGAGTAAGATAATTTTCAGTTTATCTGCTGGGACCGTGGTGAAGCATTTCCTTTATCTAGAATTTCCCGAGTGATCTTTCCAGGGATTTTTTTCTATATCCCAAGCTTTCAGCAAATTTTGATGAGATGCCCACTTTGTGTGAAGAGATACAAAAGCAGCACATATGACCCCTGCTTCCCCATGTGCAAGACAAAACTGGCCCCTAATGAATTGAGACTTGATTCCCAAGATTTGGGGATTTCACGGAAGGGTAAAATTCCAAAACAATACAAACAACAGTGTTTTAGTTTCCTAAGGCTGACATAACAAAGTCCTACGGACTAGGTGGCTTTAACACAGGAATTTATTTTCTCACAATTCTGGAAGTCAGCAATCCAAAATCAGGGTTGGTTTTTTCTGAGGTGTTGAGGAAGGACCTGTTCCACTTCTCTCTCCTTGGCTTTTAGACGGATTTCTTTTCCCTGTGTCTTCACATCATCCATCATCTTTCTTTTCTTTCCCCTCCTCCCTCCCTCTTTTTTTTTTTTTTTTTTTTTTTTTTTTTGACAGAGTCTCACTCTGTCACCCAGGCTGGAATGCTCACTCTGTCACCCAGGCTGGAGTGCAATGGCACAATCTTGGCTCACTGCAACCTCTGCCTGCTGGGTGCAAGAGAGTCTCCCACCTCAGCCTCCTGAGTAGCTGTGATTACGGGCACATGCCACGACGCCTGGCTAATTTTTGTATGTTTTGGTAGAGATGGGGTTTCACCATGTTGGCCAGGCTTATCTCGAACTCCTGACCTTAGGTGACCCGCCCACCTGGGCCTCCCAAAGTGCTGGGATTTTAGGCATAAGCCACCGTGCCCGGCCATGTCATCTTCCTTCTGTTGCTTGTTTGTATCCAAAGTACCTCCTCTTATAAGGATAGCAGTCACAAGGTAGGTTATTAGGCCCACCCTAGTAACTCATTTTAATTAATTTACCTTTTTAAAGACCCTCTCTTCAAATACAGTCACATTCAGAGTTTCTGGGGTTTGGACCTCAATATATGAATTAGGGGGTTGGGGATGGGGGGATATAATTCAGCCCACAGCAAGCTACAACAACAAACCCACAAGCCAACAACCTGAGGTGGATGACACATGCTTTCAAAATTTGTATTTTGCAAAATCAGGATTAAAAAACATGGCTGGGTGCAGTGACTTATGCCTGAAATCTCGACACTGTGGGAGGCTAAGGCAGGAGAACTGCTTGAGGTTAGGAGTTCAAGACCAGCCTGGGCAACATAGGGAGACCCCATCTCTACCAAAAAATTTAAAAATTAGCCAGGCATGGTCATGCATGCCTGTGGTCCCAGCTATTCAGGAGGCTGAGGTAGGAGGACTATTTGAGCCCAGGAGGTAGAGGCTGCAGTGAGCCATCATGGTGCCACTGCACTCCAGCCTGGGTGACACAGCAAGACCCTTTCTGAAAACCAGACAAGCCACAAACAACAAAACAAAACCTATGACATTATTATAATAAAAGAAACAATTTATTAACAGAAAAATGATGGACTAAGGATATAATCAAAGAATAAAGGAGTATTCTTTAAACTAAATACATTTAACTTTATAAGCATCTCATAAATTTGTCCTTATTTTTAGGACCAGTGAAATTTTGAAATTTTTATTAGTAACTGGTGAGGATGTGCTAAAATACATTACGGTAATTGTAACATGGTGCCCTAGGTAAAATTTGGTTCTGATATTTTCAAAACCTTAAATATGCTGGTAGAAACCCTGCAGGAGATAAGACCTAAATATATCCTGAGGCCTTGCTTCTGGGAAAACCACCAGAAGGGATTATTTGATTATACCCATATTACGCTGATAGTTTAACCAAAAGAGTAATTTCTAAGGAGGTAGAATGTTCTGTGAAATCATGAGAGAGCAAGAGTGAGACAGAAAGAGGAGGTGAGGACATGGAGTAGCACTTTTTTTTTTTTTTTTTGAGATGGAGTCTCGCTCTGTCACCAGGCTGATGTCATCTCGGCTTACTGCAACCTCTAACTCCCTGGTTCAAGCGATTCTCCTTCCTCAGCCTCCTGAGGTAGCTGGAATTACAGGCACGTGCCCAGTTAATTTTTGTGTTTTTAGTAGAGACGGGGTTTCACCATGTTGGCCAGGATGATCTCAATCTCCTGACCTCGTAATTCACCCGCCTCGGCCTCCCAAAGTGCTGGGATAAAAGGCGTGAACCACTGTGCCTGGCCAGA
The DNA here is from genome assembly GCF_002776525.5 of Piliocolobus tephrosceles. Taxonomy (NCBI): domain Eukaryota; kingdom Metazoa; phylum Chordata; class Mammalia; order Primates; family Cercopithecidae; genus Piliocolobus; species Piliocolobus tephrosceles. Next base: position 53,555,480 of record NC_045452.1, on the reverse strand, counting down.
AGGCATTTTTATAAAGACTTTATTTCCCTTTTTAAATATAAGCTATGCTATGCCTATGATCTGCCACTCTTTCTTATGGAGGTAGGGGGGGTGTGTGTGTCTTGTTCTTGTTGCTTCTCTTGTTACAGAAATTACTCATGAGTGATCTGGGGTTGAGACTTAGCCATTGAAAGAAGCTACGTGAGGGCAGATCTTCATCTCACACAAAGAGGGAACTCAAGTGACAAAGTGGAATTGAGCCTGGACTATACTTTTGATCTCCTGCATGTGAAGCTATTAAAACAGAATCATACATATTTGGAGAAAGGTTCTGATATGATACTAATGTACTCTGATGTAATTTCCTACTGATGCCCAACGACAGATTCCAAGCCCCATAGGCAAAGATTTTGTTGATCCAAAAGGATATTCTCATCATCAGTTATTTCAGAAAGAGATGCATTCTAAATGAGGAAATGAGGACTGACAACTCCGTCCTTAGATTGGCTTGGCAAGGAGAAAGTGTATGGCACCTCTTTCTGCTGTATAGATCTTTGCTGGCAGCAAGGGACACCAGTGTCAGGAGACTAGCTCAAGGGTACTCTGTCTGGGTAGAGGGTTACATACCCTCTGTCCTCATGCACATTGGGCCAAGGTACCCAGTAAAGATGGCTCCTGCCTGAAGAGCTCTGAAAACTGCAGAATCCATTGGCAGCTGAAATAAAACTGTGTATTGCATTGAAATGACTTTCTGTCATGTGAGTTAAGTCCTGAACTTTAAGTCTTATTAAAGACTACAACCTGTCTCAGTTGTGCTGAGCTATAAGAGTAGGTTCCATGCTTGGCCCATGTGAGAAGGATTTCCACTCTTTAGACAAGATAATATATTGGTCCTGATGGTATTGAAAACATTCATATTTTGTTCATTATAAATGTTTTACATTAACTAAAAGTATTGCATTAAAATATTACTTATTTCAATCGCTGAGTTTTTCTGTGCCTCTGCAAATTTGGCACCCTATTATCAGCCCTGATTACTTCAACTATAAAATGTCATGATCTGTTTTACAATGAGACAGAGTTTTAAGTTTCCAAGTTCACAGGAAATGAAACAAGAAATGTAACAAAATGATTTTATATCACAGTAGGAATAAGTTTAACAAAACACATAAAAGTATTTCATGACTCTAAGAGCTGTCAGCGTGTATATATATATATAAACTTTCTCAGTAAATGATACTTAACATTGGGTGTAGAAGAAAGAGAAGGGAAAGGAGTAACTATAGCCTTTGGGGTGGGGAAAGCAGTCTGAATGTGACAATCACATCAACAAATCACTGGCAGCATGAAATTCTTGCCCTAAAATTGTGCATTCTGATATGATGTATCAATGATTATTTTTGGATACAGTACCACAGTAAGTTGATAATACTTCTACCCAAACTTGGGATGGATCATTATTCTGGGAATACTATATCACATTTGCAGCATCTTCTTGAGCTTGGAAGAATACAATAACTCAAATATCTAGGAGCCTTGTGACTGCAACTCTGACATGTAATGAATTTGGAAATTGTCACTCCTGGCCTTTCAACAGGAAAAGCTGGAAAACTGAAAATTGATGACTTTTCCCAGACCTATCAGATAATTAAGGTTACAGAGTAAACTACCACCCCAAACTGCAGAGGCATGCAAATCCAGATAGTCACCATCAGTATCTGCTCCTAACAGAAGCTGGGAGAGCCATAACCTGGTAGGAACACTGACCTATTTTGATGCATGGCTGAAGGCTGTATGTACACTAGCTTCCGAATTAAAAACTCCTGGGCCTCAGTCTAAGGGGACTCTCACAGTTATGTAACTTTTATTTCCAGAAAGCCCATCTGGTCCTCATGATGAAGAATCAAAATAAATCCCCTCGTGGCTCTGGGAGAGGGAAGAAGGAATAACCATTGTGAAACATGCCCCAAGCTTCTGCCACAAGAGGGAACTCTCCAGTAGAAAAGGCTTTATCGAGCCTTATCTTATCCGGGGAAGGACATTTCTCCCACTTCAGCCCCTTTAGCCTTCTCACTTGAGGGGGAAAGACAAGAAACACTTGTGAAGGTCATAGCCCAGGGACACAGGCCCATAATACACTGGGATTTAACCATAAGATCCAGAATGCTTCACTTCCCCCATATCTTACCACCACACCAAGAGGGCTTCAGTATGACAGCGGATTACTGTTAGAATGTTTTTGATTCCCTGCATTTTTTTGAATTTGTTCTTAGAAAATAAAGAGCTGCAAGCTGCAGTCTATCTGAGGAGGAGTTCTCAGGGAAGCCCAGAGTCAACAGGGGAGACAAAAATAAGAACACTAGCGGGGCGTGGTGGCTCATGACTGTAATCCCAACAATTTGGGAGGCGGAGGCGGGCGGATCACCTGAGGTCAGGAGTTCGAGACCAGCCTGACCAACATGGAGAAACCCTGTCTCTACTAAAAACACAAAATTAGCCAGGAGTGGTGGCACGTGCCTGTAATCCCAGCTACTCGGGAGGCTGAGGCAGGAGAATCGCTTGAACCTGGGAGGTGGAAGTTGAGGTGAGCTGAGATGGTGCCACCACGCTCCAGCCTGGGCAACAAGGGCAAGACTCCATCTCAAATAATAAAAACACTAGAGAATTCTGAACCTACAGTTACAGCTAACATTAAATACAGCCCAATTTCTAGTCAGATAACAAAAACTCACCCAAATGCCTTATTACCTCGCTTCCTACTACCTAATACATTGCCATGTCTGACTTTCAACAAAAAAATTTCCAGACACTCTAAAGACAGGAAAAAAAAAGAAACACAGGAAAAAGCAAAGTCTGAAAGATGAAGCAAACATTAGGACCAGACTCAGATATGAGACAGATTTTTGAAATATCAGACAGGGAAATTAAAATAACTATGATTACTATAGGGCTGTAATGGAAAAGTAGACAACAAGCAACAACAGGTAATGGAATAACAGAAATGGAAACTCTAAGAAAGGATCAAAAGGAAATGCTAGAAATCAACCACATTGTAACAAAAATGCAGAATGCCTTTGATGGGCTTATCAGGGAAGTGGCGTTGTCTGGAGTAAATACCTGAGGTTCACTGTCTCACACCAAGGGAATTGAGAACACGGACCCAAGAAGTGGGTTTAAGAGCAGGGGTTTAGTAGGCAAGAAAAAGAGAAGGGAGAACAGCTCTCTTTCTTTGGAACGAGAGGGGCACCCAAATGGGAATTCCTGCCTGCCACGGAGTGCACCGGATTTTATAGACAGGTTTGAGGAGTTGTCTGATTTACAAAGGGCCCCACAGATTGGTCGGACCAGGTGTGATGTTTACAAAGTGAGCGAGGAAGCTGGCTGCCCCAGCCTAATCTTATTACGCAAATGGAGTCTTTGCTTGGCTGGTGCCATGTTGCCTGCTCCTTACTGTAAATATGGCTGGCAAAGAGGAGGGAACATGGAGCTGCCATTTTGAACCTGTCTAGTCCCAGGTAGCCTTTCCTATTGGCACAGCTGCTGGCGTTCAACCGTGCAAGCTTCCAGCTTGCTTGTCTATGTCTGCAGCTCGATTTTACAGGCTGCTCTTTGTTAGAAAAGAAAATGATATTGGGGCTGCTTTTCATTAAAAGGAAAACCTGGGCCAGGCGCAGTGGCTCACACCTGTAATGCCAGCACTTTGTGAAGCTGAGGCAGGCGGATCACCTGAGGTCAGGTGTTTGAGACCAGCCTGACCAACAAGGAGAAACCCTGTCTCTACTAAATATAAAAAAATTCGCTGGGCATGGTAGCACATGCCTGTAATCCCAGCTACCCGGGAGGCTGAGGCAGTAGAATCGCTTGAACCTGGGAGATGGAGGTTGTGGTGAGCCGAGGTCGCGCCATTGCACTCCAGCCTGAGTAACAAGGGCGAAACTCCGTCTCAAAAAAAAAAAAAAGAAAAAAGAAAAAAAAGGAAAACCTTACCAAGGACTTCCGTGCCCTCACTATCTGCCTAATTTCTTAACTCCCATATCATCAGTAGACGGCACATGACCAAGGAAAGAATCAGTGAGATGGAAGGTTTGTAATAGAAACTTCCAAAACTAACACAAAGAGAAAAAGAAATGAACAAAATGGAATTGGCCATCCAACACCTGTGGAACAATTTTAAAACGTATAATAGACACACTTGGAATACCAGAAGGACAAGAAAAGAATGAAGTAAGAGAAATATCTGAAGTAATTAAAGCTGAGAATTTCCCCCAAATTAATGACAGACACAAAACCAAGATCCAGGAAGCTCAGAGAAGGCCAGAGGATAAATACTCAAAAAATCTACATATTTGTATATCATATTCAAACCACAGAAGACCAAAGACAAAGAGAAAATTTTGAAAAAGATGAAAAAAAACTCCTTATCTGTTGTATTAGTCTGTTCTCACACTGCTAATAAAGACATATCTGAGACTGAGTAATTTATAAAGGAAAGAGGTTTAAGTGACTCACCATTCTCCATGGCTGGGGAAGGCCTCACAATCATGGCAGAAGGTGAATGAGGAGCAAAGTCACGTCTTACTTGATGGCAGGCAAGAGAGCGTGTGTAGAGAAACTCCCTTTTCTAGAACCATCAGCTCTCTTGAGACTTACTGACTACCACAAGAACAGTATGGGGGAAACCACACCCGTGATTCAATTATCTCCACCTGAGATTTGGGTGGGGCTCTCCCAATCATCAATTGGTGATAGGGTTCAGCTGTCACCAATAGAGAACAGCTATTGTCTATCAGCTGTTCAGCTAACAGCTGAGCCCTATCACCAATAGAGAACAAAGATAAGAATTACAGATTTCTGAGTGAAATACTTAATTTAATGAGAGAACCCCTGACCCCACCAATCTAGAATTTCATATCCCACAAAATTATCCTTCAAAAATGAAGGAGAAATGAAGACCTTGTCAGACCAAAAAAAAAAAAAAAATTTGTTGTTAGCAGATGTATACTGCAAGAAATGTTTAAAGTTCTTCAGAGAGAAGAAAAACGATATTGTTCAGAAAATCAGATCTACATAAAGAAGCAAGAGTGTTGGAGAAGGAATAAATGAAACTAAAATAAAATATTTTGTTTATCTTGTTCTTGAGTGAAAAGAAATCATTTTTGTTTTTGTTTTTGTTTTGTTTTGTTTTGTTTTTTGAGATGGAATCTCACTCTGTCCCCCAGGCTGGAGTGCAGTGGCACAATCTCAGTTTACTGCAACCTCTGCTCCTGGGTTCAAGCGATTCTTCTGCCTCAGCCTTCCAAGTAGCTGGGACTACAGGTGCGTGCCACCATGCCCGGCTAATTTTTTGTATTTTTAGTAGAGACGGGGTTTCACCATGTTAGCCAGGATGGTCTCAATCTCCTGACCTTGTGATCCACCCGCCTCGGCCTCCCAAAGTTCTGGGATTACAGGTGTGACCCACTGCACCCGACCCAAAATCATTTGTTTTAAGTAATAGCTGTAGCAATGTATTGAACAATTATATACATAAGTGAAATGAATGACATAAATGTCATAAGGGGTGAGAGAGGAACTGGGAATACTCTACTGTGAGGTATCTTACTATACATGAAGTGGTATAGTGTTATTATCTGAAGGTGGATTTAGATTAGTTTAAAATGTATATTGTATTTTACTCTGAAATTATAAATACAGATTATATGCTAACAAAGGAGGTAAAATGGAGCCATATAAAATACCCAACTAAAACTGGAGGCAGAAAAAGAGGGGAAAAATAACAAATGCAATAGAAAACAGTTACAAACATGGCTGGTATTTATCCAAGAATATCAGTAATATCACTTTAAATGGGAATGGTCAGAATATAGCAACTAAAAGACAAAGATTGTCAAAGACTGTCAAAGCGAATTAGAAAACAAGACAATTATATGCCGTCTACAAGAAACCCACCTTATAAACTCAGATGGAAAGTAAAGGGATGGTGAAAGATATCATGCTAACACTAAGTTTTAAAAAGCTGGAGTAGCTGTATTAATTTCAGACAAAGTGGACTTTAGAGCAAGGAAAATTATTAGTGATAAACAGGGGCATTACATAATACTAAAGTGGTCAATTCTCCAAAATGATAAAACCATCTTTAATGTATGCGTCTAACAACAAAGTGTCAAAATACATGTGGCAAAAACTGATAGAACTTGAAGGAGAAATGGACAAATCTATCACAGATGAAGACTTCACTCATCTCTGAGCAATTCATCGTTCAAGCAGGTAGAAAATCAGTAAGGGTAGAGTTCACTTGAACAGCACCATCAGCCACCTAGATCTGACAGCTATAGAATACTTATCCAAGCAGAAGAATACACATTATTCTTACATGGAACCTACACCAAGATCAACCATCTGAAAAATAGTAATCATACAAAGTATGTTTTCAGATTACAGTGGAATTAAACTAGAAATATACAACACAGAGATAATATTCTAAAATATTTAGAAATTAAACAACATATGCTCCTAAATAACTCATGGGTCAAAGATGACATCTCCAGAAACACTAAAAATATTTCAAACTGAATGAAAATAAAAATTCAACTTATCAGCCAGCTGTGGTGGCTCACACCTGTTCTCCCAGCACTTTGGGAGGCTAAGGCAGGAGGATCACTTGAGGCCAGGAGTTTGAGAGTAGCCTAGGCAACATAGTGACACTCTGTCGCTTTAAAAAATAATAAAATAATAAAAAATTTAAAATACAACTGATCAAAATTTGTGGGATGCAGTGAAAGCAGTGCTTAGAGGGAAATGTATAGCATTAAATGTATATATTAGATGAAAATATCTAAAATCAATAAGCTATATGAAACTAGGAAAAGAAACTAGAGAAAAGAAGAACAATTTAAGAGTGACGCAAACAGAGAAAAAAATAAAAATTAGAGCAGGAATCACTGAAACTGAAAATAAGAAACCAATAAAGAAAATGAAAGAAATCAAAGTTGGACTTCATTTAATAATATTATGTCACTACTGGTTCAATAATTGTGCCAAATGTACCATACTAACGGAAGATGTTAATAATTGAAGAAGCTGGATGTGAGATATGTGAGTCTCTGAACTCTTTGTATTATCTGTGCAATTTTTCTGTAAATACATAGCTGTTACAAAAACTATGTTTTTTAAAAAAATATTAAATATCTGGTTTGAGAGGGTGAATTCATTACTAAGCAAGTTGGCAGTATCTGCTTTTAAAAAAGCTTTGAGAATGACACTAAGACCCATATTTTAGAGATGGCTCAGATCCGACATGGCCAAGACTCAGGAAAGGCATATTTCGGGTTCCTTTTGAAGTGTGAAATTTGAGTATGAAATTGTCTAAGATCTTCAAGCAGTCACCTTCCATCTGTTTCCAAATGGGACACGATATAAATAAGTTTATTGCTTTTGAAAGATCATGTGTAAAAGGGCAACAAAAACAAGGACATGGAGAAAAGGCAGAAAGGTGCTTCTAGAAATAGGATTTTAAAAAGTGAAAGTTCTGCATTAACAAGACTTGCAAAACCTGCTTAGGTTGGCAAGAGCTATTTTTTGAAAAAGGAATTTTGAAGGAAAGATCAGAGGTACATGTCCCACATAAGGTCTGCTTTAGAAAAGAATAGGATATTAATATTGCAAGTCACCTAATTTTGCCTTTTAGAACAGGAACACCCCAAATAACAAGGGTGGTTTAACCAAATAGAAAGCTTGTCTCATTCTTATATTGAATTTGGAGCCAATTGACCAGGGCTTGGTTTCCTCATCTGTAAAATGGATGGCAACACACATCATGGTGATGGTCATCATCATCACCATTATTAGACTGTGGCCGGGCGTGATGGCTCATGCCTGTTATCCCAGCACTTTGGGAGGCGGAGGCGGGCGGATCACCTGAGATTAGGAGTTCAAGACCAGTCTGGCCAAGATGGTGAAACCCCATATCTACTAAAGATACAAAAATTAGCCAGGCGTGGTAGCAGGTGCCTGTAATCCCAGCTACTCAGGAGGCTGAGGCGGGGGAATTGCTTGAATAAGGGAGGCAGAGTCTGCAGTGAGCCGAGATCGCGCCACTGCACTCCAGGCTGGGTGACAGAGCAAGACTCTGTCTCAAAAAAAAAAAAAAAATATATATATATATATATACATATATAGACACACAAACACATGTATGTACAACCCAAACACTGACTGAGAAAGCTCTGAAAATGAACATCCTAAGCCTCATTCACATAGGACAGCTTTATAGATTTTTTTTAACATCCCTGTTTTTAGCTATAGAATTGCTAATTGTGCAACAAATGCTATAGAGCTGCTCGCTTGGCATAAAAAGGAACAGTGAAATCCATAAGGCTGAAATCCATCAGCACACTGAAAACCAAAACGTAGGAATACTTTGGGAAGGAAGTATGTGTGTTGTACGGGAGAGAGCACTGGCTTTGCAGCCAGGTAGATTCACACTGGACCCTGTCAGAGACACTCATTCATAGCATAAACCTGGAGACTTTGCAAACTTCTTTGTTTTCTTTGTTTGTTTGTTTGGAGACAGGGTGTCACTCTGTCACCCCAGGCTGAAATGCAGTGACGTGAACATGGGTCACTGCAGCCTCGACCTCCCAGGCTTACGTGATCCTCCCACCTTAGATTCCTGGGTAGCAGGGACTATAGTTGGATGCCACCATGCCCCACTAATTTTTGTATTTTTTTGTGTGGAGACAGGGTTTCATGGTCTTAGAAAGGCCTGCCTTGGCCTCCCAAAGTGCTAGGATTACAGGCACGGGCCACGGCTCCTGGCCTGCAAACTTCTTTCTTCCTGCACTTTCCCCACCTGTAAGGTGAGGATGTTCCCTGGAGATCTGTATTATGTTAATGATCGTTAACCAGTGACACGCCCAGAAACCAGGACAGGGATGCTACTGGATTAAGAAAATATGAGAAATACGAGGATGGGAAAATGTTTCAAAGCAAGTTGCATGCAACGTAAACTAGATCTCTGAAGACAGGGCTGTTATCTTCCTGCCTGAAAGAAGTGGTTCTGTCTGATGGAACTTAGCTTTAGCTGGTGGATACTAGCTATGACATTTTGACTCAATGAACAATAAACTCTCCCATTGTCTCTTACTTCTCAAAATCCCCCAGATGTAACCTGCCAAAACACCTACAGATGATTAATTCTCCATTCATATGCTCTCTGACTTGGTAGCAGGAGAGAGGCACTTATCTTAACATTCTTTAGACAGAAGATTAAGAAACAAACAGTATGTCAACAAATTGTTAGTGTTAGGAGTCCTTTAACAACTTCAGCAAGGCATCCTTTTAGGAGCTTTAAAAATAAGCTTCAAATTTAAAGTGGCACCTAGAGAGCTGAGATTACAGGTTTGAACCACCATGCCTGGCCCTATGTTTAAATTCATATGTATGCACGCCATACCCAGAAAACTCCCTTTGAAAAAAAAAATAACAAAGTTCTTTCTAATTGGCAACCTACAGAATCATACAGCTTATTGTTTACAAAATAAATCAAACTCTTAAATTGAACAACAGGAAAGTGAGTGTTTAAGATGAGACCAGTCTTCCGAAAACTGCGACTAATAGCTGTGTATTGATTGTATTCACCATTCCAGGTCTCCTGTTATCTGAATAGTGACTTGTCTGACAGACTAAACTTACACACCATCACTATTGTTGATAATGCTAATAAACTAGAAATCAATATAATGAACTTTAGCCTGAATTCCTTAAATATAAGTCTTTGCATTATGCTCAAGGTATTTCTACTGTATTGTCTTAAAATTTAGATTTTAACATTTCATTAAGTTTTATGTAAGAAACGTATTCTTTAAGAAAAGCTTCCACTTTGGATGATTTTTTTTTTTTTTTTTTTTGGAAGAAAATGTCAGGGACATCATACCTAGAGAGATTTAAAAATAGAATGAAGCTAAAACCAAAAATATGTTTTTAAAAATTTTTTTGAGATGGAGTTTTTGCTCATTGCCCAGGCTGGAGTGCAACAGTGAGATCTCGGCTCACTGCAACCTCCGCCTCCCGGGTTCAAGTGATTCTCTTGCCTCAGCCTCCTGAGTAGCTGGAATTACAGGTGTGGGTCACCACGCCTGGCTAATTTTTGTATTTTTAGTAGAGACAGGAGTTTCACCACGTTGGCCAGGCTGGTCTCAAACTCCTGACCTCAAGTGATCGGCCTGCCTTGGCCTCCCAAAGTGCTGGGATTACAGGTGTGAGCCACCGCGTCTAGCCCAAAAATATGTTTTTATTATAGAAAAAAAGTTGGTTTCTGTGGTACAGATTTTTTCCCCCATAACAACTTGCTATAAGAAAGTAAGACTCACCTCTCGTCTTCCAGCAACCCCCAGGGAATAAGAGTATCCATCCAGTAGAGAATAGAACTAGGAAAGATAAATCCCTCTTTGATTTCTGATATTTTTTTTTTCTGATGTTTTCTGTACCTCCATTACCGTTTTGACATAATATTTGACCTTTGAATTTTTAACTTTTCCCAGTTGTTGTCATTCCTGAGAAAGTGAAAAGATTATAAGTTTCAACATAAATTTGGAGTAAGCTCCAGTTTTCACACAAACACACACAAATCACAAGGCACTTACAATGTTTCGCAAGCTACAGGTCTTTTAAAATACCACCTATTAGCCACTGAACACAGGGCTGTTAAAAACTTTTATTTATCAGAGAACATAGTTGCTATGCTCTCCATATAACAATACTTTCGAAAACTTCCAACCATTAAAACTACATTTTCTGGCCGGGCGCGGTGGGTCATGCCTGTAATCCCAGCACTTTGGGAGGCCGAGGCGGGTGGATCACCTGAGATCAAGAGTTCGAGACCAGCCTGGCTAACATGGCAAAACCCCGCCTCTACTAAAAGTACAAGAATTAGCCAGGCGTATTGGCGCGTGCCTGTAGTTCCAGCTACTCAGAATGCTGAGGCACGAGAATCGCTTGAACCCAGGAGGCAGAGGTTGCAGTGAGCTGAGATCACACCCCTGCACTCCAGCCTGGGCGACCAAGTGAGACTTCGTCTCAAAACAAAAACAAAAACAAAAAAACCCCACAACAACAGCAAACAAAAAAACTACATTTTTTTACCGTCTCGAATCTTTTGATCCTGAATTAATACAGAATCTAATTCAAGTGGATGCTAACTCCATTCTTTGGAATTTTTTCTTTTCTTTTCTTTTTTTCTGAGACAGAGTCCTGCTCTGTTGCCCAGGCTGGAATGCAATGGCAAAATCTCTGCTTACTGCAACCTCTGCCTCCCTGGTTCAAGCAATTCTCCTTCCTCAGCCTCCTGAGTAGCTGGGATTACAGGCCCCCGCCACCATGTCCGGCTAATTTTGGTATTTTTAGTACAGACGGGGGTTGTGCCATGTTGGCCAGGCTGGTCTTGAACTCCTGACCTAAAGTGATCCCCTTGCTTCGGCCTCCCAAAGTGCTTTGATTACAAGCGTGAGCTACTAAGCCCAGTCTCTTTGGGGCATTTCTTCTTTTGTAAACATACTGCAGTGGTGGTTAAAATATAAAATGAAAATATAAAAAGGCATAGTGATGCTTTAAAATCCAATGAAGAGTCTGCGTAGACTGGGAAGCAGCACTTGGACAGAGACAGGTGAGCGAACTGAAGATCCAGGACTGTGGTTGTGGACCGGAGAGTTGGGCTCTGTCCGGATAAATCGCTCCTCAAATGACAGGGGCTAGAGTTAGCTCACCGTTGAAAACAAAGTCCGGTGCGGTTTTTCTGCCCCTGAAATGTAATTCAGAACTCCTGCTGCTGACACTTGATACTCAGGTTTCTGCGACACTTGGGTTTCTGTGGACCTGAAGAAGAGGGAGGACACAGACTCATAAGCGGGAACTGCATGCGACCAGCCCCCCAGAGGCTCATTACTGAACTGCAGTGTCTCCAGCAGCGCCCTGTGCAATGATTTTGCTCTGCATTGCGACCCCTAGAGGTGAGTGGAAGCAAGGTCCAAGCTGTGAGCAAGTGGGATGAGTACTCGAAAGGAGTGAAAATAAACTCCCAAAACAAAGAAGGAGCCTGCAAACCAAACATTCAGAATGCATGAAGAAATATAATGCCAAGAAAGAAAACTGCAAGATCATCATCAAGTAAATGTGGGTCGGATAAAAATAATAGGACAATCTGAAAGAAGACTTTAAAAATAAATATTTAAGGTACTTGAAGGGAAAATTAAGGGAAACATTCTCAAAAAAAAAAAAAAAAGTAAAAGGGAGAGAAAAAATGTAATACAAAATAGGCATAAATAAACTATGGGGAAACATGAAAAATAACTGATTAGAAATTTGAGAAATTTAAAAAATCAGAAATATACCTTAAGAAATTGGTTAAACTATATTGGACATAACTGCAGTAGAAAATTAGTTGATGAAACAAATAGTGGATAGGTGGAAGGCTTTTCTCGTGTATCCAAAAGAATGTCCAGAAAAGAAAATGGAGGGAAGAGTGGAGAAATGATATCTAAAGAGTGACTAGCTAAGGCTTTCCCAGAATCAAATTAAAACACAAGTTTTTAAAATTAAAACAGGGCTGGGCACAGTGGCCCACACCTATAATCCCAGCATTTTGGAAGGCTGAGGCAGGAGGATTGCTTGAGTCCCGGAGTTCGAGGCTGCAGTGAGCCATAATCACGTTACTGCAACACTGCACTCTAGTATGGGCAAAAGAGTGAGACTTTGTCTCAAAAAAATATAAAAATTAAAAAATAAAATAAATGTATTATAAGGGTAGTCCAAGTACCAAGGATAATAAAGAAAAATAAACCCAAACAAGACACATTATAGTAAAACTCTCCAGGAAAATTTAACAGTTACTGGGGAGAAAGATTACTACATGTTAATGACTGAAGAGTTATTATCAGCAAAGATAGATGCACAGAGAGAGTGAAATAGTATCTTAAATATCCTAAAGTCCATAATTACTAGCGTAGTGTTTTATACCCAGAGAATGAGGGCTATACTAAGAGTTGGCCACACATATCTTCTCAATTAAAAACCATACTGGTCGGGCGCGGTGGCTCACGGCTGTAATCCCAGCACTTTGGGAGGCGGAGGCGGGTGGATCACAAGGTCAGGGATTCGAGACCAGCCTGACCAACATGGTGAAATCCTGTCTGTACTAAAAATACAAAAATTAGCTGGGCTTGGTGGTGCACGCCTGTAATCCCAGCTACTCAGGAGGCTGAGGCAGGAGAATTGCTTGAACCCGGGAGGCGGAGGTTGCAGTGAGCCAAGATGGCGTCACTGCACTGCAGCCTGGGTGACAGAGTGAGACTCCCTCTCAAAAAGAAAAAATAAAGAAAAAATAAAATAAAAACAATACTAACAACAAAAAACTATTAAAGGATATATTTCAGCAGGAAAAAAACTGAACCTAAAGAAAAGGCACTGAGATACAAAAAATACTGTAAATATGGAAACTGATAAAATATTTTGGTGAGAATAATATGGACTATGTAGATAAAATTATACCTCTACGCAAGAAGAAAATGAAAGAGCAGAAAAGCAGCAATAACAAAGCAAATAAAAAGTACGGTGATCAGGAAAAGAAAAAGCAAAGAAAGAAAGAGAATAAGAAAATAGAAACAATTCCAGCTGTGTAAATAACCACTCTAAAGGTAGACAGATTAAACTCACCTTTTAAAAAGACTGAAATGATCAGATTGGATAATAAAACAAAATCTAGCTACATGTTGCCTTTAAGAGGCATAGGTTAGAATTTTAAAAAAGGGATGTGTAGTTATGCAAGATGTCAACAGTGAGTGAGAAAAGGGTGCTCAAGACCTCCCTGTACATTTTTTGCTGTGGCAAGTTTCTGTGAATATATAGTTATTTCAAAATAAAGGGTTATCAAAAAGGGGAGTGGACAAAACCTATAGCATTCAAGTTTCAACCGAAATAAAGGGGCATAGCAATATTAATATCATACAAAATAGAATATAAGACAAAAAGAATTAATGGGGATAAAAAGATCAGTCCATAATAATTGAAAGAACAATCCACTGAGAAAATACAATAATTGTGAACCTGAATATACCTATAGTAAGACCCAGAACTGTATGAAACAAGCTCTTATGGAATTACCAGGAGAGAGAAAACCACGTAGTAGTAAGATTTCAATATATCTCTAGCAGGGTCTGATAAATTTGACCAAAATTAGTATTGATAAGATTTACAAAATAAATTGGCCTTATCGAATAGATACCTAGAATTCTCCCTCTGACAAGCAGACATTATACATTTTTACAGTGTATTTACAAAAAGTATACAGGGCATTTCAAAAATTAACCACACACTGTATCACCAAAGAAGTTTCAGCAAATGTCAGGGAGTGAATATGACATAGTCAATGTGCTCTCCTCCTAATTCAATTAAATGATAAATCAACAAATAAAATCCATTTTTAAAAAAATTATTTTTAGAAATAGAGTATCACTCTGTCACCCAGGCTGGAGTGCAGTGGCACGATCTCGGCTCACTGCAAGCTCCGCCTCCCGGATTTAGGCCATTCTCCTGCCTCAGCCTCCAGAGTAGCTGGGACTACAGGCGCCCACCACCTCGTCCGGCTAGTTTTTTGTATTATTATTATTTCTTATTTTAGTAGAGACGGGGTTTCATCGTGTTAGCCAGGATGGTCTCCATCTCCTGACCTCGTGATCTGCCCGTCTTGGCCTCCCAAAGTGCCGGGATTACAGGCGTAAGCCACCGTGCCTGGGGCAAAGTCAGTTTTTAAAACTATTCATATGGCTGCAAATCTAAAAACTTACTTCGAAAGAATTCCCACAAAATAATTACAAAATACTTAGAAATGAATGATAATTAAAGTACAGTATATCAAAATATATAGGATTCAAATAGTCACATTAATACATTTCTAACTTTAAATGCACTCAGTTAAAAAAGAAACAAGAAAGAAATGAGTGAAGAAGGTGTCTCAAGAGCTAGATAAGGCTGGACATGGTGGCTCATGCTATAATTCCTGCACTTTGGGAAGCCAAGGTGGGAGGGTGGCTTGAACCCAGAGTTTGAAATCAGCCTGGGCAACAGAGTGAGACCCCCCCACCATCTCTAGCCTCCACCTACCAGAATTGTTTTTAATTATCTGGGCATGGTGGCGTGCACCTGTAGTCCCAACTACTCCTGAGGCTGAGGTGGGAGGATCACTTGAGCCCAGCTGTGAAGTTGAGGTTGCAGTAAGTTGTGATAGCATCATTATACTGCAACCTGGGTGACAAAGCAAGACTTTGTCTCTTTAAAAAAAAAAAAAAAAACAGAGCTAGATAAATAAATAAATGTAAGGAAAGTATAAGAACTGAAATAAAGACAGAAATACAGATGAACGAGATAAAATCAGAAGGAATAGAAAGGGTCAAAAACTAGAGTAGGATTAAGTAAAAGAGAGAACAAATAAAAATATAAGAAATTTAGAAATCATGAGTACTTTGAACAATTTTATACCAATAAACCTGAAAAACTGTGCAACGATAATTATCTAGGAAGAAAAATATTAACAAAATTAACTCAAGAAAAATAGAAAAAAATTGATTCCCATTTTAAATTCACTGATATTATCGAAGCCTCCCTTGATAGGTGTTTCATGGACTCAAGTATGTGTCTCAAATCTAACGGCAGATGCTGAGAATTGCAGGCAGGTTATTTAAGACACAGTCATTTTACTTATAGATAATTCTGTGTAGTTCGTTCTCTGGCCTCTGGAGAGAAGTAGAGGTTTTTCATTTAACAATGATTAATTTTTCTCTAATTTATCCTGGGGAGACTGGCTTGTTATAAACAATACTGGAGCAATAATTTTTTGGTAAATATGGTTTATCTGCCGAATTGATGGTCTCCTTAGAGAGTTTTTTTGTTGTTGTTTGGCTGGTTTTGTTTTTTGTTTGTTTTTTTTAGAGACAGGGTCTCACTCTGTCACCCAGGCTGGAGTGCAGTGGTGCAATCATGGCACATTGCAACCTTGAACTTCTGGGCTTAAACACTACTCCCACCTTAGCCTCCTGTGTCGCTAGGACTATAGGTGCATGCCACCACACCCGGCTAAAATTAAAATTAAATTAAATTAAAATTAAAATTTTTAATTGTTTTTTTTTTTGGTAGAGATGGGGTTCTCACTATGTTGCCCAAACTGGTCTCAAACTCCTGAGCTCAAGCAATTTTCCCATGTTGGCCTCCCAAAGCGCTGGGATTACAGGCGTGGGCCACTGTGCCCGGCCAAGATAAATTGTTGACTGTGGAATTTCTAGATCAAAAATTTGGTATTCTTCACCCCCAGTGCACTTACTGGTTGAGAAAACACCATCCCAGGCACCATCTCCCAGCACTGCAGGGAGGAAGACTGTGTGGAGTTAGAACAGGTAGAGTCCCAGGACTAACCCCACCCTGTCACACCTCCTTGCTCACTTAGCTACTGCCAGAAAAACAAACCTCTTCAGTCAATCTGTATGTCTAGTGAGATCATGTAATTTATTGTCTGAACTTGGACATATACTAAACTGCGTGTCAGGATGACACATACACACGGGGACAGCCTTGGGATGTTTTGTCATCTTACTCATGACCCCTACTGTTCAAAACACCTCCCCCATAAATCTGACTTGATCCTCTGCATGCCCCCACCACCACACCCACACCCATATTTTTCACTGTGGCCTTCAGGTCTGCAACCAGCAGATCCACATACATTCAGTCTCTTTGCTAAATGTTTCTTTCACTTCCTGAATTCACCGGAAACGCGGCTCTCCCTTGTGAACACTCTTCTCCCTTTGACTCTGTGCTGCATTTTAGGTGTTAACTTGACTGGGTTAAGGGATGCACAGAAACATTTCTGGGTGGGTCTGTGAGAGTATTTTTGGAAGGGATTAGCACTGAAATCCACAGACTGAGTAAACAGGATCTGCCCTCATCAATGTGGGTGGACATTAATCAGTCTGATGAAAGCAGGGATAGAATAAAAAGGTAGAGGAAGGGTGAATTTGCCCTCTCTTCTTGAGCCGGGGCATCTATCTTCTCCTATCCTTGAACACTGGAGCTTCTGGTTCTCAGGCCTTCAGACTCTGGGACTTACATTAATGGGACCACTGGTTCTCAGGCCTTTGACCTCAGATTGAGAGTGACAACATTAGCTTCCCCGGCTCTCAGATCTTCAGACTAAGACTGAATGACACTACCAGCTTTCCTGGGTCTCTAGCTTGCACACAGCAGATGATGGGACTTCTCAGCCTCCATAGTTGTGTCTAGTTCCCATAACAAATCCCCTGTTATATATCTATACAAATCCTATTGCTTCTGTTCCTCTGGAGGACCTGACCAACACACACCCTCACCAGGGGAGCTATTTTTTCTCTTATACTCCTGTATAAGAGTGAGAATATAAAATTCAAAGGGTGAGAATATAAAATTCAAGGTCTTCCTTTTTTCATTTCACTGCTATTTCCAGACCATTTGTCCATCTTTTTGGGGCTGCCAGAACATGATATACTTAGGGATAAGCTGAACAAAATACATGTAAGACCTGTTTGTATACCCAAAACTACAAAATAGTACTTGAAGAAGTAAAAGAAGACATAAATAAATGGAGAGATACACCATGTCATTGGAATGGAAGATTTAATATTGCTAAGATGACAATTCTTCCCAAATTGATCTATAGATTTGATGCATCCCTGATCAACATTGTATAGGCTTTTTTTTTTTTCAGTAGAAATTGAGCTGATTCTAAAATTTATGTGAAAATACAAAATACATGGAATACCCAGGGCAATTTAGAAATAGATGAACAAAACTGGAAGACTTACACTACCTGATTCCAAACCTGCCGTAATCGTGACAGTGCAACACTGGCGTAAGAATCAATGGAATAAAACAGAGAATCTAAAAACAGACCCCTTGCTTATATGATCAATTAAAATTTTCTTTTCTTTTTTTTCGAGACAGTGTCTCACTCTGTTGCCCAGGCTGGAGTGCAGTGGCGTGATCTTGGCTCACTGCAACATCCACCTCCTGCGTTCAAGTGATTCTCCTGCCTCAGCTTCCTGAGTAGCTGGGATTACAGGTGCACGCCATCATGCCCGGCTAATTTTTTGTATTTTTAGCAGCGACAGGGTTTTACCATGTTGCCCAGTCTGGTCTTGAACTCCTGACCTCATGATCCGCCCACCTCGGCCTCCCAAAGTGCTGGGATTACAGGCCTGAGCCACCATGCCCAGCCAGTCAATTAATTTTTGACCAAGTTGCTAAGAAAATAAAATGGGAGAATAATAGTTTTTCAACAAATGGTAGTGGAATAATTGGGTACCTGTATGGACAAAACTGAGCCTCAATCATGACATCACACCATACATGAAAATTAACTATAAGTCAATCATTAATCTAAATATAAAAGTTAAAACTAAAAACTTCTAAAAGAAAATAAAACTTCCAAAACAACCTTGAAGTGGAGGCAGATTTCTTAGAACAGGAAAATTGCTATAACCTAAATAAATGTGTAAATAAATTGGACTTTATATAAATTAAGAGTGTCTATCTTTTGAAAAACTATGTCAAGAAACTGAAAAGGCAAGCCAC
Source organism: Piliocolobus tephrosceles (assembly GCF_002776525.5). Lineage (NCBI taxonomy): Eukaryota > Metazoa > Chordata > Mammalia > Primates > Cercopithecidae > Piliocolobus > Piliocolobus tephrosceles. The sequence continues at coordinate 53,536,853 of NC_045452.1, read as the reverse complement.
AGTCTGGGAGAAAATTGCAATACATTTTTCTGACAAAGAACTTGCACTGAGGATATACAAAGAACTCAAACTCAATGAAAAGTGAACAAAATATTCGAACAACCATTCCAATAAGAAGATATAAAAATGACTGGCTGGGAGTGGTTGCTCATGGCTATAATCCCAGAACTTAGAAAGGCCAAGGCGGGTGAATGGCTTGAGCCCCAGAGTTTGATACCGGCCTGGGCAAGACAGTGAGACCTTGTCTCTACAAAAAATGAAAAAGGAGGTGGGAGTGTCGCTTGAGCCCAGGAGGTGGAGGCTGCAATGAGCCATGATTGTGCCACTGCACTCCCGCCTGGGCGATGGGAGTGAGACCCTGTCTTTAAAAAATAATAAATAAATAAACAAATAAATAAGGCTAATGGAAGTGAGACCCTGTCTTTTTTTTTTTTTTTTTTTTGAGACAGAGTCTGGCCCTGTTGCCCGGGCTGGAGTGCAGTGGCCGGATCTCAGCTCACTGCAAGCTCCGCCTCCGGGTTCATGCCACTCTCCTGCCTCAGCCTCCCGAGTAGCTGGGACTACAGACGCCCGCCACCTCGCCCAGCTAGTTTTTTGTATTTTTTAGTAGAGACAGGGTTTCACCGTGTTAGCCAGGATGGTCTCGATCTCCTGACCTCGTGATCCACCCGTCTCGGCCTCCCAAAGTGCTGGGATTACAGGCTTGAGCCACCGTGCCCGGCCAAGACCCTGTCTTTAATAAATAACAAGTAAATAAATAAATAAGGCTAATATTACCATAAGAAGATGCTCACATTTATTAGTCATCAGAAAATGGAGATTAAAGCCCTATTGAGATACCACTACACATCCCACATCGGCGAGAACGGCTAAAATTAAAAAGACTGACAGTACCAATTTTGGTGCGAATGCGGAGTAACTGGGATTTTCAGGTATTATTGGTGGGAGTGAAAATAGTATGGTAAGCAAAGCTGCAATAATAAAAACAAAACTGGCATAGAGACCGACCATAGAGACTAGTGGAACAGAGTAGAAAACACAGAAATAAGCCCTGTCACAAATGGTCAAATAATTTTTGACAAGGCTGCTAAGATCATTCAATGGGGAAAGGACAATCTTTGAAACAAATGATACTGGAAAAACTGGATATCCACATGCAAAAGAATGAAATTGCTCCCTTACCTTACAACGTACACAAAAGTTAACTCAAAGTGGGATCAAAGACCTAAACATAAGAGCTAAAACTATAAAACTCTTAGAAGAAATTATAGGGGAAAATTTTCATGGCGTTAGGTTTGGTAATTGTTTCTTGGATGTGACAACAAAAGTACAGGCAATAGAAGTAAAAATAGATAAATTGGACTAAATTAAAATGTAAAACTTCTGTATATGCATATGAACAGACACAATCAACACATGAGGAAAAAGCAACTTACACAATGAGAGAACATGCCTACAAATCACATTTCTGATAAGGGGTTAATATCTGTAATATAAGTATAAAGAACTCCTACAACTCAGCAAAGAAAACCAAGCAACCCAATTTTAAAAACAGGCAAAGAATTTTTTTTTTTTTTTTTTTTTTAGATGGAGTTTCACTCTTGTCCCCCAGGCTGGAGTGCAATGGTGCAATCTCGGCTCACTGCAACCTCAGCCTCCTGGGTTCAAGCGATTCTTTGCCTCAGCCTCCTGAGTAGCTGGGATTACGGGGGATCACCATCACGCCCAGGTAATTTTTGTATTTTTAGTAGAGACCGGGTTTCACCAGTTAGCCAGGCAGGTCTTGAACTCCTGACCTTGAATGATCTGCCCGTCTCAGCCTCCCAAAGTGCGGGGATTACAGGCATGAGTCATCGCACCTAGCCTTAGGGCAAATAATTTGAATGGACATTTCTCTAAAGAAGATGTACGAATGACCAACAAGCACAAGAAAAGACGTTCAGTATTACCAATCATTAGGGAGATGCAAATGACAACCACAAAGAGCACGTTATCCACATGTACCCTAGAACTTAAAGTATAATTAAAAAATAAATAAATAAATAAAACTTATGTAATGTGAAAAAAAAAAAAAACCTGAAAATAGCAAGTGTTGCTAAGGATGTGGAGGAACTGGAGAAATTCACTGTTTGTGGGATTGTAAAATGGTGCAGATGCTGTGGAAAACTATATTGTTTTCAAAAGAAAAATCGAATATAAAATTACTGTATGATCAAACCACTCCACTTCTGGTTATACATCGAAAAGAATTGCAATCAGGGTCTCAATGAGATATTTATCCACCCATGTTCACAGCAGCATCATTCAAAATAGCCAAAAGGTAGAAGCTAAGCCAAGCATCCACTGGTGGATAAATAAACAAAATGTGGTATGTACATGCAATAGAATATTATTCAGCCTCAAAAAAGGAAGGACGTTCCTTCTTCTTCTTCCTTTTTTTTTTTTTTTTTTTTTTGAGACAGAGTCTTACTCTGTCGCCCAGGCTGGAGTACAGTGGCTCAATCTCGGCTCACTGCAACCTCCATCTCCCGGATTCAAGTGATTCTCCTGCCTCAGCCTTCTGAGTAGCTGGGATTACAGGCGCCTGCCACCACACCCAGAGAATTTTTGTATTTTTGGTAGAGATGGGGTTTCACCATATTGGTCAGGCTGATCTCGAACTCCTGACCTCAGGTGATCCACCTGCCTCAGCCTCCAAAAGTGCTGGGATTACAGGAGTGAGCCACTGTGCCCAGCCAAAGAAGGACGTTCGGACACATGCTACAACATGGATGAACCTTGATTCAGGACATTGTACTAAGGGAAATAAGCCAGTCAGAAAAAGATAAATACTGTATGATTCCACTTATAAGAGGTACCTCAAATAGTCAAATTCATAGAGACAGAAAATAGCATGATGGTTGCCAGGAGCTGGTGAATAGAGAGAATGGGAAGTTGTTTAGTGGGTACAGAGTTTCAGTTTTGCAAAGTGAAAAGACCTTTGGAGATTGGTTGCACAGCAATGTGAATGTGCTTAGCGCTATTGAACCGTATAGAGTCGTCCCTCAATATTCATGCAAGATTGGTTCCAAGATCCTGCTCAGTTGCCAAAATCTGTGGATACTCAAATCCCTTCTACAGAATGGTAGTATTTGCATATAACCTCTGCACATCCTCCTGTATACTTTAAATCATTTTTAGATTGCTTCTAATACCCAATGCAATGTAAATGCTTTGTAAATAGCTGTCATACTGTGTTATTTGTATTAATTTTTAATGTTGCATTTTAAAAAATATTTTGACTGCTCTGCAATTGGTTGAATCTATGGATGTGGAGCCTGCAGTTACAGAAGGCCTACTGTACTTAAAAATGGTTAAGATGGTTACTTTTATGTTAATTAATGGTTTTTAAAAATTAATTTTGAATAGTATGGTACAATCCCTTAGGAAAACACTTTGGCACTTTTCTATAATTTTTTTTTTTTTTTTTGGAGACAGAATCTTGCTTTGTTGCCCGGGCTGGAGTGCAGTGGCATGATCTCAGCTCACTGCAACCTCTGCCTCCTGAGTAGCTGGGACTACAGGCCTGTGCCACCAGGCACAGCTAATTTTTCTATTTTTAGTAGAGACAAAGTTTCACCATGTTGGCCAGGCTGGTCTCCAGCTCCTGACCTCAAGTGATCTGCCCCTCCGCCTCCCAAAGTGCTGGGAATTACAGGCCTGAGCCACGGTGCCTGGCCTCTTTTCTATAAAATTAAGTGTATACGATTCCATAATATCCAGAAACTCCATTGCTACACTTTTACCCAAGAGAAACGAAAACATGTCCTCGAAATGACTTGTACACAAATGTTCACAGCAGCTTAATTAATAGCTCCAAAATGGAAAGGGCCATTAATAAGTAAATGGATAAGCAAACTGTGATATTTATACAGTGAAATACTTTTTAGCAATACAAAGGAATGAGCTATTGATACATACAACATGGGTGAATTTTTAAAACATTATGCTGCGTTAAAGAAGCCAAAATGGAAAAGTACTTACTACATTATTACATTTATACAAAATTCTAGAACAGGCCAAACAAATCTGTAAAGGTGGAAAGCAGATCATGTCAAAGGGAGAAAACAAAATTGACCCAAAGGGCATGAGGAGACTGGGGCGATAGAAATGTTCTGTATTTTAAGTGTGCTGGGGGCCAAATCTGCATGCAGTATTGGAGCAAGCAAGCAAGCAAGCCATGTTCTTTCTTGGTCAAGCAAATGAAAGGGTTTCCCAGATTCTGATAAAAGGAGCAAGAGGCTCTCTACTAGAATACTGATTTGTTTCCTGACACTTTCAGTGAGGTACTTGAAGAACTCCCACCAAAGCGATTCACAAATGTGAAGCTACAGAGTTTTAGGTACAGTCTTGGGTGTTACTTGCCAACATTTACCCCGACTTCGCTGTACTCCTCCAGCATGTTGATATTCTCAGTAATTCTCAGGTCATTTTTTTTTTTTTTCCTTTTTTTGCCTTGACTTCTCATCAGCTCCAAACCTCAGATCCCTGCTTCCGTCCAATACAATTTCTGAGTCCAGAGTGACATGAAGACTGACATAGCTCACCCACCAAATTGAAGTCCATTGAAAAATCCCCATTGCTTGGCTTATGGTCCACCTTTCTGTACCTCAAAAGCATTTGATTCACCTCTTCTGATTCCTCACCATGATCCATGTGGTAGTTGCACCAGGCATCCTCTCTCTCTCCTCCTTCCCACAACTTGTCTTTCTGCTGTGACTTTGCTTCCAGCGTTACCGAGAAGATAAGGCTATCAAATGTGACTCCCTCAGTTACACATTATTCTTCATGTTAATTTTGCTTCTGCACTTCCAGCTTTGCCAGCAACCTAAGCCTAGGTAGGTGCTCCTCTTTTCTCTGTTCATTCTTGGTGCTATAGTGGCTGGTGGGGGTTCATTCCACATATAAGCTATTCATTGCCATCAAGGCTTTCACTTGCCAGTTTTGAACTATTTTATTCCATACAAAAATATTCCAGAACTTTTATACAAGTCACTGCCTCATTTACCAATTGTACCAATTTTACTAATTATTATCAATGTACCTGCCCATGAACAATGATGTGTAAGAGGGAGTTTCACTGCACTGAACAATCCTTAGAGAGGCAATAAAGCATAGTGGGTAAAAGAGCTCCACCAAGAACTAGCCACATGACCTTGACTAGATTAGTTCGACTTCTGTGCTTTAGTTTCCTCATCTGTAAAACAGGGATAAATAATAAGACCTTGTAGTGATGAGCTGTTGCAAAGAGTAAGTGGCTGGTAGATGGAAAGCACTTGGCATGGTGCTATGTAATAGTGCTTAGTAAGTGCTATACACACACTAAATCTATGCACGTTCATAGCTGAAAATAGCTCTGTTGTGGATTTCTTCTATAATTAATAATGTTGAACATTTATTCACATGTTTTTGGTCATTTGTTTTCTTTTGCGAAATGCCTTTTCAAGTCCTTTGCCAATTTGTTTTTGTTTGTGTTTCTTTTTCAACCCTGGCCTACAGAACTTTGCCAATTTGTTTTTGTTTGTGTTTCTTTTTCAACCCTGGCCTACAGAACTTTGCCAATTTGTAATGGCCCACAAACATTTCCTCACTGATTTTCAAGCTGTTTATGAACTAAGGCTATTAACTTTCTGTTATCTTGTGTTTTATTATTTGAAAATAGCTTTTCAGTCTGTTATTGGCCTTTATATTTGTTTATAGCATCTTAATTTTTTTCTTCTATGACTAGAAAACTCTTCCCATTATTATATCACTTGAAGTTTCTATTTTCTGGATTTTCTCCTTCCTCCCATCCCCAATCTGACAACTGATAGAAAGTGCCTTGAGCTCTTTGGAGGACAGTGCCATCTCGAGTGCTCATTGTTCAATTTGGGGACTGTTTAGTAAAGAATAATAATGTTTCTAAAGAGATAGCTCCATACTGTACTTGTAAATCAAGGAATTTGTCCTCCAGTCTCCTCAAAGAGTGAGGCTATTCCTAGAGAAGCACCATAATTAGCTGAAAAAGATGGACATTTGAAAAGCCACATATAAGAAATGTTAAAAAAGAAGCCCTGCTTCCTGAGATTGAGCACTGTCTTCTGTAGACTTCCCTCAGGAAATCAACCTCCGAGAGCTGCTGTTGTTGCCTTTGCCTCTCTGGCCATTTGTCAAGCTAAATGGAGTGGAGCTCCCGTGTGTTGTCTGTCTAATCGCCCTCTTTGACAGAAGCTTTCTCATTACCTACCTGGCCCTGTTGCAAACCAGCGCCTGGAGGCAGACATATTGCACACCATTTCCTCCAGGGTCTTGCTGCAGGTTGTCTCTGGGAAGTAATGAAAATCTGGAATGTTCTCAGCGGGCAGGCTTCAGACCCACCTCCCCCTGCCACGAACCCTCAGCAGGCCAGCAATGTAGTAAAAGCCATTATTGAAGAAATCTGGAGTTGTTCACCTCTAGGCAGGATGATTTGACTTCTGGAAGATATTCTGGAGTTAGCCAAGATATTTTTATCTGAAAATTGTTTCTGTCTTATAACTGTGTTCCCTGGAGGCTCTAAGAATAGCGAAAACTGACAAATTATGTTTTTGTTGTGGTTTACTTTCCTTTAATCTGCTAATGAATAGTTTTAGCTCCACATGAGGCTGTGTCTTGGCAGCTGCGTTCTTCAGGGCTGTTTCCTCTCAGTTTTGGGGTATTCTCCTGGCCTTTGATACAGAGTCTTAATCTTTTTTTTTTTTTTTTTTTTTTTTTTGAGACGGAGTCTGGCTCTGTCGCCCAGGCTGGAGTGCAGTGGCCGGATCTCAGCTCACTGCAAGCTCCGCCTCCCAGGTTTACACTATTTTCCTGCCTCAGCCTCCGGAGTAGCTGGGACTACAGGCGCCCGCCACCTCGCCCGGCTAGTTTTTTGTATTTTTAGTAGAGACGGGGTTTCACCATGTTAGCCAGGATGGTCTCGATCTGCTGACTTCGTGATCCGCCCGTCTCGGCCTCCCAAAGTGCTGGGATTACAGGCTTGAGCCACCGCGCCCGGCCGTCCAGAGTCTTAATCTTAAGCTGCCTTGTCATGACAGGTGTTGATTTTGCCTGCGACTTCTTAGTCAGTTTAGGTGAATGTCAGGCAGAAACTCTTCTCTCTTCAAAAAGAAACATTAGAGCAGAATAAGAATAAGGAAAACCACCTTCCGAGAGCCTCTTTAATAAAGGGATTCTTTTGTGTTTATAGGTTGTTGCATGACCTTGAGAATGACTTGCTTGCAAAATAAATTATTCAGAGGTTACCATGGTTTTCAAATTAATAAGCAGTTTGTTAAAGGAATGCTTTCAAAGCCCTACTTCTTAGATTTCAAATCTTATTCTACTTACATGTCTAGCAATTTTTTTTTTTTTTTTTTTTTTTTTTTTTTGAGACAGAGTCTCACTCTTTTGCCCAGGCTGGAGTGCAGTGGTGCGATCTTGGCTCACTGTAACCTCTGCCTCCCGGGTTCAAGCAATTCTCCTGCCTCAGCCTTCCAAGTAGCTGGGACTACAGGTGCATGCCACCACACCTGGCTAATTTTTGTATTTTTAATAACGATGGGTTTTCAATATGTTGGCCAGGCTGGTCTCAAACTCCTGACCTCAGGTGATCCACCCACCTCGGCCTCCCAAAGTGCTGGGATTACAGGTGTGAGCCACCGCGCCTGTCCAAGTCTAGCAAATATTAACAGACACAAGGGAGTGTAGTGGGTTGAATAGTATCCCCCCCAAAATTCATGTCTAGCCAGAACCTCAGAATAGGACCTCATTTGGAATTAGGTTCATTGCAGATGTAATTTAGATAAGGATCAAGATGAGATCATACTGGATTTGGTTGAACCCTAACCCTAATGAGAGTGCCCTTCTTAGATGCAGGGGAAAAAAAAGACATACAGAGAAGAAAGTCATGTGAAGATGGAGACAAAGACTAGAGCTAATGCTGCCACAAGCCAAGGAATTCCAGGAGCCATCAGAGACTCGAAAAGTCAAGAAAGGATTTTTCTTTTTTTTTTTCTTTTTCTTTCTTTTTTTTTTTTGGAGATGGAGTCTCGCTCTGTCATCCAGGCTAGAGTGCATGCAGTGGCGCGATGTCAGCTCACTGCAACTTCTGCCTCCTGAGTTCAAGCAATTCTCCTGCCTCAGCCTCCTGAGTAGCTGGGACTAACAGGTACCCGCCACCACACTCAGCTAATTTCTTTTGTATTTTAGTAGAGATACGGTTTCACCATGTTGCCCAGGCTGGTCCTGAGCTCAGGCAATCTGCCCTAGTCGGCCTCCCAAAGCACTGGGATTACAAGCATGAGCCACCGTGCCCAGCCAAGAAAGGATTTTTCTAAAGAATTGTCAGAATTGTCTGTGAGTGGCCATGCTGACACCTTTATTCCAATCTTCTGGCCTCTGGATATGTAAAATAAAATAAAATAAATTTCATGTTTTTTTTTTTTTTTTCCTGAGATGGAGTCTTGCTCTGTCGCCCAGGCTGGAGCGCAGAGGCACAATCTCGCCTGACTGCAACCTGCACCTCCCGGGTTCTAGCGATTCTCCTGCCTCAGCCTCCTGAGTAGCTGGGATTACAGGCGCCTGCCACCACACCCGGCGAATTTTTGTGTTTTTAATAGAGATGGGTTTACACCATGTTGGTCAGGCTGGCCTCAAACTCCTGACCTCAGGTTATCCACCCACCTGGGCCTCCCAAAGTGCTGGGATTACAGGTGTGAGCCACCACGCCCAGCCAAATTTCTGTTGTTTTAAGCCACCTAGTTTGAGGTAATTTATTACAGCAGCCCTAGAAACTAATATAAGGGGATTTGATCCTAGGCTTTATTTACAAATTTTAATTTCTATAAACAAAACTGAAGCTTAGATATTTGATTACCTTTTTAAATATTTCAATTATCTAACGAATAAACTTTCCAAGACACTTGTGTCTTGATTTAATTAGCTATTTCCCTATTTCAAACACCTCTGTTGCTTTCATTTTTTTTCTTGAAATCATAAAAAATACAGCTAAGTGTACATTAATTGTAAACTAACAATATGTACATTTCTTTGCAGAGGTAGACTCTGGCATTAAAACTATTAGCATTTGAGCTGGTCCAGTGTGCTTGACTAATGGGAGCACAGTGCTGATGAGACTAAGACACTAATTAGCTCTAAAGAGAGAAAAGCTGTGTCCTCCACGGCCAGGCTAGAACATTTGATTCACTTAACAGGTGCGTGCCACTGGGTTACCAGGGAGAGATGTACTCAACCATTATTGTTAAAGGATAAAGCCCAAATATTTTGATTGGTTTCTCTGATGATACAAACTTAATTTTTCTATGAAGAACATTATTTATAATAACACGTGAAAATAGCTAAAGCTTCAGTCAGGCATTAATCTCATAGGAAATGTTTGTACAAAAGGCGGGGAGATGTAAGACCAAGACTTCTCATGACATTTCATCACAGAGCAATGGCAGAATGAGATACAGAATGCAGTTTTAACACTGTATGTCTAGGGGCATAATCCTTCTAGCTTTAACTGGCAGCTTTTTTTCCCAGGACTGAAGCCACCAGCATAATAAACATCTTTTAGCTCTGCCTTCACCACGGAACTGTTTTTAGGAAACTCATCTACAATCCCAGGATTCACTGTTTAAAAGGAGTTGCTGGTGTTACCTTCAGAGACCTTAAATTGGTTTGAAATTATACAGTCACTAAAGAGATTGTGATTATCATTTTAAGTTCTTTTTTTTTCTTTCTTTGAGACGGAGTCTCACTCTGTCGCCCAGGCTGGAGTGCAGTGGTGCGATTTCAGCTCACTGCAACCTCTGCCTCCCAGGTTCAAGCAATTCTCCTGCCTCAGCCTCCCAGGTAGCTGGGATTACAGGTGTGCACCACCACACCCAGCTACTTTTTGTATTTTTAGTAGAGATGGGGTTTTACCGTGTTGGCCAGGCTGGTCTCGAACTCCTGACCTCAAGTGATCCACTCACCTCAGCCTCCCAAAGTGCTGAGATTACAGGCATGAGCCACCGTGCCCAGTTCATTTTAAACTCTTTATGCTTCAGTTTCCTCCTCTCTAAAATGGGGATCATAAGGGCACCTACTTGACAGAGATAATTAATATATGAGTTTAACATAATATGCTTAGTAATTGGTACAAAAAATAGAAAGAATAAATAAGACTTACTATTTGATAGCACAACAGGGTGACTACAGTCAATAATAAGTTAATTTAATAAGTTAATTGTACATTTTAAAAATAATTAAAAGTAAAATTGGATTGTTTGTAACACAAAAGATAAATGCTGGTGGCGATGAAGACCCCATTCTCCACGATGTAATTATTATTTTTTTTTTTTGAGATGGAGTCTCGCTCTGTTGCCCAGGCTGGAATGCAGTAGCGTGATATTGGCTCACTGCAACCTCCGCCTCCTGGGTTCACGCCGTTCTCCTGCCTCAGCCTCCTGAGTAGCTGGGACTACAGGCGCCTGCCACCATGGCTGGCTAATTTTTTGTATTTTTAGTGGAGATGGGGTTTCACCATGTTGGCCAGGATGGTCTCGATCTCCTGACCTCGTGATCTGCCCGCCTCGGCCTCCCCAAGTGCTGGGATTACAGGCTTGAGCCACCGTGCCCGACCATGATGTGATTATTACACATCGCATGCCTGTATCAAAATATCTCATGTACCTCATAAATATGATATACGCCCTCCATGTACCCTCAAAAATTAAAAATTAAAAAATAACATGCTTAAAACAGCCTTTAAACTAGTAGCCATATATAAATGTTAGCTGTTACTTCTTCTTTAGGCTTTGGACAAGGAATATATCTTTTCTGTGTACCAGTCTATTTCCAGTGCCAAACTATAGTGCCAAGTAAATAGTGAGTGCTCAATGAAGATTTGCAAGTGACTTAATAGCAATTGAAGGAACACAGAGAGGCATTGACTTTGCCTTGCCTTCTTGATCTGTTTATTTTTTTGGTTCCCTTAAGCTTTGTAATTTAGGGATTAGGAGCAGCTGGTTGCTTATGTTCATAACTCAAAACACAAAAAGAGCTCAGCGGGTCTAAGAGGGAGCACAGCAACATCTTTCACAGCTTAGACGGTGAAGGGTGAAAGTTTATTTTGACATTCGCTATTTTCATCGATGAAAACTGGTTAGAACATTATTTTTGGAATGTTAGATACTGAAAAGATTGACTGTAAATCCATAATTTTCACAGCTGTGTTCTCCAAAATTTTCTTTACTCCTACAAGTGAAGAATGAAAATAACAGAAATATATCTATCTGTGCATAGGCAGTCCTTTGCCTTTGGGAATTCTCCAGTCGGCAATTCAATTACTTTGCTACAGTAACTTATGACCTCCTTCTCAGAGTTAACTTCCTGATCCTCTTGAATTGCAGGTGTATTTGTCAGGTGTGGATGGGCAGGTCTGTGGTTGGGCTTGCACCTGCATCAACAGTTCTACTTCTGCCAACTGGGTTCTAGAAAGCCCTGCTGCAATCTGGTGGTTTAACTTGAGGTAGAGTTTCCCAGAGAGACAACGTTAGGTATTAGGTTTCATAACCAGACCAAAGAATTCAATTAATCTTACTATCCATGAAGGGTAATTGGATATAAATAGCACTAGGAAATGCAGCCACCATTATGACAATCGTTATAGGGGCTGTTTTCAGGCTGTCAATTTAGTGAGCTAGAAGTACATCTTTCTTAAAAGTGAAATTAGGGACTACACTTCTCTCTACCCTCCAGTTGCTGTCTTTGAACACAAAGTGATAATTCTGGTCAGGCGTGGTGGCTCACACCTGTAATCCCAGTGCTTTGGGAGGATGAGGCAGGTGGATCACCTGAAGTCAGGAGTTTGAGACCAGCCTAGCCAACATGGTGAAACCCCATCTCTATGGGAAATACAAAAAAATTAGCCAGATGTAGTGGTGCATGCACCATCTGTAATCCCAACTACTCAGGAGGCTGAGGCAGGAGAATCGCTTGAACCCGGGAGGTGGAGGTTGCAGTGAGCTGAGATGGTGCCACTGCATTCTAGCCTGGGCAACAGAGCAAGACTCCATGTAAGTAAGTAAGTAAGTAAGTAAGTAAGTAAGTAAGTAAGTAAGTAAGTAAATAAATAAATAGAAAGTGACGATGCTTCTAGTCTTCACCTAAGTAGGAGATGACTCCTCTGGACAGACAAAGGATGAGAATGAAAAGTCAGGGGGAAGCAGGGAGCCCTGGAAAACAAGAGCCATCTGTTGGGTAACCTCTGAGCTTAGTCTGTCTTTTTTGAAGTTCCCAGGGCTTGATTTATGGCACACTATGAACTCTGCTGTTACAATTCTTTATTTCCAGTTACAGCATGATCTTCTTATGGAAAGATGAGTTCCTAGAAGATTGATCCTTGACATACCCTTTATCATCACTGCTTGATCACAACGCCTGTCACATACTAGGGGCTACATAATTGTTGAAATGAAATCCCTCTAGTTTCTAACCTTTCCTAACCTGTTCAGGAGAATTGTATAACTTGACAGGTTCTTTACTACCTCTCCTGTCACTCAAGGAAGAACTCAACTTTCTCGACATATCTTGTGAATTTCATTCCAAAAACTGAAACAAATTTCTACCCAGACCCTGTAGAGAAAGACAACAGGCCATGTATCTGATAGGCAGATGTGTTCGCGTGTGCTAGCCCCAGTCTGCGGCTGATTGTGCTCTATGCCCGCCAGTCAGGTAATTCTGAGTGGTAGAGATCGGTTGGATTTCCGAGTACCCTAACAATAGACTGTGCCCTTCCTGCCTTGGTTTACCTGAGACGCTTCTGCATCTCTTTTTTTGGGGGGACAGAGTCTCGCTCTGTCGCCCAGGCTGGAGTGCGGTGGCGCCATCTCAGCTCACTGCAAGCTCCGCCTCCCGGGTTCACGCCATTCTCCTGCCTCAGCCTCCCGAGTAGCTGGGACTACAGGCGCCGCCACCACGCCCGGCTAATTTTTTGTATTTTTAGTAGAGACGGGGTTTCACCGTGTTAGCCAGGATGGTCTCGATCTCCGGACCTCGTGATCCACCCGCCTCAGCCTCCCAAGGTGCTGGGATTACACGCGTAAGCCACCGCGCCCGGCCGATTCTTTTCGGTTACTGTTCCAACTCTTATCGCTTTATTTGAGCTACCATGACTAGAAATCAATTTCTGGAGATCAAAAAATGTTGACGAAGACAATACAGCGGTACGTCTTTAAGGACCAAAAATAAATAAATAAATAAAAAATAAAAAAAAAAAACCCATCTTCTATATCTAAGAGGAAAACCAACCTCACAGGTCTTTACAGGAACAGAGAGGGAGAGCAGGGTTAGAGATGTGTAGATACATTGACGAAGTCAGGTGTGGTGATGTGCTGGACCTCAGCTGGAGGAGAGCGGATTATCTAGAAACTCAGTGAGGAGGAAAGAGAGCAGGGATAACTACTGATAGGCGAGCATGTATGTCCTGCTCGTTAAGGAGGTGAAGGCAGAATTCATTCATAAGTAAAGAAGATTCGTGGTATAGGGACCAGATATGTTAGGCGGTGATAGTCTCTTATTTTATTCCTGGTAGACTCACTTGAGAAATAAACACGGAGCACCAGTGGCTTGTGCTTAAATATGTCTTTTGTATATTTTGCTCAGTAGAGGTTTAATTGCGATAATTTCTACTTCTAATGTATAAATAAGCCAGCAGTTAGAACAATTTCCAGAAATATTCAAAATGTGTTCTTAGGAATGATTTCCCCCCAGTCTCATTCTGTGAGACTAGAACCCTCTGGAATTATACTATATGGGAATCTTGTGTGTGAAAATGTAGAATTAATCTTACTGGTAATAAACATCTTGATGCCAATTGTTTGATTCATTTTCTTACTTTAACTATATTAACCTGTAAGATGGATTTTAGATTGATGGACTAGGTAATGGCTTTCAGAGGGAATGCCAAGATCACCAGTGTCTTGCTCTGTCTTAACTCCCAATTAAAAAAAAAAAAAACAAACTTTTAAAATAAACTTTTGTTTTAGAATAGGTATTGATTTTCAGAATAGCTATGAAGATAGTATGGAGTTTCCATATACTCCACACCCAGCTTCATTTGTTATTAGCATCTTATATTAATATGGTACATTTGCCACAATTAATGAACCCATGTTAATATTATTAACTAAAGTCAATACTTTCTCTTTTCTTTTTTTCTTTCTTCTTCTTTTTCCTTCTTTCTTCTTTCTCTCCTTCTTTCCTTCTTTCTTTCTCTTTCTTTTTCTTTTCTTTCTTTCTTCTTTCTTTTTTCCCTCCTTCCTTCCTCCCTCCCTTCCTTCCTTCTTTCCTCCCTTCCTTCCTTCCTTCCTTCCTTCCTTCCTTCCTTCCTTCCTTCTTCTTTCTTTGACAGAGTCTCGCCTCTGTTGCCCAGGCTGGAGTGCAGTGGTGCCATCATGGTTCACTGTAGCTTTGTTCTCCCAGGTTTAAGCAGTTCTCCCACCTCAGCTTTCTAAGTAGCTGGGACTACAGGTGCATGCCACCACACCCTGCCATTAGAAAAAAAATATTATTATTTGTAGAGATGGGGTCTCCCTATCTTGTCCAGGTTGGTCTCGAACTCCTGGGCTTAAGCAATCCTTCCACTTCAGCCTCCCAAAGTGCTGGAATTACAGGTGTGAACCGCACCCAGCCAATATTTTCCTTAGATTTACTTAGTTTTTACCTTACGTCTTTTTTCTTTTCCAGGATCCCACCTAGGAAACCATACTGCATTCAGTCATCAAGCCTCCTTAGGCTCCTTTTGGCTGTGACAGTTCTCAAACTTTCTTTAGTTTTGATGACCTTGACAGGTTTAAGAAGTATAGGTCAGATATTTTGTAAAATATCCCTCAATTGAAATTTGTGTGATGTTTTTCTCATGGGTAGAGTAGGATTATGGGTTTTGGAGAGAAGGCAACAGAGAGAAAATGCAATTTTCATCATCACATCATATTATGCTATAGGTATAGACTATCAACATCATTTACTACTATTAATGTTGACTGTGATCACCTGGATGAAATGTTTGGTTTTGCCGCTCTAAAGTTACTCTTTTTTATTTTTGAGACAGAGTCTCACTCTGTCACTCCAGATGGAGTGCAGTAGTACCATCACAGCTCACTGCAGCCTCAACCCCCCAGGCTCAATGATCCTCCCGCCTCAACCTTCTGGGTAGCTGGGACTACAGATATGTGCCACCATGTCCAGTTGATTTTTTTGATACTTTAGTAGAGACAGTGTCTCACTATGTTGTCCAGGCTGATCTCCAATTTCTGGGCTCATGTGATCTTCCTGCCTTGACTTCCCAAAGTGCTGGAATTGCAGGCATGAGCCACTGTACCTGGCCTAAAGTTACTCTTTATTTTACTCCTTTTTTTTTTTTTTAAATTCTAGGGAGCTATGCATGCAAGGGCTACCATATATTTATTGGAACACTCAACGGTTTCCTCTATGTATTGAAGCTACTCTATTCTGGATATGGTTCTTAAGCCTTCCTAACCATAAAAATCACATTGGAGCTTTAAAATGCATGTCACTAGGTTCCCCCACTGAAGATCCTGATTTATTTGGGCAAGGGAGTCCCTGGGCAAGAACCTACCTTTTTTTAAAAAAAAACAAACACAGGTGATGCTAATGTAACAGTCTCTAAACTACATATATTTTGAGAAAATAGACCTAAACTGTAAAGGGAAATTAAGAAATCCTTAATACCACTTAGAAGTTGCCATATCCATTTCTGTGATGCTAGAGTAAAGGAAAATTTCATTGTAAGTTGTTTTTTTGGCATCATCCCAGAGCATAACATACAATTAGTATCTAACTCAATCATTTCTCTTCTTGAAAGTACTTTCCTATCCCTCTTGGATGGGCAGGGCCACTTTCCAATGTGCTGCAATAGCATTTTGTTAAAACCAACATCTCATGTTAACACAACTATTTGTGGGCTTACACAACAAGAAGAGATGGAGGAATATATCCCGGGAAGGAAAATATTATTATTAAAGAAAAACCTCAACTGACTAGTCACATTTTTATCCTGTAGGGATAGCAGAATTCACATCATGGAAATTTTTATGTTTTCATTTAGGAAAACTACTTACAGAGCCTTTTGGTTATAAAACAAAAAGGCCCGGACCCATGTAGATTAGAGAAGAAGAAACAAAGGGAGCTACACTGATCTTCATAACGAACTTAAACGGAGTCTTCCCTGAGGATGGGGAGAAGGATCTAAGCTGGAAATGGCTATGTGGGCTTTCTTTGACCAAGCTCCAGAAGGAATAGGTTTCCAATCCCTGGAACTTAGAGAAGCCAGCGCAGAAATGGGCTGAAGCAACGTGATGAAAGAATGAGGTGCTAGAGAAGAGACAATCAGAGAGAGGTTCCTTGGGACAGAGAATGGAGATTTAGGATCAGTGCTGCAAGATTCTGTCTGTTGCAAATTATTGCCTTTTATCCTAGTCCTTCATATACATTAGCCTTGTTGTGGATCATGTTTTAAAGCACAAGAACAAGGCAGATTGGACAGACCTAAAGCAGCGTAAGGAAGTAGAGTCAGAAGGCCCAAAATGATGAAGGAGAGGATTGGAGTAGGTGTCGGGTCTGGGACTCCTCAGAATTATAGGTGTGTGTGCTGGAGATCCATATTCATATGCATGGCACTTTGAGTTCTTTGATCTGGACTCATAATGGCAGACAGACTTAAGGACTCCGGGTTATATTAACAAGAAAGATCCTAAAGATTCTTTTGTCTTCCTGCAGATCTGAAAGATGAATATTGATAGAAACTTTTGTAACAAATGGATATCTCTCCTACCATTTTTCCCCTGATTATGTTGTTCTAGTTGTCTGTGATTCTTATTGTCAGCATAGCACTGAATTTTCAAATAAACTCTTGCTTATGAAGTTGGCAGTATTTCATTATTTATGACTTTGTTCAACTTCATCTAGTCTAAACACAAAGTAGATAGAAGTTGTGTTTTTCTATTGCTGACAGCAAAATTCTCTGGCATGAACATATTTCTTTACACAGACAAAAGATGTTGAGAAAGGCATGATAGGTTTTGCACAGTACAGCTGAGGAGGATGGATAGAATGACTGCTGCAATATAAGAAACTGAAAAAAAAAATTCAAGGCAAAGGAGCACAATCTATAAACTAGTAAAACTGGGATATAAACATGAAAATTAAAAAGATACATTTTCCTCTAGCCTTTGTGCTATAAATTATATGAAAAGAGTGACTGATGGAAGAGGGAAATTTGTTTTTAATCCTCTGGGAAATGCTAATAGTCTCCCTTCCTTCCTTCCTTCCTTCCTTCCTTCCTTCCTTCCTTCCTTCCTTCCTCCCTCCCTCCCTTCCTTCCTCTCTCACTTTCTCTCTCTTTCTTTCTGTCGGGAGTCTCGCTCTGTTGCCCAGACTGGAGTGCAGTGGTGCTATCTCGGCTCACTGCAAGCTCCTCCTCCTGGGTTCACGCCATTCTCCTGCCTCAGCCTCCACTGGGACTACAGGTGCCCGCCACCATGCCTGGCTAATTTTTTGTATTTTTAGTAGAGATGGGGTTTCACCATGTTAGCCAGGATAGTCTCGATCTCCTGACCTTCAGATCCTCCTGCCTCGGCCTCCCAAAGTGCTGGGATTACAGGCGTGAGCCACCACGCCCAGCCACTAATGAGTCATTTCTGTGTGTTTGCTGGGGGAAGTGATAATGGACTAAACAGAACATCACATTAGAATATTTCTCATAAACGGGTAGCTGTGTTCCTTCCAGTTTCTGAGAGCTGTCATGGAGCCTGGTAAGAGTTTTGTGATAGTGAAAAGTTTTATGGATAACAATATTCTCAAAATCAATATTTTCATGGTTGTTTTAATGTTTATATTTTGGGTTGATGTATTGGTTTTCTCTTGCTGCTGGAACAAATTACCACAAAGTCAATGGTATAAAACAACAGAGATTTGGCGGGGCGTGGTGACTCAAACCTGTAATCCCAGCACTTTGGGAGGCTGAGGTGGGCGGATCATGAGGTCAGGAGATTGAGAACATCCTGGCTAACACGGTGAAACCCCATCTCTCCTAAAAATACAAAAACTTAGCCTGGTGTGGTGGTGGTTGCCTGTAGTCCCAGCTACTCAGGAGGTTGATGCAGGAGAATTGCTTGAACCCAGGAGGCACAAGTTGCAGTGAGCCCAGATCGTGCCACGGCACTCCAGCCTGGGCAACAAGAGCAAGACTCCATCTCCAAAAAACAAACCCAAAAAATCACAGATTTATTATTTTACAATTCTAGGGGTTAGAAGTGTGACATGGATCACGGGGCTAAATATCAAGGTGTCAGCAGGTCTGCATTTTTTTTGGAGACTCTAAGGGAAGGTCTGTTGGCTGGGAGGCCAGGCCTGTCTCACATTTTCACGTTTTTCTGCCTGCTTTATATTTGCTGGCAGCTGATTAGATTGTTCCCACCAGATTAAAAGCGGATCTGCCTTCCCCAGCCCACTGACTCCAGTGTTAATCTCTTTTGGCAACACCCACACAGACACACCTGGGATTAATACTTTGTATCCCTCAATCCAATCAAGTCGACCCTCAGTAGTAACCATCACACCACTCATATTCCTTGGCTCATGGTCTCTTCCTCTATCCTCAAAACCCTTAGTGTCACATCACTTGATTTTCTACTCCAGCTAAGAACAGCTTTCTGCATTAAGGACCAAGGTGATTAGAGTGGACCTTCCTGAATAATCCAGGATAATCTCCCCATCTCAAAGCCATTAACTTAGTCATGTCCATAAAGTTCCTTAGCAATTTTAAGGTAGCATATTAATAGGTTATTGGGATTAGGACATACATACCACAGATTGACTATAGATTGCATGTTCCAGTTCATTCATTTTTTTCACTTGAGCCACTGAGGAAATTTTTAATATAAGTCATGAAAAAGGATGGGGCAAAATTGGAACTGCAGGATTCCTTGCTTCCAGTAAAACAAAAAGAAAAGAAAAGTTAAGGATTAAGTAAAGGACTAATTTAAACTGGGCTCCCTACTCCAACCAATTATTCAAATTGTCTCATTTCATAGCCTCAGGGTGCTACTGATACTGAATAAGTTGATCCCTGTCTGGAATCTTTTCCTTGACTTCATTGTTATACTTGTTCTTATCTACGTCAGGTTGAAATACACATGATGGTCATGGCAGGTTCTTGGCAAAGGAATTTGGCTTGTTTTTTCAATCCGTCACTAGAAGGTACCTTTTGGAGCTATCAGGTATTGAGAAATGCTGTTCTGGTAAGACCTGCCCAGACTTAGAAAGCCATGACAATTAGCACCATTAGAAGAGGAAAATTTGGTTTAGAGCCAGGTAACAGTGACTCTCTTTAGAGAAAGAAAGGGTCATTAAATAATCTAGTGCAACACAATCTAACAGAAATACAAAACAAGCCACATACATAATTTAATTTATCTAAAAGTCACATTAAACAAAGTTTAGAAAGAAGACGAAATAAATGTTTATAGTATATCCAAAGTATCATCATTTCAACATGTAATCAGCATAACAAATGATTGTTAAGACACTTTAAGTTCTTTTTCTATACACTACGATTTAGGATCTGGTGCCTACTTCATATGTACAGCACACCTCATTCAGTCTAGCCACATTTCACTTGTGCTACAGCCACAAGTGGCTGCTGGCATCTACTGCATTGGTTAGAGTCTAGTAGAAGCTTATTGTACTTAAGGGACATCTTTAGATAACCTTGTTTATTGAGTCCTTCACAGCATTCTCTACTCTTATCCACATCAATTCTAAAGCTTGACCCCCCTTAGATGAGATAATGACCACTGCTGTCTACCTCAACACCAATGTACTACTTCCTTTTCTCTTGCCAGTATCCACTAGAGAAGCAAGAAAAAGTAGCACTCCCCATTCTTCTTTGCACCTAGGGGTGGCCATGTGACACGATTGTGGTCAATGAGCGGTCAGCAAAATTATGATCAAGGGTTTCTGGGAGCCCAAATAATCTCAAAGACACATGGGCTGACACCATGAAATAACTGAACCAACACTAACATTCACCAACCTCCACATTTCTTTCTACAAAAATCGCTGGGCACAGTTGTGCACACCTGTAATCCCAGCACTTAGGGAGGCAGGCCAGGAGTTCAAGATGAGCTTGGGCAACAAATTGAGATCCCGTTGCTAAAATAAATAAATAAACAAATAAATAAAATTAGCTGGGCCTGGTGGTGTGAGCCTATAGAGTAGGCTACTTGGGAGGGTCACCTGAACCCAGGATTTTGAGCCTGCAATAGTGCCACTGTACTCCAGCCTGGGCGACAGAGCAAGACCGTATCTTTAAAATAACAATAATACACTGGGCACGGTGGCTCACACCTGTAATCCCAGCACTTTGGGAGGCCGAGGCAGGCAGATCACTTGAGGTCAGGAGTTTGAGGCCAGCCTGGCCAACATGGTGAAACCCTGTCTCTTCCAAAAACACAAAAATTAGCTGGTGTGGTGGCGTGCACCTGCAGTCCCAGCTACTCAGGAGGCAGACACATGAGAATCACTTGAACTCGGGAGGCGGAGGCTGCAGTGACCTGAGATGGTGCCACTACACTCCAGCCTCAGCAACAGAGCCAGATTCATCTTAATAATAATAATAATAATAATAATGATAAGAAGAAAACACCACAAAAACCTTAATTATTTAAGCCATTGTTCGTGGATTTCTCTTTGACTTGCATTTTATTTCATCTCTAAGTGATGCAAAACTTTCTGGAGCCTGCTCTGAACAGACTACACTCCTCCTTTGTCCTCTGGCTTCCTGCTATCTCCGACAATGGGGCAATACAGGGAGACAGGAAAGTAGGAGGAAGAAGAAAAGACTCCCATTTTCCTTTTTCACTCCAATCAGGAGCCCTCAAATACCTAGGGTGGTTTCTAGTTCCTGACTGGACTCTGACTGATACATCTCCTGCAGCCTCTTCTCTACATGGCATTTGGAAACATAGTTTTAGGCCAGGTGCAGTGGCTCCCGCCTGTAATCCCAACACATTGGGAGGCCAAGGCAGGTGGATCACCTGAGGTCACGTGTTCGAGACCAGCCTACCCAACAGGGTGAAACCCCGTTTCTACTAAAAATATAAAAATTAGCCTAGTATGGTGGCGTGCGCCTGTAGTCCCAGCTACTTAGGAGGCTGAGGCAGAACTGCTTGAGCCTAGGAGGCAGAGGTTGCAGTGAGACAAGATCGCGTCACCACACTCCAGCCTGGATGACAGAGTGAGACTCCATCTCAATAAAAAAAAAAAAAAAAATAGTTTTAAAGCGTAATTCAGTTCATATCTACAGTGGCTTCTGGTATCAATAAAAATGAAACCCAAAGTTTCTGCTACAGCCAACGAGATGTTGTTTATTTGACCTTTTCTCCTACCGCTGCTCTGATACAATTGTCAGAGGCATCTGAACTAGAACGACTCCATCTGGAACAGGGGCTGGGTAATATAAGGATGAGGACTGCTGGGCTATATTTCCAGGAAGTTAGGCGGTCTTAGTCACAGGATGAGATAGTAGGTCAGTACAAGATACAGGTCACAAAAACCCCACTGATAAAGCAGGTAAAGAAGTGGGCCAAACCCCACCAAAACCAACATGGTAATGACAGAGACCTCTGGGCATCCTCACTGCTCATTATATGCTCATTATAATACATTAGAATGCTAAAAGACATTCCCACCAGTACCAGTTTCACCAGTACAGTTTACAAATGCCATGGAAAGGTCCAGAAATTACCCTATATGGTCTAAAAAGGAAAGGAACCCTCAGTTTTGGGAACTCCTCACTCCTTTCCTAGAAATTTCATGAATAATCCACTCACTGTTTAGCATATGATCAACAAAGAACCATAAATAGAGCCAGCCAGCATTCCTTGGGGCTGCTCTGCCTATAGAGTAGCCAGCCATTCTTTTATTTCTTCACTTCTCTAATAAACTCTCTTTCACTTTTCTCTGTGGACTCACCATTAATTTTCTTGCACAAGATCCAAGAACCCTCTCTTGGGGTCTGAATCGGGACCCCTTTCTGGTAACACAATCACCCAGAGTTCCTTGCTCTTCCAATTCAAACCAACCCAACGTGCTGTCACCCTAAGGACTCTGCCTGGAATAGTCCTCCCGGATGGATCCTCACCTGGCTCCAACCCTCCATTGGTTCAGCCCTCTGCTCAAATATCACTTCATCAGCAGGGGCTTCCCTCACCACCCATATAAAACACAATTCTCTATCCCTGCCAATCCACTCACCTGCCCCTTGTTTTTCCCTAGTAGTTTCCCCACATGATGTTTTGAAACTGCCATTGCAAAATTATAACCGAGAAAATTATTACAATGAAAGAGAGCTGACCTAACCAACTTTGTCTTGCTTCTAAACTCCTTGCTGTCCTTATTCACTCCTGGATGTAGGCCAAATTAACTTTGGGAGGAACTTAGTTTATAGTTTAACTTTGAAACGAAGATGATACAATCCCCTTTCCTTTCTGGGGACTAGACTGCTTTTGTAGGACTAAGAAAATTAGCCAAATGATGAGAAATTATGGTTTAAGAGTCACGCAGTTGGAGGTTACAAGATTCTGACCCTCCCCAAATTGCTCCTGGGGATAACATCACTATTGTGAAGCCTAAGATCAGTGCTTGAGATATTCTGCAAACCCTGCACTTGATGGATCAATAAAATGGCTCATTTGTTCTCCTGGCCCCACCTAGGAACTGACTCAGCGCACGAGGACAGCTTCAACTCCCTATTATTTCATCTCTGACCCAAGCAATCAGCACTCTCAACTCACTGGCTCCTACCTAGTAAATTATCCTTACAAACTCCAATCCCTGAATTCTTGGGGAGACTGATTTGAGTAATAATAAAACTCCCGCACAGCCAGCTCTGCGTGAATGACTCTTTCTCTATTGCAGTTCCCCTGCCTTGATAAATTGGCTCTGTCTAGGCAGTGGTCAAGGTGAACCCACTGGACAGTTACAGTTTTACATGCTTGTTTACCCATTTATTATTAATTTCCCCCAACTAGAATAAAACTCCAAAAGGGTAGGAGCTCTACTATTTCATTCATTGCCTTATCCCCATTGCCTGGAACAGTTTCTGAGACAGGACTCATGGGAAAAGGACCAGTGGGAAGTGGAAAGAGATGGTATCAGTTTCAAGTATGATGATTTTCGAGTTGCCCCTTGAATATTCCTGTGGACATACCCAGTTGACAGCCAGAGACACTTGAGTCTGGAGCTAATGGAAGACATGTAGTTAGTTGAATTAGATTTGATGAAAGCTATAGGCTTACATGAGAACATCCAGGAATAGTTCATAGAAAGAGAGGTGAGTCATGATAAAATTGTACAAGACATAATATCACAGAGAGATATTGATACAATGATAGAGGCAGGAGGCAGAGAAATTCCAGGCAGACAGGGACAGGTTCCTGGCAAAACTCCACCTTCAAGCTGAAAAGCCTGAAACCCATGACCCAAAGTGAGAACTTCTATCCGTTTTCCTGCTTAAATGTTGCCTTTTCCTAAACTACCCATGACCCACCTCACCCCCCATCCTCTGGCTATAAAGACCCCAGACTCAGTCAGAGAGAAGGGGAGAAGTAGCTGGATGTCAGAAAGAAGTGACTTGACTTCAGAGGGATGGCTTGATGGCTTGACTTCAGAGAAGAGTCTGGCCAGAGACGGCTGGACTTAAGGGGAAGATTACCTGCCCATCTCATCCCCTTTCTTGCTCCCCTTCCCCTGCAAGCCACTTTCGTTGTTCAATAAAATCTTCCGCATTCACCATCCTTCAACTCATTCTTGCAACCTCATTTTCCCTGGAAGCCAGACAAGAGCTTGAGAGCCATAAGTGCAGACAACAAGTGCAAAAAAGGGCTGTCACACTGGCCCTTTGCCCTTGGTGGTAGAAGGCAACTGTCTCACATGATGAGGCAAAGGGCCCACTGAACTGTTAACACTTGAGCTGTCCATGGACAGCAGAGCTGAAACAGCACTGTAACATGCCCTCTGGGGCTTCAGGGGTCTCAGGTAGACTCACCTGGATGCTGCCATGGGGTCTGCACAGAGTTTGCTCCTGCCAGCACCCAAAAGCAGCTGGCCAGATCCTGCATTTGCTCACCTACTTGCTTCCTCCCGCAAGGCATTGAGTGTGGCAAGCTGAGTAAATGGAGTTTGTTTCCGCCAGCCCTCAAAAGCACTCCCTCTGGTTCCTGTACCTGTTCACTCATATTTTCCCTCCTGCGAGGGGTAGAAAGGGGTGGGCTGAGTAAACAACATGCCCCTGTCTTGAGTTCCACAAAGGGGTCAAGAAAATATCCTCCTTTAATGCCAGAGGGGCTATGCAACAATGTTATGAATGGCCATCAGATCAGAGAGAAGTAGTGCCTCAGAAGTCCTGAGAGAAGAAATTGTCCAGGGGAAGGTGACTCAATGCCACAGAGAAGACAGGTGAGATCAGGTCTAAACCTGCCCTTTTGGATTGGTAACTAAAAGGTAACCAGGGAATGTAAGCCAAGAATAAAATTCTAA
Organism: Piliocolobus tephrosceles; assembly: GCF_002776525.5. NCBI lineage: Eukaryota > Metazoa > Chordata > Mammalia > Primates > Cercopithecidae > Piliocolobus > Piliocolobus tephrosceles. Next base: position 53,512,211 of record NC_045452.1, on the reverse strand, counting down.
GCCCTTCCAGCTGACTGATGGACCCCTTCCCCCCTGTCTCTACCAAGGGCATTCCAAACAATCATAAAAAACTAGTACAGGCCATAATGGGAAGGAAGGGTCGGACATACCTCATCATACCCTCCTCCCTTTGGACTTCAGACATGACTAACCAGCACTAACATTAAAACAGCAATCTTAGGACTGACAAAATAAACTCCTTGTAGCAATAAAATACCAACATGACAGATAGCAGGCCCTGAAAGAAATCAAAGTATTTTACCTGCAAACATATTTCGTTGATATATTTTGAAATGGCTGGTAAAACTGTATCTTATGGGGAAAAGTCTATATTCTGTAGAGAATCGCTTTCCATTTCCAGGTCTTTTCCCTGATCCAGGAGAGAATTAACTAAGAGTATGGCACCTTTTTAAGTCTGATAAGAAACATATACAGTCTATTATCTGAAGCCTGCTACCTGGAGGCTTCACCTGCATAATGAGAACCTTGGCCTCCACATCCCCTTGTCTTAACCCAGACAGTCCCTTCTGATTTCAGGTCTTCAGATACCACCTTTACTCTTTCAACCAATTGTCAATCAAAAATCTTTGAATTCATCTATGATCAGAAACCTCCCTCCTTACCCCTCTACCCCCACAACATACACTTTACATGTATTGACTGACGTCTTATGTCTCCCTAAAATGTATAAAGCCAAGCTGCAGACCGACTACCTCGGGTACATATTCTTAGGACCTCTGGAGTCTGTGCCCAGGACCATGGTCACTCATATTTGGCTTGAATAAATCTCTTCAAATATTTTAACAGAGTTTGACTCTTTTCCTCAACAGGAAGCTTTGTCAATGCTGGTGAGGGCCGTTGTGGAATGATGAATTGAGAGTTTTGTGGAAAGCCAGATTACCATGGATTGAAGAGTAAACAAGAGGTGGGAGAGTGTGGGTTTATTTTTCATAAAGAATCTCTGAAAGGAGGAAAGACATTTCCTAACTACGAGACAGATTAGGTCAAAAGCAAATTGCCTTTTTTTGGTTTGGTTTTTTAAGAGGAGAGATAGTTGGATGTTCCACACAGCACTGGAAATGAGTGACTGTTGCTGAGGACACAGGCCAAGGCCGACTTGGAAGGCCTCTCACTCTACATGGGCACCATTTCCAGACTTGCTGCCGTGCAAATCTGGGTTCATAGAGGTGCCTTGCTGAGTCTCTGGCACTGGTGTGGATCGGAAAAGTCTTTTCAGTAAGTCCGCTTTTGAGACTTGAGTTGAAAGCACCATAGAAACAGTGGACCCTCCTCCTGTGCTCTGAAGCAGGCCTAGTCCCCGACTCCCTAAGTTGCTGAGTGGAAGCCAGTCCTCTCTCCAATTTTGCAGATTTGCTATCTAAAGAATTTGCAGGCCAGGTGTGGTGGCTCACGCCTGTAATCCCAGCACTTTGGGAGGCTGAGGCGGATGGATCACGAGGTCAGGAGATGGAGACCATCCTGGCCAATACGGTGAAATCCCGTCAGTACTAAAAATACAAAAACTTAGCCGGGTGTTGTGGCGGGTGCCTGTAGTCCCAGCTACGCAGGACCATGAGTGCCTGTAGTCCCAGCTACTCGGGAGGCTGAGGCAGGAGAATGGCGTGAACCCGGGAGGTGGAGCTTGCAGTGAGTAGAGATCGCACCACTGCACTCCAGTCTGGGTGACAGAGCGAGACTCCGTTTCCAAAAAAAAAAAAAAAAAAAAGAATTTGCAAAACCTTATACATTCCTCTTTTAATGTGTTTCCTACAAGCTGCAGGTCACATATTGAAAGAAGATCCTTGCAACAGACAGATTGGTATAGTCCAGAGTTTCCCAAGGTAAACACACAAGCCAAGTTTTAACAGCACCTGGTTAGGGTAAATAAAAATTTTGAAAGGAGCAAACTTGATTTTATTTCAAAATATCATAGTTTAATGAGAAATTTGAGCCTTGGTGACTGTCTTAACCCTTTTCTTGTGAATATTGACGATATGCCTTGATCCATCGTATGCCATGGGTACGTGATACTTTCATGAATCTATGGTGGTGAAAAATGTCTCTTTATAATGTGTTATGTACTGGTAATCTGAGACTGGAAGACTTGTGGATGTGGTAAAAATCAGTCTTTGTGGTTGGCCCACATTTTTTTTCTTTGGCCTCTAGCAACTGCACCCTGTGTGTGTTGGCATAAGAACAGTATGGATCCATCACCTTACTGGCTTGTCAGCAATTACATAACAGAGCTCCACTTTCACTGAGAGTAACAATATTAATTTCTTCTGCAGACTTTTCTGGAAAAGAAACCCAACTTTAAGCAAAAAGCAGTGATCTAATTTGGAAGCAATACCTAGCAGAAAATGTATTCGTTTCCTAGGGCTGCCATAAAAAAAATCACCACAAACTGTGTGGCTTCACACAACAGAAATGTATTCTTTCCCAATTAGAGAGGCCAGAAGTCCAAAATCAAGGTGTTGACAAGGTTGGTTCATTCTGGAGGCTGAGGGAGAATCTGTTCCATGCCTGTCTCCCAGCTTCTGGTGGTTGCCAGCAATTCTTGGTGCTCCTTGGCTTGCTGATGCCTGACTCCAAATCTCTATCTCCATCACGTGGCATTCTGTTTGGATGTCTCTGTGTCCCTGTCTCCACAGGACCTTCACATGACACCAGTCATTGGAACTAGGGTGCATTCTAATCCAGTACAACCTCATCTTAACTTAGTTACATCTGCAAAGACCCTATTTCCAAATAAATTCACATCTACTTTAACTGGGGGTTAGGGCTTCAACATATCTTTTCTTGGGGACACAACTCAATCAAGAACAGGAGACTACTGAGAAATAGGTATTTAGAAGAACTCAGTAAGAATCCACACTTAGCATACAAGGAAGGAACATGGTATGCTGAGTAGTGAATTTTTACTTTTATGTATTCAAGTTATGGTAAAAGCTGGGATCCCTCTGGGGAAATTAAAAAAAAAAATCCCACAGACTTTGATAGAGCCTGAAATTTTTGGTAGTGGAAAGCAGATTAGCCCACTCTGTCTAGCACGTATAGAACTTTCCCTTTTTTTAAATTGGACAAGCCTGGCCTGGAAACTAGGAATCTCAGTTGAAAGCCATAAACCATTTAGAAGTAGTCAGAATTATAGTCATTTTCAATGCACCATACCCTGTAAGAAGAGCATCTCCTTAAGCATAATATCCAACTCTCAGACTATCCTTTTATAGACATTGAGGCTGCAAAGGCATTTTCTTGATGGATTCCGTGGTACCGGAAACTCTTCAGAATCTGCATAGCTTATTTTGGGAAATTTGCCAGACCTTAGCCTTTTAAATTTGTGTAATTTACATGATGAATAGTTTATTGAGTATGAAATTCTATCAAAATAAGCCAAATATTTCTTCTTTCCTTATGATTAGAATACCTGTAGTTTGTCTCTCCAAGTTAAGCATTACATTATGTTTCCTCTGTGTTCATTTCATTTTATAATTTAAAAAAATTATAGTGTATTACTGTCTGTCTGTGCCATTATTTTCCTTGAGTTTAAAGATGTCACAACAGACAGAACTCTTTTTTGAACTGAGTCTCTATCACTGGGGACCTGCACATTTTGAAGCTGGCTAGGACTAAACATTTTCTTCATACCAGCTGTCAGAAATAATTCAGTCTGCTAAATTCCAATACCCTGGCAGAATGGGTGAGCAGTCTCTTGAAAAGAGAATTTTAAATATCAGTCTCTTCCCTTTTATATCAGTGTTCAGAAATTCCAATGAAAACATTTGGGGAAGCAGACAAAATTGGTAATAATGGAATTAGAGAGTGCTTTCCACATGCCTATTTTCTGTTGATCTGCATTTAGGTGGAGGTTAGAACTCAATCCCCAAGTCTTGAAAGCTTGGTGTTTGCAGAGCAATGTACTGAGACTATGGGTCCCTGCCCTCAGGAATCTTATTGACTCACCCCTCAAGAAGAAACCAATAGTACTAGTAACAACAAAATGCTGGAGACTGTATTAGTTTCTTTTTGCTGCTGTAATAAAGTACCACAGATTTAGTGGCTTCAAAAAACACAAAATATTTGTCTTGTAGTTCTGGGGATGAGAAGTCTGATGTGGTCTCACTGGGCTAAAAATTAAGGTATTGGCATGACTGGATTCATTCTGGAGTGCTCCACAGGATTATACGTTTTCTTGACTCTTCCAGCTTCCAGATGTGTCACATTACTTGACTCATGGACCCACCTCAACTTTAAAACCAGCAATGGTTGACCAAGTCTTTCTCATGTTGCATCACTCTGACACTGACTTCTGCCTCCCTCTTCCACTTTTAAGGACCCTTGTGATTATAGGGCCACCCAGGTAATCCAGGATAATTGCTTTATCTTAAGGCCAGCCGATCGGCAATTTTAATTCTATCTGTAACCTTAATTCTCACTTGCTACATAGCCTAACACAGTCGCAGGTTCTGGGGATTAGGATGTGGACATCTTGGGAGGTTGTTCTTCTATTTACCACAGAAGAGAGTAAATATATCCCAGAGGTCAGTCATGTATCCTCTTCTGATTAGAAAGGTAGGAGGCTTTGTTCTGAACTGTGCTGCTCTGTAAATATATTTTACTGAGTCATTCTGGCACTGGGTGCAGTGAGAGACAATGCAAATCTCAAATCATATCCAATTGCTGCCTCATTATTGTTACCAAAATGCCAGGATCCTGCTGCTCACCACACAGAAAGCCAATCACTGAGACAAGGAGTATTACCAAGGAAGAAGGCTTTAATTGGGTTCTGCTGCCAAGAAGATGGGATCTAAGTCTCAAATTGGGGGTTTATATAGCAGGGAAGGAATGTAGCTACATCTGTGGTGTTAGTTTATTCTCATATTGCTACAAAGAACTACCCAGCCAGGCACGGTGGCTCACACCTGTAATCCTAGCACTTTGGGAGGCCAAGGCAGGTGGATCATTTGAAGTCAGGAGTTTGAGACCAGCTTGGCCAACATGGTGAAACTCCATCTCTATTAAAAATACAAAAATAAACCAGGGGTGGTAGTGGGCACCTGTAGCCAGTCCCAGCTACTTAGGAGACTGAAGCAGAAGAATTGCTTGAACCCAGGAGATGGAGGTTGCAGTCAGCCGAGATCATGCCACTGCACTCTAGTCTGGGCAACAGAGTGAGACTCTGTCTCAAAAATAAATAAATAAACAAATAAATAACTACCTGAGACTGGGTAATTTATAAAGAAAAGAGACTTAATTGGCTCATAGTTCCACAGGTTGTACAGGAAGCATTGCTGGGGAAGCCCCAGGAAATTTACAGTCATGGCAGAAGGGTCAAGGGGAAGCAAGCACATCTTCACATGGCAGCAGGAAAGAGAGGGCAAAGGGGGAGCTCCTACACACTTTCAAGTAATCAGATCTCATGAGAACTCTCACTATCATGAGAAAAGCAAAGGGGAAGTCTACCCCTATGATGCAATTACCTCCCACCAGCTCCCTCCTCCAACATTGGGAATTACAATTCAACATGAGATTTGGGTGGGAACACAGAGCCAAACCATAACATACAGGAAATCAGGAATTAGGGGGATGTAAGGAAGAGGAGTTGTCTGAATGCAGTGATCTGGTGAGTTTCAGTTTCTTGATACTATCTGGGATGTCTGGTGGTCAGTTTCCTGGGAAAGATACTCAAATTAGACAAATGTAAGTTTCAAGTTTTAAGACCAGGAGGGTCAATTTCTATGTTTATTCAAAAAGATCACAAACATCAGTTCTACAAGGAAATTAGGCCAGTTTCATTATCTCCTCCATTACCCTCTAAACCTGAGCATGAAATTGTCATCATCTCTTCCAGTAGCTGGGAAAAGCTAAAGATCTTGATTTTAAATGGCAAATCTAAAGATCTTAAGAAGGGCATCAAGCAGATGCCTTTCCCACTCTTCCATCAAGGAGGAGTGTCTGCTTCCTTGTTCATAGATGATGCCTTCTTGTTGTGTGCTCCCATGGTAGAAGAGCAAGGGTCTCTCTCAGGCTCCTTTTATAAGGCACTAATCCCATTCCTGAGGGCTCCACCCCTCTGACCTAATCACCTCCCAAATCACTTCCCACGTTGCAATACCATCACCTTAGTGGTTAGAATTTCAACATACGAATATGTAGGAGACACAAACATTCACAGCATAGTAGATATGCGCCACATCAATGCAAGATGTTAACAGCAGGGGAAATGCATGCAGAAGGACGGGGGATATAGGAACTTGTATTTTCAGCTCAATATCTCTATAAACCTAAAACAGCTTGAAAATACAAATTGTTTATTTAAAAAACAAACATGCTGTCTAGCCAGTTTCTTTTAGGGTCCAGGTGTGGGGGCCATTTACATTTGGGACTGTGTTGCCTAAAGGAAAATTATGTAAAACATGAACTGTGTAAGCTCTGACAACGTGTCCTTGTGGGCAGGAGCAGACTGCAATTTCTGAGGCATATAAAACACAGGGTCCCCTGCAGGAAAAGAATAAATACAAAATGAGGTAGTAAATAAAATACTTACTTGGAAGAGGCTTTGCAAGTGAGGGATCCTGACACTTCAGCTTCATTAACTTTATGACAAATCTACCTTGGCTTGTGCGTGCTAGAGCAGAGAAAGTAGGGGCTCTGAGGGAGGACAGCATGCCAAGAACACAGAGAGAGAGGCAAAGCTGAGAGACCCAGAGAAAGGGAAATAAATTATTTGAAGGCCTCCCTTTCTACTATTTTGTTGCAGATTTTATTTTCTTGTGAAGCTGAAATTTGCTACCCGTGAGTATTACCAACAACGTGCCCCTGCTAGCTTCAACTAGTGTGTTGGAACCAAACACCCAGCAGACATAATATCTGCTATGAGGAGGGGAGGGGCAGTTGGAACTGGTTCCATTTTGTAAGTGGCACCACCGAGGCAGAAAGCCAAGCAGTAACCTGCTCAAGAAAGGCAGTATAATGTAGATGGCTCAAACAGAGCCTGCTTCTTTGACTATCAGTCCAATGGTCTCTTCCTTGTCTTTGGAGGGGAGTTAACAACTCCTGAGAAGGCCAGTGCCTTACCATCTCATTACTTATTCCCTGCCCACATGGCTGGTTCTGAGGTTCCTTGAAATTCAATTCTGTCTCCGTTGGAGACTGAAGAATAATGAACTGAGAAGAAACCGGGGTAAATGTCATCAGAAGATGACATTTTTGACAGTATGTGCAGAGGCCGCTGTTCATTACAGTTGCTTATTGAGACCCTCTCCTGCCTTCCACGGAGTGATTTGCAGTGAGGGTATTTTTGTAACGTTTCCTCCAGGAAGTTTCCTTTCCACTTTGATGTAACAAAGGAAACAGACAACCTTAATTTAAGCTGAATTCAATTGTAGGCTCCTTAAGCCCTAGAGTTAGGATAAAATTGGACAATATGTGGCAAAAGACATAACACATATCAGAGACTTGTTAGAAAGAATGCATGCGGCAAACGCTGGCCAATTATTCTGGTGTTACCTGGGGTGGCATGTTATTTTATGCTGTGGCGCTATTGCTAGTGATGGCCGCTGTGTATTTGCTGTCCAAATCCATGGAGATAGTTCAATGCCTTTTTACTATGTACACTTGGCAGCTGCTATCTACAGACATAAGAACAGAATCTCTGAGGGGAGACAGAGAAGCAAGTTATGTGACCATTTTTCTGTGTTCTCAATGCACTTACTGTAGGTAAAAATGAAGAATACAATTTCACACTATCTCCCTTCTAGAGCAATTATAAGATGTCCAGGTCAATGCTGAGAGACTTCCAAATATTAGCACAAAAGTCCTGAAAACGGTCTTGGAAAGGAGGAATGATTACCGTCTCCACTGAGGCAGGAGGAGAAGTGGCAGACACAGAATTCAAACCTACGTCTTCCCGACTGCGGTGATCTGGTGCCCACCCATTGTTTAACCTTCCATCATAGAACTCACCAAATGCCTTCCCAGGTGGAGTCAAGTGCCTGTACCATGTGTCTCCTTTGTATCCACAATATCTAGCTCAATGCTTCCTATTTTCTGACGCAAGGCCTCACTCTGTTGCTCAGGCTGGAGTGCAGTGGTACCACATAGCTCATTGCAGTCTTGATTTCTCGGGTTCAAGCGATCCTCCCCCGTCAGCCTCCCGAGCAGCTGGAATGACAGGTGTGAGCCACCATGTCTAGCCTCAATGCTTCTTAAAGGAATTGAATGAATGAATGAGTTGTAGCCCCGGCTTTGATTGAGTTGCTCAGAATGTCGTAAAAAAAAAAGTGGCCATGTGCATGTTCTGGTGTTCTCTCTCCAGGGGCATTTCCTCCTGTGCTGGAGGTTCTCTCTTGAAAATTAATGGATCTCAGCACAGTGCCTGAAGTGAGTTGTGGGTTGGATCCTCTTTGGCAAGAGCCCGTCTGTAGGAATCAATGTCTGGCTTATCCAGTAGACAAATGAGTCTGACATCACTATCCCTTTTGAAGGACAGGCTGTTGTCTCCTTGTCAACAGTGGATCATTTGCTGTGTAGCTTTCCTTCTTTGGTACAGAAGGGCTTGGGTTTGGGGGTGAGTGATTCAGCACTTGCTTAATCAGCTATTCTGCATGGCATCAATGTTTTTGAATTTTTGAAATAAGTCTTGCGGATTCCTCTCCACTCCTCTCCTGTTTAGCACCACCTACACCTTGGTAACTCTGTCTCCTGGCATTCGTTCTCCTTCAGTTTCTCCCCCACATTCCCTTTCTGCTGCCTGATGAATCTCTGGGGGAAAACTATCTCTCAAGGTTTTCCTGTCAAATGTTCCCTGGTAATGAGAACAGAGCTGAGTTTTTGGGTCGTTGCTATGGAGAAAGTGTGTTTTCTCATTGCCCTATTATATTTGAGCACGTTCCCAGTCTGAAATCTGCGGGTGACACTGCATTTGCGCCCCCTTTTTAGGTCTATTGTGTCTCAATTATATAAGCCTCACTGTGCTTTTTTTGTTTTATTTTTAACAGTTTTTATGTTCCCCTTTTACCACCCAGTATAATGGGTGGCCTCACGTCAGTGGTTGAGGTTGAAGACCATGAACCTAACATCCCTCCTGCATTATATTGCATGCATTCTGCTGCCCTTCATGTGGAAAGAAAACATTCAATTTTTAGATTCATGTGAACAATACGGAAATAACCAATACATGATGAACACTGGCTCCTTCCATACTTCTCACAGCTATCTGCTATTCCTGTGCTTCTAACCAGTTTCTATTTAACAGTATTGAATGCTCAGACATTGACAGATTCTAGAGCTTCACCTTTTTTTTTCTTTCTTTCTTTTCTTTTCTTTTTCAGCTGAATCCTTTCTTCTATGGAAATGATAAGAAAACCCGACAGGGAAAACAAATAACCGAGGTGAGAGAAAGGGGCTCAGAGCTCACCAGTGCTCTCCTTCCTTGTGGGGGTCCCTCAGGTTCATCCACAGAACCTCTTGGGCTGGCAGAGTTCAGATGGAAACTCACTCTACAAGTTGCCATAAAAATGAACAGACTACATGGCTTTTGGGAGCTTACAGCTGAACGGGGAAAATGTTATGTGATCAACATGCAACTCAAAGTCAAACAATGTGCTAGTTGCTTTAAGAGCAGCAAGGTAGCCCCTGAGTGTCAGACAGTATGGTAGATAGGACAGTGGGCATTGAAGATCCGGTCAGAATCTTGATTCTTCAACTCTCTCTTTGAGGAAATCAACTTGAACAAATCAAACTTCTTTGAATCTGTTTCTGACTTATACAATGAAAATAATGTGGCCTACTTACTTTTTCCAGATTTGTTGATAGGATAAGCACACGATTGAGTGCAAAGTACTTCATCCAGTGCCTGGTTTATTGTCAGAGAGAGTATTGATGAAGACATTCCTCACAAGAATAATAGCTACCATCATTGAGTGCTTTCTATGTAGTAGTCACAGCACTAGACTGAACTAGGAGTCTTGCATCAGTCATCTCAGTGTCTTCTGTAAGCCCCTTCATGAGAAATCTTACAGATCAGGTCATTAAAATACAGGTTTAATATCTTATTTGTGCATTTACTCATTCATACAACAAATATCTACTGAGTAGCTCTTAAATGCCAGGCACTGGTCTAGTCTTGGGGGACACTACAGAGATCTCTGCCCTCATAGATTAGCTGTTGCCTTTTTTTTTTTTTTTTTTTTTTTTGAGATGGTGTCAGGCTGGAATGCAGTGGCATGATCTCGGCTCACTGCAACCTCTGCCTCCTGGGTTTAAGCAATTCTCCTGCCTCAGCCTCCCGAGTAGCAGGGACTACAGATCCCCACCACCACACCTGGCTAATATTTGTATTTTAGTAGAGAAGGGGTTTCACCACGTTGGCCAGGCTGGTCTCGAACTCCTGACCTCAGGTGATCCGTCTGCATCAGCCTCCCAACGTGCTGGGATTGCAGTCATGAGTCACCGCGCCTGGCCAGATATTGCATTTTAATGGAGTAAACAGACTATAAAACAGGTATATTACTTGGATGGTGGTTCAAACAGAAGGAAATCTCTGAGATGACCCTCAGGTTTTAATTTTCATGTTTTTACCTGATGACAGTCAAGATCTGGCTTTGCTCAAGGAATCACTGCATATTTACCCCCTGAGTTCTGAGACAGTTCATTTCTCCTGGAGTTCATAATCATGTCACAAATGCCATGTTTATCAACACTTGTGACTTAAGGTCCCGTATCATCTCTTTGAAAAAAAACTTGCTTGGAGATTCTGTGCTTGTTCATGCTTCCCAATTCAGTCCATATATCCAATCCAATTTTAAATGTCTTCTCTGCTGGGAAACTGTCCTAAGTCCTTCGGGTCTCCCCTGCTCCTAGTATAGACTTACATCTATCATAGCAGTAAGACTTCAATATCCCAATTAGTTGTTTATGTATCTCCCTCCTTACTATTCTCTGTGTTCCTTGAAGGCAAGGACCGTCTTTTATTTATTCCCTTTATATCTCCAGAATCTAGCTCATATAGCACTCCATTTTTTAAGCGAATGATAAAGAAAAAGATCAATACAAGATCTGTAGATATAATATATGCATATTTACACAAATGTCTATACTAGGGGGAAAAGTACAGCTGAATCTTTCAATATGTTTTACCACCTGCTCTGTAGATGCTGTAGGTTGGCAACTATAACTCGTTGGTCTCTGTGGTTGGTGAAGGTGGTGGTAAACCTGGTATTTCTAAACAGGTCTTTGTTTGCATTTATCTATCTGCATTTGCTTACCATGAGCTATAATATTGAGAAATATGCTTCTAATAGTATTATCCCAAAGTTCTTGCTCTGGAATGTAAGCATCTTGATTTAGATACAGAGAATGACAGGCAATGAAACTTGCCTGAAACGAATTGGCTAATTGGTTTCAGTTCTCCTAGAGAGTGAATTTTCATCTCTGTCCTTCTGTCTTCTTTCTTCAGATCAGTCCAGGACCCTTCTGATGTGATTTGTCATAACAGAACTGTAATTTAGATCAACCAGCCGAATGTCCCTATGTTAAGTGGATCAGGGATTACTTTTACTTGCTCTTTGCGTGACTCAGTTTTGGAGAACACTCAACTGTTTACTGTCAGAATCTGTTCTTGAATGAGACAGATTTAATGTGAAAAGTTAACAGTGGCCTGTGTCTCTATGATGTTTGCTCCCCCAATCCGTTATGCATTGTTTTCTCAAGAGTCATTTTCTAACTCCCGTGAATGTGATGCATTGATGATCTCTGCTTCAGACTATAAAGAGGGCTTAGAAAGAAGTAAACGCTCGAGTTTAACTGACTTAGTGTTTGGAGTTGCCCTTAATGGGCTCAAGGGATGCCATTTGCCTGTAAAAACCAGCCACCCCAAGTCAGAACCAGATGGAGGTAAGAATCTTGATTTAGATACAGAGAATGACAGGCAATGAAACCTGCCTGAAACGAACTGACTAACTGGTTTCAGTTCTCCTAGAGAGTGAATTTTCATCTCTGTCCTTCTGTCTTCTTTCTTCAGATCAGTCCAGGACCCTTACAGGCAGCTTACAGGCAGAATATTAAGGTTGGCACCTTTCCAAACAAAAGTTCTTTAAATATTTTCCAGTATAGGTAAAGAGGAGAGGCCAAGAGCTGTGTTGGAGAAGGAAAAAAGGAGGACATGGGAGTTATGTTCATTTTCTTTGCTATTGCTCCAAGAAACTGATCTTTGGCCCCAACTTATGTAACCCACATAGCTAAACAAACTGAGCAGGTTACCACATCTTCTTCTTGGGTCTTGTCTCATCTCTCACCCCAGCAGCAGCTTCTCAAAGTATTCTTCCCCATCACATGGAGTATCTTCTGAGATGTGCACAAGGTACCCCTTTCTCCATCTAGTTCATGTCTAGTGAATATTTGTTTTCTAATCATGTATTAGTGTCCCTTATAGACTGAAACCCGGGGCAGAGGCCCCATGCCCCCTGCTTGTCAATCTTCCTCCAGATAAAAATCTCAATTATGTGACATACTGTATCCTTTAATTCTTCAAGCCTGTATTTTGCACATCAAGCTTCCACAAGAGTAGTTGGTGCTTTTGTCCTGAAGTCAAATTCTATACTCTGTTCTCAGTTGGGTCATGGACCCCATCACTAAAGCACAGAAGAGAAACCTCTTCCTCCTTTGGGCCTATCTATATTCCACTGGGCTACAGGCCTCCCATCTTTAACATGCAGTATAGTCCTCATGACCTTACAGCCACAGACCCTAGCCTCACTGCTCTGAAATCCTTGGACCAGCCATATGTGCCATGCAACATTACCTCGCCTGGACTCTGACTTGTCACCTTTTCAAACAGTAGAGGAGCCTTTACTTAGCCCACCTATGGGGCTAGTTTTCCTTGTAGCTGAGCAGGACCTTCACAGCCAGTTAGTATCTGCTTCTCAGACCGGGAAGGTTTATGAAAAGCACTCTACAGAGGCCACTTTCCTGGCAGCTGACTGCATTCCCCATGGGCTAAGCCATCTAAATCTCCTTCAGCACCAACCCATTTGCTTTACACCTTTAAGATCTCATACTGTGCTCAAGTTCTCATCATTGTGCCTGAGACTCCAAGGATTAATTCCACCAAGTCTATGTTAACTGTCCTCTAGTCTTTCTGATGCTCTGTTTCCTTCACAGAACTTCCCATGTTGTAATTACTTTCCTGTTCCTTTGCCTGTTAATTTCTTTGCCCCTTGATACAGTTTGGCTCTGTGTCCCCACCCAAATCTCATCTCAAATTGTAATCCTCACGTGTGCAGGGAGGGACTTGATAAGAGGTGATTGGATCATAGGAGTGGTTTCCCCCATGCTGTTCTCCTGATAGTGAGTGAGTTCTCATGAGATCTGATGGCTTAAAAGTGGCACTTCCCCCTTCCCTCTCTCTCTCTCCTGCTGCCATGTAAGATGTGCCTTGCTTCCCTCTCGTCTTCCACCATGATTGTAAGTTTCCTGAGGCTTCTCCAGCCATGTGGAACCGTGAGTCAATTAAACCTCTTTTCTTTATAAATTACCCAGTCTTGGGTAGTTTATTACAGCAGTCTGAAAATTGACTAATACAGAAAATTGATACTGGGATAGTGGAGTACTGCTATAAAAATAACCTGGAAGTGTGAAAGTGACTTTGAAACTGGGTAACAGGCAGAAGTTGAAATAGTTTGTTGGGCTTAGAAGAAGACAGGAAAATGTGGGAAAGTTTTGAATTTCCTAGAGACTTGTTAAATTGCTTTGACCAAAATGCAGATAGTGATATGTAGACAATGAAGTCCAGGCTGAAGTGGTCCTAGATGGAGACGAGGAACTTTTTGGGAACTGGAGTAAAGGTGACTCTTGCTATGCTTTAGCAAAGAGACTGGTGGCGTTTTGCCCCTGCCCTAGAGATCTGTGGAACTTTGAATTTGAGAGAGATTATTTAGGGTACCTGGTGGAAGATATTTCTAAGCAGCAAAGCATTCAAGAGATGATCTGGCTTTTTCTAAAAGCATATAGTCAGTCATATGCATTCACAAAGAGATGGTTTGAAATTGGAACTTAGGTTTAAAAGGGAAGCAGAACATAAAGGTCTGGAAATTTTGCAGCCTGACCATGTGGTAGAAAAGAAAAACCCATTTTCTGGGGAAGGATTCAAGTCCAAGCCAGCTGCAGAAATTTGCCAATCACCAAGACAATGGGGAAAATATCTCTGAGGAATTTCAGAGACCTTTAGAGCAGCCCCTCTTATTACAGGCCCAGAGGCCTAGGAGGGAAAAATGGTTTCATGGGCCAGGTGCAGGGTCCGGCTGCCCTGTGCAGCCTTGGGAGTAGGTGCCCTGCCTCCCAGCTGCTCCAGCTCCAGTTATAGCTAAAAGGGGCCAAGGTACAGCTCAGGCAGTGGATTAAGAGGACGCAAGCTCTAAGCCTTGGCAACTTCCATGTGGTATTGGACCTGCAGGTGCACAGAAGACAAGAGTTGAGCTTTGGAAACCTCCACATAGATTTCAGAGGATATATGGAAATGTCTGGATATTTAGCAGAAGTCTGTTGCAGCGGAAGAGCCCTCATGGAGAACCTCTACTAGGGCAATGCAGAGGGGAAATGTGGGGTTGGAGCCCCCACATAGAGTCCCCACTGGGGCACTACCTAGTGGAACTGTGAGAAGAGGACCACCATCCTCCAGACCCCAGAATGGTAAATCCACTGACAGCTTGCACTGTGCACCTGGGAAAGCCAGAGGCACTCAATGCCAGCCTGTGAAAGCAGCTGTAGGGGCGGAACCCTGCAAAGCCACAGGGGTGGAGCTGCCCAAAGCCATGCAAGCCCACCTCTTGCATCAGCATGCCCTGAATGTGTGACATGGGGTCAAAGAAGATTACTTTGGAACTTTAAGATTTAATGAGGGTCCTGCCAGGTTTTGGACTTGCATGGGGCCTGTGGCCCCTTTGTTTTGGGCAATTTCTCCCATTTGGAATGGGAACATCTGCACAATGCCTGTACCCCGATTGTATCTTGGAAGTAACTAACTTGTTTTTTATTTTATAGGCTTGTAGGTAGAAAGGACTTGCCTTATCTCAGATGAGAGTTTGGACTTGGTCAATTGAGTTAATACTGGAATGAGTTAAGACTTTGGAGGACTGTTGGAAAGTCATGATTCATTTTGAAATGTGAAAAGAACATGAGATTTGGGAAGGGCCAGAGACAGAATGATATGGTTTCGCTCTGTATCCCCACCCAAATCTGATCTCTAATTGTAATCCCCAAGTGTCAAGGGAGGGACCTGGTGGGAGGTGATTGGATCATGGAAGTGGTTTCCCCCATGCTGTTCTCATCATAGTGAATGAGTTCTCATGAGATCTGATGGTTTTAAAAGTGGCAGTTTCCCCTGCACCGTCTCTCTCTCCTGCCACCATGTAAGATGTGCCTTGCTTCCTCTTCACCTTCTGCCATGACTGTAAGTTTCCCGAGGCCTCCCCAGCCATGTAGTACTGTGAGTCAATTAAGTCTTTTCCCTGTATAAATTACCCAGTCTCGGATAGTTCATTACAGCGGGTGAAAATGAACTAATAAACTTCTGCTAAACTCTAAGCTTATCAAAAGCTGACAATGTCTAATGGTTCACTATAATACCCTTGAGCAACTAGCATAGTGCCTGCACTCATTGAGTTTCAACTGTTGCTGAATTAATGAATGAATTTTGCACCCTCATTTTAGATGGAATGGGATGCTCTAGGAGAATTTGCTGTGAATGATTTCATGACCATACGTAGAAAGGCTTGTTCTGGAGGCAGATGGACATGCATAATAATTAAACAAGCCAATGTTTACATTTGTATAAAATGCCTATTATCTTGTAGTTGAATCATTTCTAATTTCTCACAGTGTAATTTTCTAACGTGCTAAATTTAATATTTGTAAATGAAGTTTTGAGTTGACTTAATATTCTCTCTTCTTTTCTTAAATAATTCATGACCTGGAGTACCTTAACCTTTTGTTTTCTCTCTCTCCCTGTTCTTTCCTACTGTAATTTTTAAAAATCTCAGGCAACCTGAGAGGCAGCTGAATTCTTTTGTCATGTTGTATCATGTCAACATTACCACACATGTTTCTCCAGAGGCTGTCCTGTAATTACACTTGATTGGCTGATTATTCTTGAAAGGCAAAATAAATTTTACAGCTGTCTAGGTAAACTTTAAAAAAGTCCTCCAAAATGTGATATATGTGAGGCCTGCCTTGGGATCATGACTTTCCTTGGAACTAAACCAATGGTCAATGACCCATCATTGTATAGGCAAGTTCACCATCATCAACAAGAAATCAGTCTTTTTTGTCCTATGCCTTCAATCTGATATTTCTCTCTACTAGAGAGCAAGAACATCTAGTCCCAGAGCCTATAGAATATTAGTGGTTGCCTAGCAACATCATTTCCAGCACAAGTTTGTGGCTTTCTAAGCAAGGGAAAAGGGGAACCTTCCTTTCTTTCTCAGCTCACTGTGAGTCTCTTGTATTTTTTTCCACTATCTTGACCTCTGGCTGATTGAAAGCATATAAGATGATGTGTGGAAAACCTCCTTCAGATAGTTAAGTGTGAATACAAGATGGGATTATCACTCTCATTAAAGCCCATTCTAGTCCCCGATTCTTTAGCGCAGTATCTTTGCAGTCAGAATATGAATCACTGGTCGCCAATTTTTGGTATATTCTGATGCGAGCAGAACTGCAAATGTTGGCCCTGACAAGCAAATTAACCAGCTCATAAATTATTTTGTTTTTTCTTCTGGAGATAAGTGGCCTGTTTTGTGGTCTGTCCTTTTGGTCCTCTGTCTCTCACTCCCCAAGCACTGCAAGGTTGATTTTTAAGAATATGAATTGGTGATTGCTGCTATTTCCAAACGAGTTTGATTTACCTAGTTTGTTTATTTGAGGTATTACTGTACTTTCTATTTGTTGAGTCTCCTTAATTATTTCTCCTTATGTTTTATGTCTTCAAAACTTTTGTGTCATGCATCTGCCAAGCCAAAATCAGGAGTTCAATAAAGTCACCTGAAAATTATAAAAACATTTAGTTGTTGGGAGATAAATCTCTATAGTCTCAAACATTTCTGCATGTCTTGTGAACAGAGCTACCTTTGTTCTGGGATATCTTTTCAAGGATGCTTGCATAGCCAACAGTCTTGGAAGATAGAGATACTGTCTTCCTCCAGAGCAAAGGGAAGATTTGCTTAGCCTGGAAAGATAAAGATAGTATCTCCCTCTGGAGCAAAGAAGGAAGTTTGCTCACGGCTCATTATAAAACATATAGGTTCCCTGCACTTGAGTCCCTCTCCTTTAGCACACTCCATTTCTTAGGTGTCTCTTTATATCTCACCACGAGAATTGGGGCTTGGAGAACTGGTGCAAATGCGAATACTCTGACTATTGCTAAAGCTGTGAGTAATAAAGATTTTTGCCTCAGACTCAGGAGTCTTGTGTCTTCTGCCTGTATCTGTGAAATTGTGGCCAGACAACTTATTGTCTTGAAAGTATGGTAAAATATTAGACCATTCATAGTTCTAGTCAGGTTCTTAGTAGCTTAATGCTCACTAGTTAAATAAATATATGTGTTGGAACATATTTAAAATTGGTCTTAAGATACATTTCTTTTAAGGAACACTTCAGAAATTTTAGAGACCTGAAATTCTATCTGAGTTTCTACCAAGAGAGGATCAACTTTTGGGTTGAAAGAACTGAAAATGCAATAATGATCATTGCATTTTATTAATCAAAACTTATTTTCAATAAAATTAAGTTAAAATTTCTTAGCTGGCATAACAAAGATAGTATGGATTTGACTTACTTTACCCTCAAATGTTGGAAGTAACTGATCTATTTCACTAGACTGTTTCTTTTCTGGTATTTCTCTCAGTGGATGGTACTGTAATCTAGTAGCCATCCAATATAAAACCTGAAAGCCTATTATTCTTCCCTGTTCTTCATCATCCACATCCAATCGTTAGTGTCTTAAAGATCTCTGTCTTCTAATATCGCATGTGCAGAGACTAAAAAGTGCGTTGTATAAAATAGAGAGTAGATTGGTAGTTACCAGAAGCCAGGAAGGGTAGGGGGAAGGGGGAGATGAAGAGAGATTGATTCTTGGATACAAATATACAATTAGATAGAAGAAATAACACCTGGTATTTGATAGATCAGTAGGGTGACTACAGTTAACATTAATCAATTGTACAATTCAAATTAGCAAGAAGAGAATAATTCAAATGTTCCTAGTATTCAAAAAAGATAAATATTCAAAATGATGGATATCTCAATTACCTTGATTTGATTATATGAATGTATCAAATTATCACATGTACCCTGAAAATATTTACATTTATTATGTGTTAATAAAAAAAACTCTAGTCTTTTAAATATGTCCCCTATTTTCCATGCTTAGTATCAGAACTGTCTAATTTTTGCTTATTTGAATCATTGCATTAGCTTTCTAACTGCCTTCTTTAATTCCTATTTGTATATTTAAAATCTATCCTCCAAACTGGGCTCGGATCAGTGTGATACATGCAAAACACAAAACCAATGCTCTTTAAAGTGTGCTAGCAGCCCCCCTTTCTACAGAGAATAAAGTTCATGCATTTCAGGATGGCCTCCATGAACTGGCCCATCTATATCTCTTTGGCCTCATGTTTATTTTATGATCTGTGGGAGACGTATGGCTAGTGACCAAGAGCAAGAGCTCTGGAGTCAAAGCAACTGTTTATATTCTGGTTTTTTCATCTATGAGCTGAGTGACCCCAGGAAGATTTAAATAGTATTCCATGGCTTAGTCTCCTCATCTGTCAAATGGGAATACAAAGAGCAGCTACTCATGGAGTTGTTGGAAGAATTTAAAAAATAATTTGTATAAAAACCTGCATTGGTCCATTTTGTGCTGCTATCATAGAATACTACAGACTGAATAATTTATAAACAATTGAAGTTTATTTGGCTCATGGTTCTAGAGGCTGGGAAGGCCACGACTGAGGGTCTGCATCTGGTGAGAACCTTCTTGCTGCATCATAACATGGTAGAAGGCATCATATGGTGAGAGAATGCAAGAATAAGAAAAAGTGAAGGGTGCTGAACTCATCTTTTATAAAGACACCACTCCCTTGATAATGAACCCACTCCTGCAAAGACAACATTAATCCATTCATGAGGGTGGAACCCTCAAGACCTTAACACCTCTCAGTAGGTTCTGCCTCCCAACACTGCTGCATTGGAGATTACGTTTTCAACACATGAACTTTGGGGAACACATTCAGACCATAGAATGACATTTAGTGAAGTGTCAGGCACACAACAGATATTCTACAATGTCAGTTATATTAACATTAGGCTGCTTGTTTTCATCATGTGCCACATTGTTTTTCTATTCCTTGTCTTGCTCTCTTTTGTTTTCCTTTGTGTAAAATGTTCTTGCCCTGCTTCACTATGGAACAGTGGTTGACAGCATGGGCTTTGGGTGAGATTAAAACAAGTTTGGATTCAGACACTTTCATGGATTAACTGTGCAACATTGCAAAAAGTGCTCAAGGAGTGATTATTATTATCCTATGTACCCTTCAGGATTCAGCTCAGGGGAAATCATCTCTGTGCCAGTTATTAGGCTATTACCTTTTGGCACCAAATCTATCCTTCTATAGTCGGCTTTTTGATGCTGGGGCCAGGATTCTGCAACCTGCATTTCTCCTTTGCCTGCGGGCTCCCTGTTAGGCTCCCTCTACTTGGGGAGGAAGATGGAGACAGCAGGGCTGAGGGAGGAAGAAGGGACTTGCATCTCCTGTTTGCGTCCTGTGTGCTTCCCGCCTGCTGCCTGTTCTTACTGTGCTGTTAGTTCTTATTTTATCTTTTCAAAAGACAGAGATTAGGGTGAGGTCAATGAAGCATCTGCTTCAGGCACAAAATTTAAGGGAACACTAATACTAAGGAATCAGGATAAATTACTGTATATTCAAATACAATATCTTAAAAAATCAAAATTAAATGAAAAAAAAATCCCATAATGAACAAAATATCAAAATTTTAGTAGAGACCAGTGCCAGCTGAGCCACATTGGAGCCTGGGGCCACTGGTTTTAATAAAAACAAACTCATCAATAATATATTCAAAATCTACTTTGTTGCTAATTTCGTTTTCAATTGAGAGAATTACCATGTTTGACCATTTCTCCTGTCCAAGAGATGATCTTTAATAATTTTTACTTAGCTTAAGCTGATATAAAGTGATGATAAATTAGCTTTTGGCATAAGTAAAATATTTAAACTTAAAATAACACTGTGGGCTGGGAGTAGTAGCTTATGCCTGTAATCCTAGCACCTCGGGAAGCTGAGGCGGGTAGATCACTTGAGCCCAGGGGTTGAGGTCAGCCTGGGCAACATAGCCAAACCTTGTCTCTACAAAAAGTACCAGAATGAGCTGGGTGTGGTGGCACATTTCTGTAGTTGCAGCGACTCAGGATGCTGAGGTGGGAGGATTGCTTGAGCTCAGGAGGCAGAGGTGGCTGTGAGCTGAAATTGTGTCACTCTACGCCAGCCTGGGCAACACAGTAAGACATTATCTCAGAAAAATGAAAAATAAAAATAACATTGTCAATTTTAATACACCAGCTTTTCAGACTTTCAATATTTTTCTTTTTCCTTTTCCTTTTTCTTTCTTTTTTTTTTTTTTTTGAGATGCAGCCTCCCTCTGTTGCCCAGGTTGGAGTGCAGTGGCATGATCTCAGCTTACTGTAACCTCTGCCTCCTGGGTTCAAGCAATTCTTCCACCTCAGCCTCCTGAGTAGCTGAGACTATCGGTGCATGCCACCACGCTCAGCTCATTTTTGTATTTTTAATGGAGACAGTGTTTTACCACATTGGCCAGGCTGGTCTTGAACTCCCGACCTCAATGATCTGCCTGCCTCAGCCCCTCAAAGTGCTGGGATTACAGGTGTCAGCCACTGTGCCCGGCCAGTATTTTTCAATTACTTTAATGTTCTGGAAAAAAATTGTCTTAAAAAATATACAAAATTCCCAGCCAGTTGCAGTGGCTCACGCCTGTAATCCCAGCACTTTGGGAAGCCAAGGCGAGCGGATCACGAGCAGGAGATCGAGACCATCCTGGCTAACATGACGAAACCCCGTCTCTACTATATTTACAAAAATTAGCCAGGCATGGTGGCACACACCTTTATCCCAGCTACTCGGGAGGCTGAGGCAGGAGAACCCCTGAGGCAGAGGTTGCAGTGAGGCAAGATTGTGCCACTGCACTCCAGCCTTGGCAACAGAGTGAGAGTCTGTCTCAAAAAATATGTATATATACACACACACAAAATTATGTATTTTTCTTTGCCTCAGCTCCCTATGGTTCACCACAGCACTGCTTTTTGACTTATCTAGTTCTCAAGTTTATATGTAAGTAGCTATTCTTTGATGCCCTTATAATTACACCACCTGGAATGGTTGACGTCCCCCAACTTCTTAGAGGGACAAGCAGTGTTCAGCCACCCGAGATTGAGCAATAACAGGTCTCTTCTTTTTATGTGGCTCTTCCACCTACATGTGCCTACTTGACAACTAAATGGGCACATGTACTCTAGTCTTCCTTACCCCCAAAATCCAGCTTGCAGATGGAAGGAACAACTGCCTATCCCCTTCATGACCCAACATGTCATAAAAGAGTCATCCCACTAATCCCTTTACTTGTGGGTCTAGGACTTTCTGCCTCAACTATTGCACTTGGAACTGGAATAGCAGGCATCTCAACCTCTGTTGCAACAGTCCCCAGCCTAATGACTTCTCTGCTAGTGAGAGGTGAAGCCAGCTGGGTTTCTGGGTTGGGTGGGGACTTGGAGAACTTTTATGACTAGCTAGAAATTTATAAACGCACCAATCAGCACTCTATAAAAACGGACCAATCAGCGCTCTGAAAAATGGACCAATCAGCAGGACATGGGCGGGGCCAAATAAGGGAATAAAAGCTGGCCACCGGAGCCAGCAGCTAGCTGCAACCGGCTCTAGTCCCCTTCCCCACTGTGGAAGCTTTGTTCTTTTGCTCCTCACAGTAAATCTTGCTGCTGCTCACTCTTTGGGTCTGCACTACCTTTATGAGCTGTAACACTCACTGAGAAGGTCTGCAGCTTCACTCCTGAGGTCAGCCAGACCATCAACCCACCCGAAGGAAAAAACTCGGGACACATCTGAGCATCTGAAGGAACAAACTCCAGACACACCATCTTTAAGAACTGTAACACTCACCACAAGGGTCCGCAGCTTCATTCTTGAAGTCAGCGAGACCAGGAATGCACCGGAAGGAACCAATTCCAGACACACTAGCATTACAGATATATCACAAACTTTATCTGTCCTCCAAGCCCAGATTGACGCTTTAGCTGCAGTTGTCCTCCTAAGTAAATCAAGGCCTAGACAGTAGGCCTTGATTTACTCACTGCTGAAAAAGGAGGGCTCTGTATATTTCTTTTTCTTTTCTTTTTTTTTTTTTGAGATGGAGTCTTGCTCTGCCGCCCAGGCTGGAGTGCAGTGGCCGGATCTCAGCTCACTGCAAGCTCCACCTCCCGGGTTCATTCTCCTGCCTCAGCCTCCCGAGTAGCTGGGACTACAGGCGCCCGCCTCGTCGCCCGGCTAGTTTTTTGTATTTTTTAGTAGAGACGGGGTTTCACCGTATTAGCCAGGATGGTCTCGATCTCCTGACCTCGTGATCCTCCCATCTCGGCCTCCCAAAGTGCTGGGATTACAGGCTTGAGCCACTGCGCCCGGCCGGGCTCTGTATATTTCTTAATGAAGAGTGTTGTTTTTACTGAAATCAATCTGGCCTGGTTTATGATAACATCAAAAAACTCAAAGACAGAGCTCAAAAACTCTCTAATTATGCTAGACCCACCTGGACACTCTCTAACTGGGTATCCTGGCTTCTTCCAATTGTTAGTCCTCTAATACCTATCTTCCCCCTTCTCTTATTTGGGCCTTGTGTCTTCCGATTAATCTCTCAATTCCTATGAAACTACATCCAGGCTATCATTAATCACTCTATACGACAAATGCTGCTTTTAACAACCCCACAGTATCACCCCTTACCCCAAAATCAGTCTAATCTCTTCCCACTTTAGGTTCCCGTGCCACCCCAATCCTGCTCGAAGCAGCCCTGAGAAACATCGCCCATCACCCTTCCATATCGCCCCCAAAATTTTCACCCCAACTTTTCACTACCCTGTCTCATTTTATTTCTTCATTATTAACATAAGAAGACAGGAATGTAAGGTCCTCTGAGCTGGCCGCATCATGGTGAAGCCAAGACATTCCCCTGCCCTTGTAATAATGTAGTTTTTGATATTCCCCTTCCTTGTGAATGTACTTTGTAACATTTCTCCCTGCCCTTGTGACAATACATCCTCCCGGCCCTTGTGAATGTACTTTGTAACATCCTCCCCATCCTTGAAAGCCAAAAGTTGCTCCTGACTCCACTGCCTATCCCAAACCTATAAGAACCAATGATAATCCCACCACCCTTTGCTGACTCCCTTCTCAGACTCAGCCCACTTGCACCCAAGTGAATACACCGCCTTGTTGCTCACGCTAAGCCTGCTCAGGTGGTCTCTGATACAGATGCACGTAACAATATTAACTTCTGTGTGATTTCTACCTCCTGAATGGATTCGGAATTACACAACCTCAAAGCACAGAGTGGATTTCTTCCTGTTCTCTTTCCCTCTCTTGGGCACTTCCCCCTATTTATACTTTGCTAATTTTCTGTATTCCAAGAGATGTAGTCCTCCCTGCCCTGCACGGGCATTCATTTCTTCCTGTGCAAATTCAATCCATTCTTCAAGATCCATTTCATATGTCGTGAAATCATTCTTTACCCTGCACTGAATGAATATGTTTCCTTATTTCATGGGACCACAGAGCCGTACTGGCATCCACACCATCTTACGCTGCCTTGTTTTGTTGTTATTTGTGCACATTTATTATTCTGCCCCCTCCTCCCATCTGAGTTGTAACTCTTTGAAGATCAGGGACTGATCTTCCGGTCTTTCTCATCTTTGAATATTTCCTGTTTGGTGAGGTCAGGAGCTTGGGAGCACAAGGCACAGAGAGAACTGGAGAAACAGCTGGGTCATGAAATACTGGGCTTCTGCACACTGGTGGGAAGCAATGCTATTAGGTGTTGAAGTTAGTTTTCTTTACATTCCCAGTGATCTCAAAGCTTGCTTCCTTTTTTGCCATTTCTGCCTTGATGCTCAATTTTGGTCCTGAAAGGAATGATTAACTCCTCTTCTTTCCTTAGCCTGCTGAGCACAGGGTGGCATTTAAAAACAGTTGAGAGCACTCTCTCCCCTGAATTAGAACGAGAGTGATTTCCAGGAAGCAGAAGTTCCCTGTGGGATGTTTGCCAGTGGGACTCAAACAGCCCTGCTGTGAATGGCTTTGTGAGCCAAGCCCTTCTCTTCAGAGAAGTGATGTGATGCTGGCAGGACCCTTTAATGAAGGGACCATGGCAATTGAGATCAGTGGGGATACTCTGCTTACTTCTATAGCAATCAAAACACCTCCTACAAAATCAAAACATTAGGAACAGCCCATCCTCAGCCTCCCACCGGCCCCAACTTTGTTCTTTTGGATAAGTCAAAGCCCACTGAGACTGGGGGGTAACTTTGTCAGAAGTTTGTTTATTTATACAGCATAAAGACGATTATTTTCAAAGTGGAAGCCAACTGATTTCAGACTACAAAAAGAATTTTCCAAAAACAAATCTATGAGGTCAAGTTTCAGCTTCATAGAAGGGATAATTTGGGCAAACTTTGCCAACCACAATAGAATATGGCATATTAAATTACTACTCTGGAAAAGGCATTTGCGTTTGTAGACCTCAGGAAGCCCTGAATCTTGAGTGCAGTCTGAGCTAAGCGCTTTCCCTGAGAAGCTTGTATCTTTATAATACTGACTGCTGACCCACTTTAAGCTCTTTGTCCCCAAACCACAGAGAGAAAAAACAAGATAATACAGATCGTACTGGAGACTCTTGTACCTTGGTGTATTTATGCACCAACTGGTGGGCATTGCATTTCCAGACTAGGGCCATGGTTGATTTCATGCTCAACCTCATGGCATTATTTACTGCAGAATACTGGATGAAAACCCCAGAGTATCACACTAGATTCCTGGACCTTTCAGTATCTTTTCAAAAGCTTGGTGGGGTTTTCTTTTAGGGTCAGCCACATTAACTCTTTTTGGTCATTAAGATGCTCTTTGCAGTAACCTTCTGTAAGTAAAGGGAAACATGGTATACACCTAGAGGTAACCAAAAGAAAAAATATATTTCCCTAGGTCAGTCTGTTTCTTGTTTTACCTTCTCATTTATTCATTCACTGAGAGCATACTCTGTGCCTGCACCATGCTAGGAGCTGGTATGCAGCATTAATAGGAAGTACATAATCACTGCCCCCAAGCAACAGCCTCTTCAATACTCAAGTCTAGTGTAATTAAGGTAGCTCCCTCCGGATCGTTGAAAGACTTTCTAACAGCGAAAGCCCCTCAGTTGAGAAACTTTGGATGTACTCAGTGAACTAAGTCAAAGCCTCAGATATTTGGGCATGGGAATTTTATGCAAAAACTAAAGGTGCTTCTAAAATATCATAAGTGGCTATTATTCACTCTGCCCCCCCCTACCCCAACCAAGTGGTTTCAACCAGCAGCAATTTTGCCTCCCAGGGATATTTGATGGAGACATTTTTAATAGTGACAACTGGGGAGAGGGTGTTACTAGCATCTGACAGGTAGAGACCAGAGATACTGTGAAACATCCTACAATGCACAGGACAGTACCCCCAAAAAAGAATCATCTGGCCTCAAATATCAGTAGTGTTAGGTTTGAGAAACTCTGTTTTCCATCAATACAACTGTTAACTTTTTTTTCTACTTTTATTCAAGAAAGACAACTATTTTGAGAAATAATGCTATACTTGCTGAGTTTATAACTTACATTTCACATTAACAGTAAGCTGTAATTGATATTTACATTTATCTTGACTATAAGGTTCTTTCCATTTTTTTTTTTTCCCTAACCATTTTTCACTTGTTATCACATTAGATATTGGGAAAGAACTAATATTTTTGATTCCCAGTAGTTCTGCCTGACTCTAGCTTACGAGCAGAAAACCTCTTTTGATCTTCAACTTCTTGCCTCTAATGGCCTCAGCAGACATTCTCTGCATCTGCCCCCATCACCTCTTGTCTCTTTCTCAGAAAGGTCCTAGGAGTTTAGTATTCTTTCTTTAGAGATAGAAAACCCGAAAGCAAAAGGAGAAGGCTTAATCAAGGTCACCCAGCAGGGCTTTGCACAGGCTTTCTGCCTCTCCTCCCTTGGTTCATTATTCACTGGCCCCTTCAGGAGAAATGTGCACTATAAATCAGAAAAGACCATCATCTGTATTCCACTAAATGTGTAAAGGTTAAGTTTAGTCAGGCCGGTGATTTATACTCGCTTATTTCCTTTAAAACCTCATGGAGAATTAGGGGATTTTTCAGCTAGGATGATGACAAGGAAGGAAATCTAATATTTTAAAGCTCTGCTGTTGTTCTTCTTGGAGTACGACACTATCATTTGTTTAAAAATTCCATGTGTCCAGGAAGGCTTGCATCAGAATACATTTTTGTAGTCATTAACTCATTATAATTTGATTAAACAAAGAGTTTGGTGTTCCATCCGTTAGGGATATCCTGAGTCACATCATTCATCCAAGGCCTATCCTGAGTTACACCATCCACCCAAGGCAAAGAAACTGGTCTGCAAAAGCAAGGGTCAAGAAGTCTCATGAGGAATGTAATAGACCAACTGGGAGGAAGTTTCTAAAAAATGATATGAAAGGGCTTGGTTTGCTTATGGCGATCATAAAGTGACAGATTTTCATAAAACTAGTGGAACTGCCAGCTTAGGAAATTTTTACGAGCTAAGTCAGGCCATTCACTTTCTTTCCTTACTCAGGAGGCGAAAAGCAATAATTTACAGTTATACACAGGAAAAAAAGCATATCCCCTCCTTTCCAATGTACCTCCCTACCACATTTTCTTCTTACTTTTCTTTCTTCTGATTTTTTCTTTATTATTATGATCAACACATATCGGACAATATTTGGTATCAAAGATGTACTTACAGTGGCCGGGCGTGGTGGCTCACGCCTGTAATCCCAGCACTCTGGGAGGCCGAGGCGGGCGAATCGTGAGGTTAGGAGATCGAGAGCATCCTGGCTAACACAGTGAAACTCCGTCTCACTATCTCTAGTAAAAAATACAAAAAAAAAAAAAAAAAAAAAAAAAAAAAAGCCAGGCGTGGTGGCGGCGCCTGTAGTCCCAGCTACTCCTGAGGCTGAGGCAGAAGAATGACGTGAACCCGGGAGGCGGAGCTTGCAGTGAGCCGAGATGGCGCCACCGCACTCCAGCCTGGGCGACAGAGCGAGACTGCCTCTCAAAAAATAATAATAATAATAAAATAAAAAATAAAAGATGTAGTTACAGTAAACAGCATTTCCTAAGGCCTTATTTACAATGTTTGAAACTTGACCTGGATAGCAGCTAGCTTTTTTTTTTTTTTTGGAGACTGAGTTTTGCTTTTGTTGCCCAGGCTGGAGTGAAATGGTGTGATCTCGACTCACCACAACCTCAGCCTCCCAGGTTCAAGCGATTCTCCTGCCTCAGCCTTCCTGAGTAGCTGGGATTACAGGTATGCGCCACCACGCCCGGCTAATTTTGTATTTTTAGTAGAGACAGGGTTTCTCCATGTTGGTTAGGCTGGTCTGAAACTCCCGACCTCACATGATCCGCCCGCCTCGGCCCCCCAAAGTGCTGGGATTACAGGCGTGAACCACCGTGCCTGGCCAATAGCAGCTAGCTTTTATATTAGTGGTTCCACTAAGAAACGGAGAGTAAAGTGGTTCACCATTGCGCAGGGCCATTTTGTGTTGAGCATGACAAAATATTTGTTTGAAATTACAGTTATGCCCATCACCACAGTAAAAGGTGACTTTCAGAATACTTTAAACTTCAATAGCTTAGTAATGCGTGATCTTCATCCACCCCTCCATCCCCACCTCCCTTTGCTATTTCTGAGTTTAAGACTTGTACTCTTATGGGAGGAACATGACTCAGAATAGAGTACATAGTCTGTGGAAAGATCATTAGCCTTGACTTCCCGGGCTCAGGTAATACTCCCTTCTCAGCCTCCAAAGTAGCTGAGAGTGCAGGCACACACCACCCTACCATGATAATTTTTTTTTTTTTTTTTTGGTAGAGATGAGGTTTCTCCATTTTGCCCAGGCTAGCTCAAGTGATCAGTCTGTGTTGGCCTCCCAAGGTGCTAGGGTTACAAGTTTGAGCCACTGCTTTCTTTATATCACTTTAATATGTAAATGACTTCTTAGTTGTGAATACATTTGATTTACTGGTAAATAAATTTCTTCTCCCTGGGTTGTGGAAATCTGAGTTCATAATTTTATGACAGAACAACTCAGCAACCAAGTGTGTTTCTTATACTTTCATCTGAATGCTACTTAATTTCTTATGCCACAAATGACATAATAGTAACCCAAAGATATGCCTTCTAAACACAGCTCTTTTAAAAGCTCAATAACTTAATGGTGCATTTTTGGCTGAAACCAGTGTTTTGTTGGTACGATTCATAATTGCTTTCTGTTAAAAAGCATGACTGTGTGTATTAGAATAGAATTTAACCCAATTTAGTATGCTAAGGCGTGAACAATCAATGGAACATAACCAACGATTCAATGACAAGAATCAAAGAAAAAAACTGCCAATCGTCCAAATATTCGCAAAATTAGTTGCAATAGGCTGAATTTTGTGTCCACTCTAAAAATTCATATGTTAAAATCCTGACACCCAAGATGATATTATTGGGAGGTGGTGCCTTTGGGAGTGGGGCCTTTTGGGAGGTCCTGCCCTCGTGGATGGAATTAGTGATCTCGAAAAAGAGGCCAGAGAGAGAAAGAGAGTGGGGAAAACTCTGACCCCGGCTCTCATCATATAACTTACATGAACATTAGCATTCCAGAAGACAGCTCAGTGGTTCTTTGAAATAATCTGGAATTAGGGGATGTTGCCTAAATTTATCTGCCTGCATCTTGTTCCAATAAATCTACAAATTATAGGTTCAGGGCTTCCAAAACAGGGCAAAAACTGAAATATCAGAACGCATGGCAAAAATAGTTACAGCTAATATTGAGAAACAACAAATTGTATATACATATGCTCATAAATTTCTCTATTTATTATTTATTTATTTTCCAAAAGGAGTAAGACCCACAGTTTTCAACATATTCTCAAGTGATCCATAAACTATAAGAAATTAAAAACCGCCTGTAAAAATCTGCATAACTAATATTTATCATAATAATACTAGAATGTAAACTCCGTAAGGGCAGGTGTTTTGTCTATTTTGTTCACTTTTCTATCCCCAGTACCTGGGACATATAGGGACTCAATAAGTGTTTGTTAAATGAAGGAACAAATCACACAAATGCATTGCGAGAGCACAGTATTCTACTAAATAGCTAAACAAAGACCAAATGTTATTCAATGCAAATTAAATGTTCCTGCTTTCTCTCTCTCTCTTTTTTAAACTGGTAATCCAAATGTGATTATAGCTGTTAAGCAGAATATTCAAATGACTAGTGCCTTAGGCTACCATAAACTGGGTGGCATACAACAATAAACATTTACTTCTTACAGATCTGGAGGTCTGGGAAGGCCAAGATCAAGGCACCAGCAAATTTAGTGTCTGGTGATGTCATGCTTCCTGGTTCACAGATGGCTTTCTCACCATGTCCTCACAGGGCAGAAGAGACAACGGAACTCTCCTCCCCATTGTCTCTCTCTGGTCTTTTTTACGAGGTCACTAATTCCATTCATGAGGGCAAGGGCTCCCAAAAGGCCTCACCTCCCAAAGGCGCCACCTCCTAATACTATCTTCATGGGTGCCAGGATTTTAATTTATGATTTTTTAGGAGGAAAACAAAAATCAGTCTGTGGCAACTAATTTTGCAAATATTGGCTGATTGGCAGTTTCTCCACTTTTAATGCCATCCATTGGCTCATGCTGCCTAAGCAGTCTTGTGACTTTTGCGCTGTCTTTTTTGCTTTATCTGCCATTTGTCCGTTTTCTGCAAGCCTGGTGGAGACTAAGCAACTCAATTAGCCCTTCCTTTTCCTATTGCCCTCAGAGCACCTCCGAGTGGCAAAAAGCAGGCACAGTAATCCCAGCAAGCCTTTAAAAATTTCCTTCTTTCGTTCATTTATTTAGTAATCGCCTACAAATGCTTCAACAATAATGTAATGATCCCTCTGCTGTCCAAAGGTTTGGAGAACGTTATAAAAGAACATTTTTTTTTTTTCTGTAGCCTCTGCACTGACCTGTATTTCTGTTCCCAGATGACTTGTGTACTACAATTTGGGGCAACAGAACATGCATTTAATATTGGGTATAAACTTTTAATAATTAAGAAAACTGAGAATGCCAAGGAACTATTACATGGTACATCTGTATAAGAGTATTTAAAATAAAATATATGTGTTTTCTTAACACAAATCAAATAATTTGGGGGGGTTGATAAAAGGCTAATAGTTCAGAAAATGAAAATGATGCTAAAGTCTTCTATGCAAAATATTTAACACAATTGCCACGTGAGAGAGCTGGTAAACATTAGTGAAATTTCAAAATCAGTGCGTAGAAGGGGACACGGTGGATGGTTGAAAGTAGACAGCAAACTGGCCGGAAAGCTGATTACAAAGACCGTGCAAAAATGTACAGGGCCTGAAGATACCAAATTCCTTCTGTTTTTAACCAAATTGATTTTCCCCTAAAAGACTGTTAATAAAATACATTCACACAGTGAGTTTAACTTTTCTTTCTCAGTCTCTGAGTTATCGGGTATACCGTTGTTCTTGATGAATTGCTTCTTCCTTATTTTATGTTTTGTGTCATTTCAGTCTAAATTGGTTCAAAGGGACACCTTGAGATTTTCTTCATTGGCAATGACTATGGAGCCCCTATAAGCGTACAGTAGTCCCCCCTTATCTGAGGGAAATACCTTCTGAGACCCACAGTGGACATTTCCTATACATACATACCTATGAGAGTTAATTTGTAAATTAGGCGTAGTAAGAGATTCACAACAATAACATAATACAATAGAACAATTGTAACAATATGTTGTAATAAAAGTTATGTCAACATGGTCTTTTTCTCAAACTATCTTATGGTAATGTACTCACCCTTCTTGCGATGATGTGAGATGTGAGATGGTAAAATGCTTACGTGCTGACATGAAGTGATGTGAATGACGTAGGCACTGTGACTTAGCATTAGGCCACTGTTGACCTTCTGACCTGTTGTCAGAAGGAGGATCATCTGCTTTGGGTGATTCTGGATCATGGAGCCACAATGATGATGAAAGTTGGGAGTCAGGAACAGACAATGTCAATGACTAATGGGTGGGTTGCGTCTACAGTATGGATCTGCTGGACAAAAGGATGATTCCTGTCCAGGGCAGGACAAAGCAAGACACCATGAGATTTCATCTGAGATTTCTACTCAGAACCATGTGCAATTAACAACTAATGAGTTGTTTATTTCTGAAATTTTTCATTTAGTGTTTTCAGACCATGGTTGACCACAGGTAATTGAAACCCTGGAAGGTGAAACTGCAGATAAGGGGGACTACTGTGTTTACAAACTATTTACAAATAGTGACAGTGGCCCCAAAGATTACCTTGAAAAGAGACCGTGACACTGTGCCTGGACTTCCATGTGTCTCTGCCAACTCCTTTTTAAGGTAGTATACCATAAAATAATGTTTTTTAAATCTTTTGTTTGAAGTGTTTTTTTTTCTCCTTGAGATAGAGTCACACTCTGTCACCCAGGATGGAGTGCAGTGGCAAGATCTCAGCTTCCTGTAACCTCTGTCTCCCGGGCTCAAGCGATTCTCCTGCCTCAGCCTCCTGAGTAGCTGGGATTATAGGCACCCACCACGATGCCTGGCTAATTTTTGTGTTTTTAGTGGAGATGGGGTTTTGCCATGTTGGCCAGTCTGGTCTTGAACTCCTGACCTCAGGTGATCTGCCTGCCTTGGCCTCCCAAAGTGCTGGGATTACAGGTGTGAGCTATTGTGGCTGGCATTTTGAAGTAATTTTAGACTTTGAAAAAGGTGCAAAAATAGAATACAGTACTCCGCATACTCTTCATCCAGCTTCCCCTATATAACTATAGCACAGCATTTTACATAACTGTAGCACAATCATCAGAACCAGGAATGCAGTACTGTTTTAATTTTAAGATAATGTGCCCTAGCTGATGGTGTTCTTGCTATACTTTTCTTTCTCATCTCTTTAAGTCTGTTGCTTCTCCCCTTCAGAAAGAGTAAAATTGAATTCTAGAGAGAGGTCCACTCATAAGAGGCAGACCTGGGCAATGAACTCGTTTTCTTGCCCTGTGCTCTTGCTGGATTCTCCTTTCTCAACAGCCTTAAGCTTCAGTTCTCTATGTTGCCAAAAGCCAAAGTTTTAGCCTGGGGCTCAGAATATTGGCTTATTGTTCCTGTATAAAGAACTGTCAGACTCTTCTTGACGTGGGTTCATATTAATAACCCCAATCTCCATCTCACGGTACAACATGCTGTCTGCTTAATAAGAACTTTTGCCCCTTTTCTATTACTGCCATCCCTTCACACAAAAAATGAAATATATGTATTATGAAGCTAATTATGTTCAGCTTAAATATTTATTACAGGATGGTTCTAAATCTTATCTCTGGTCTGGTTTAGTGATCTCTGGTCTGGTCTAATGCTTAGACATGGTGACCATTTCAAACTAAAGCCAAGGAAGAATATGAATATTTCATTATAAAAATAAAATTTTTTAAAATTAAAATAAAAAAAGAAGAGTCATGTGAAAGATCACATTTCTAGCTCATGCTCTCTTGTCAGCATACTCCTCCAGCCTTCTTATTCTGTGTGTGTGTGTGTGTGTGTGTGTGTGTGTGTGTGTGTGTGTGTTGTTTTGGGAATGTGTACAGCATCTTATCAGGAGCTGTTGGTTTGAGGTCAGTGCCATCTCCAGTTTCATCCTGATCAACAGTAAATACAAGAGGAGCTTCATGTTCTCCACAACAATAGAAAAATCCCTCCTGGGATGTTCTTTGTGAAGTACAAGAAAAAGCCATTAAAAGTTTCATGTTGACCTTTCTTGCTTTACAGAGGTTTGTTGGCAGGAAGTGCCTTGGTTTTCTTGATGGAAGAGGTAAAGAAAAAAACAAACATTGTGAAAAATCCCGAGGATCACTTTGCTGTTCAGATTGGAAAATAGTTATTTACAAGAAGGACTCTGGCATCTACAAGATCTTGCTACCTTCCCCAACTACTCCCTCCCTAATCCAAAAAAATGAGAGAAACCCATTGCAGTCTGTGTTTGGGGTTGGTTAAACATCCCCTGGGGCCCTAATGCCCTAGAAATGATTTGAAATCACTGAGTTGTGTATCAAAAGGGCAGGGTGAGCTCCTGGCTCATCTGACTTTAATCTCAAATGGCTCCACACTGGTAGTTGAGAACGGATAATTACTTCATTAACTTTTGGAAAGTCTGAGGCATTTGTGTTGCTTTCTGGACTCTGCTCTGCTACGGGGAGAGAAAAGACAAGATCTAACGAGGCCATTCTTGCCCGCCAAGTTTTCCGTTCTTTCCAATCCAGGAAACATACATTGGTAGTGGGTAAGATCCAATATTTTATAATGCTAAGACAGAGAGACTCACCCACTGAACAGCCCAGAGTGAATACTCCCCGTCTTGGTTGGCCTGTAAGCCCAGAATCCTCACCCTTACTCTCAAACCTTTTGCCACCTCTAACCAAGAATTATTTTTAATAATGTCATGTTCTTTTCTTTCCCTTAAATAAATCCACTCATATATGAAAATTAAAATGATTTATGTGTAGGGAATCATACACATTTGTCAGATTTATCTGTAACTTTAGGAATTTTTGTTTTTGAGATGGAGTTTCACTCTTGTTGCCCAGGCTGGCGTGCATTGGTGTGATCTCGGCTCACTGCAACCTCCACCTCCCAGGTTCAAGTGATTCTCCTGCCTCAGCCTCCCGAGTAGTTGGGATTACAAGCATGCGCCACGATGCCTGCCTTTTTTTTTTTTTTTTTTTTTTTTAGTAGAGCCAGGGTTTCTCCATGTTGGTCAGGCTGGTCTCCAACTCCCGACCTCAAGTGATCTGCCTGCCTTGGGAGCCCAAATGCTGGGATTACAGGCGTGAGCCACCATGTCCAGCCAACTTCAGGATATTTTAGAGAAGATTTAGAGAAAAATATTATGCAGGAGACATTGAATTGTTAGAATTGGGGGCTGTTATTGTCAAAATATTAGTTTAGTACAAAAGAAATGGCGTTTTTTTGCCATTATTTTGAATGGTAAAAACCGCCATTACTTTTGCACCAACCTAACAGTTAAACCAGCAAAAGCGACATACATTTTACAAAAAAGTCATGTAATTCTGTGTCTGAAACTGCCAGCAGCAGGGTGCTTTTTCATCCATTACTGCCATCTGAATATTTTCATCTTTTTGCCTTTGGGCATTAAAATGCAGCTCATCCACCACCCACAAAACCCATTAGCATAAACAGTAAAAAACGAATGGTCAGACTACACAGTGATAGCATTGAAATTACTTCAGTAAAATGCAGATGTAATGAGGATGTCGGTTTCAGAGCAGTTTGCATCATAATAGACTGAACTGTCTTGGACTTCAATTCTGGGTTCTTTTCTATATGACTATTGTCTTTTTTTTTTTTTTTTTTTTTTTTTTAAAGAAATCATCTGTGTCCTGTTACTTTTTCTTTTTCTTTTTTTTTGCTTTTCCCCAAAGTTTTCTGATGTTAGAATTTAGAATTTTGTCTACTGTTTAGAACAGGAAAGAGAAAAATTTTCCACTAGCTTTCCTTGGAGAGAATGAGAGAATTCTAATTGCTTCTCCACTACAAAAGCACAAGCTTCCGTGAAAATGGTCATCGGAGAGCGGAGGTGACAGGATGTATACTGCTGAACTTTTTTGCCTCCATCCTTCTAGGTAACTGCTGAGAGAGGCCCCCTTTAGTTTTGATATCCAAAAGGCAAAACACAGAAGGTAAGCACCTTTCAGCAGGGCAAGGACAACCAATGTGTTTTTCTGCCCACTGCAGCTGAGACCCATGGTGCACCTGTACTCTTTTAATTGAGACAACAGTTAAGTGATCTGCCCACCCCAGCCTCCAAAAGAACTGAGGTTACAGGCGCGAGCCACCGTGCCGACCTTTCTGGAATTCTTGAATCTTTAAGATTCTAGGCTATCTCCCTTTAACCACCCTTTTGGAAAGTAGGAGAGAGTACTACCATGATATATGTATTTTCCTTTCCTTACCTCTTTGTTTCTTTTTGCTTTTCAGACAATAAAATCATTACAATTAGAGGAATAATAATAATTATTATTCGTAGTAATCTAGCAACTTTCAGTCCCAAACAAGCCTCCTTGGCTCCGACAATCCCATGCTCTGCTATACATCACAATGAAAATTGGGAGCATTCTCTTGCCTCAACAAAATTATATTATGGAGTGAAGTCTATTGGGAATGGGGCAGGGCACTTCATAGCATGAAAAGAATGTAGAATAATGTTCTTAGTCCCCTATCTGTGTGGCCTATTGGAAGGGAAGATATTATAAACCCTACTGTGGAGTCAATAAAAGCAGAATCTTTAGGCCAGGGGCTGCACGCAAGTTGACCTCTGTCAGGGAAAGCTCTGGGGCTACAGTGCTGAGGACCTCTCCTGGGAGTCAAATGTTTTTTGAATTATCTTTCTGTTTGAAGAAGAATCTGCCTTCCATTCATTCACGGCTCTTTTGAGTAGCCCATGTTTAAGGAGTGACCAGACATGGGATTATAAAAATACACTGAAATTGCCAAAGTGGAGTTTACAGCAGTGGTCCCCGACCATTTTGGCACACGAGGGACCGGTTTTGTGGAAGACCATTTTTCCACAGACCAAGAGTGGAGAGGGGAGGATGGTTTTGGGAGGATTTGAGCACATTACATTTCTTGGATACATTATTTCTATTATTATTATTACGTTGTAATATATAATGAAATAATTATACAACTCACCAAAATGTAGAATCAGCGGGAGCCCTGAGCTTGTTTTCCTGCAACTAGACTGTCCCATCTGGGGATGATGGGAGACAGTGAGAGATCAGAAGGCATTAGAGTCTTATAAAGAAAGCACAGCCTAGATCCCTCCCATACACATTTCACAATAGGGTTTGTGCTCCAGTGAAAATCTAAAGCTGCGGCTGATCTGACAGGAGGTGGCGCTCAGGCGGTAATGTGGGTGATGGGGAGCGACTGTAACTACAGACGAAGCTTCACCTGCTGGCCTGCTGCTTGCTTCCCACCATGTGGCCGTTGTTCCAGGGATTCCTGGTCTACAGGAACTCATCTCTCTTAGGTGTTTTTCCTTGAAGAGGGATTTGCTTTCTCAAAAAAAAAAATTTTTTTTTTTTTTTTTGAGACAGGGTCTCCTTGCCCAGGCTGGAGTGTAGTGGCACAACCTTGGCTCACTGCAACCTCGACTTCCTGGGTTCAAGCGATCCTCCCACCTCAGCCTCCCGAGTAGCTGGGACTACAGGTGGGCACCACCATGCTGGGCTAATTTTTTGTGATTTTAGTAGAGACGGGGTTTCACCATGTCGCCCAGGCTGGTCTTGAACTCCTGGGCTCAAGTGATCTGCCCAACTTAGCCTCCCAAAGTACTGAGGTTACAGGAGTGAAGCACCGTGTCCGACCTTTCTGAAATTCTTGAATCTTTAATAAGATTCTAGGTTATATGTGCCTTTGGTTGAATTCTCCTGAGTTGTTTCTATTTCTCTGAGTTTGCCATTTTTCTCCCTCTGTTAAATACCTGTATTCCAGGGTTTTGTGTAATTCACTAAAGCTTTTATAATAATTTCTAAGAACAATTTTGATCAAAGACCTAAGAAGACTCTTCAGTAATAGGTATAATTTTCGTGAAGTGATCGCTTTCCATTTTTTATTGTTAGGCTCTCTCGCTAACCGTGAAAGGGGAGCTGTGCCATAGATAAAGCCCTCTGGTTCTGAAGGATGAATGGAAGCAGTGGAGGCAATTTATCAGAAACCTGTTTTTCTCTGCTGGGTCCTCCAGCCCATTGCTCCCAGGCCCATGGAGAGGAAACTCTCATAGGAAACTGACATAAACACAGACATTTCACTTCGGTCCAGCCAATCTACCATTAAGAATATTCAAAACTATTCCATTTATGAATGGATCTTGAGAAAGAAAAACAAAATATGTTGTTATATTGGTTATTTTGTAAACGCCCAATGGGTTCGCTTTTCCTGCTGCCTAAACAGAACCAATTTATCAAGACAGGAGAATTACAATGGAGAAAGAGTAGTTCACGCAGCACCAGCTGTGTGGGAGACAAGAGTTTTATTATTACTCAAATCAGTCTCCCTGAGCATTCAGGGATAATTTGGTGGGTAGGGGCTCGGGAAATGGGGAGAGCTGATTAGTTGGGTTAAAGATGAAATCATAGAGGGTTGAAGTGAGTTCTTGCTGTCTTCTGTTCCTGGGTGGGATTGTAGAATTGGTTGAGCCAGATTACCGGTCTGGGTGGTGTCAGCTGGTGCATCGAGTGCAGGGCCTATGAAATATCTCAAGCACGGATCCTAGGCTTTACAGTAGTGATGTTAGTCCTAGGAGCAATTTGGGGAGGTTCAGACTCTTGGAGCTGGAGGTCGCATGGTCCCTAAACGGTAATTTCTAATCTTATAGTTAATTTGTTAGTCCTCGGAAAGGGTTATTATTAACAATTTTGTTTCAGAGTTAAACTATAAACTCAATTTATTCCCAAGGTTAGTTCAGCCTATGCCCAGGAATGAACAAGAACAGCTTAAAGATTAGAAGCAAGATGGAGTCAGTTAGGTTTGATCTCTTTCACTGTCATAATTTCCTCAGTTATAATTTTTGCAAAAGCCGTTTCACTTTCTAGTATCTAATATTTTAGTAAGTCCTTCTCTTTCCTCCCATTTTCCTACCTGTTTGATCCTTTCTCTGTGCTACTTGCCAAAGCATGCCAATTTCAATTCACTCATTTATTCAACAACTACTCTTTGAGCATCATCATGCACAAGGCACTAGACTAAGCACCAAGGATTCATCCATGAAGAAGACAGATAAAAGAATCTCGTCTTTGCAAAGTTTACATTGTAGTGAGAGGAAGGCAATAAGCAAATAAAAGAATAAAACATATAAGTCAGATGGTGCCCAGGAGAAAAGTGATGAAGAGAAGGATATATGAAATGCTTCTTCATGTGCTGTTAGGGCAGCAGGGAGAGTTAAGTTTTGGCAGCCACGGTCAGGAAAAGCATCATCAAAATGATGACATTTGATCAAAGAACTAAGACAAGGGATAAGGTGAACAGATAACCAGTGAGTTGCAATTTTTGGGTAGGGCTCAGTGGTGAATGCTCCTGTCTGCTCCACACAGCATCCACAGAGGCAGCTTACCTAAAGGATGAGGGATATGTTTCCAAGATGGCGCCCTCATGTGGCTGGGGGGTTGGTGTTGGCTGTCAGTTTGGGAGTTTGGCTGGTGTCCTCAGTTCCTCTCCATGTGCAATGTGCACCTCTATCTGCAGGAATGGAGGAATGGAATTATTATGTATCGAGAAGTGAAAGGCTAAAGGAGGAGCAAGACTTCTGGAGTTTGATATTGGACACATTAAGTGTGAGATGTCTGTTAAATATTCAAATGATGTGAGCAGGCAACTGGGAATCTGGAGTTCAGAACGGAAATTATAAAAAGAAATTGCCCTACCCAAGAGAATTAAACCACATCCTTTTATGTCCCAGTCTTTCATTACTAGTTAATTATGCTGAGTTGATCAAGACAGGGAAATGGCCATTACCCTTACTTATCCCTAACAGAATGTATATATTTTTCCTAACGTGGTAGTTTTAAAACAAGTTCTTTGACATTCTTCCCATCAAGAGATGGAATCTATATCCCCTTTCCTTGACCTAGACAGGCATTTGTGGTTGCCTTGGGACCAACTGGGTATGACAGAAATAATGTTATGGAACTTTTGAGGGTGAGGCATAAAAGGCAATACAGTTTCTGCCTCTCTCTTTGGGATGTTCATCCTTGAAACCCAGCCACCATGCTCTGAGAAAGCCAGGGCCACATGGAGGTGCACATTGTTTGTGGATAGGAACTGAGGCCCCCAGCCAAACTCCCAAACTGACAACCAACACCAACTCCCGAACTGACAGCCAACAGCAACTCATCAGTCACACGAGGGCGCCATCTTGGAAACATACTCCTCATCCTTCGGTTCAGCTGCCTCTGTGGGTGCTGTGTGGAGACAGGAGCATTCCTCACTGAGCCCCACCCAAATTGCAGATTTGTGGCAAAACACAATTTTTACTGTATAAACCACTGTTAAAGGTGGTAATAGTTATCCAGAGACTTAACATACAAGGTGTTGGGATTAGGACTTTTTTTTTTTTTTTAAACGGAGTCTTGCTCTGTCGCCCAGGCTGGAGGGCAGGGGCACGATCTCCGCTCACCGCAAGCTCCGCCTCCCGGGTTCCCGCCATTCCCCTGCCTCAGCCTCCTGAGTAGCTGGGACCACAGGCACCCGCCACTACCCCTGACGAATTTTTTTGTATTTTTAGTAGAGACGGGGTTTCACCGTGTTAGCCAGGATGGTCTTGATCTCCTGACCTCGTGATCCATCTGCCTTGGCCTCCCAAAGTGCTGGGATTACAGGTGTGAGCCACTGCGCCCGGCCAGGACCATCTTTAACATTTTTTTTTTTAACCACTGTATTGCCAGTGCCTGACATTATCTGAGTATATGCAGTAGGCATGCAATAGCTGTTTTAAATGAATGAGCCAAGATGAAGCATCTGTGACCATCTTCCAAATGAAAGGAGGGAAGGTTGAAAGCACTGAGAAAGGCTCCTAGTTTGGAGGAATAGAGTTCAGCTCAGGAAGAATGCAATTCAGAGTAGTTAAATTATTTATTTATTTTATTTTATTTTTTTTATTTTTTTTGAGACGGAGTCTCCCTCTGTTGCCCAGGCTGGAGTGCAGTGGCATGATCTCGGTTCACTGCAACCTCCGCCTCCAGGATTCAAGTGATTCTCTTACCTCAGGCTCCAGAGTAGCTGGAATTACAGGCACACACCACCACCCCCGAGTATTTTTTGTATTTTTGTAGAGACGGGGTTTCCCCTTGTTGGCCAGGCTGATCTCGAACTTCTGACCTCAAGTGATCCACCCGCCTTGGCATCCCAAACCCCATGCCTGGGGTTACAGGCATGAACCACCGCGCCCGGCCAAGGTAGTTAAAAATTATATGCACTGAATGTGTAAAACAGGTTGTCCAAGAAATCTTATGGACAATAAAAGTCATTTACTTTGGAAATTATTCTAAAACCTTTTGAAATACAGCAATGTTAGAAATGAGATGCAGCCCCTGCTAGCTGCCTCAGAGCTGGTTAGTTAGCGGAGGATAGATTTTCTTGGTTTAATAGCCATAAAGGAAATTCATATTCTGATTTGATCTGCACATGTATTCAACAAAGGGAATACATGATGAAAGCAAGAAAATTATATAATTTGCACTCCAATTTTTCCTATATGCCCAAAGTCATACCAGTGTGGAGCCTTAACATGTTTGTGGGTAGGGGAGAGGGAACAGAAGAGAATAGACACAGGGCCATTCAAGGATCCTCCACAAGACAGTCATTCCTGAGTGACCAGTCTAATCAGAAAATGGTGTGTATGGTTAGGCCAAAATTAGTCTCTTCTTTTTTTGTTTTTGTTTTTGTTTTTTTTGAGATGGAGTCTCGCTCTGTTGCCCGGGCTGGAGCGCAGTGGTGAGATCTCAGCTCACTGGCAAGCTCCGTCTCCCAGGTTCACACCATTCTCCCGCCTCAGCCACCCGAGTAGCTGGGACTACAGGCGCCCGCCACCACGCCCGGCTCATTTTTTGTATTTTTAGTAAAGACGAGGTTTCACTGTGTTAGCCAGGATGGTCTCGATCTCCTGACCTCGTGATCGGCCCACCTTGCTTCCAAAGTGCTGGGATTACAGGCGTGAGCCACTGCACCAGGCCAGTCTCTTCTTTCATTTCAATTTGGTGATACATGACATTACTCAAGTCCCTTAGTCCTGGTGGTACCTTGAGGAGGCACTCACATTCACAGCTGATGGAATTGGGATTTTCTTTTTTTGGAAGTCAATTTGGTATTATGATTAAAGAGATAATTAAAAATATCCCTCTACTTAGACACCCTCATGAGTAGCTAACACATAAGTACCATTTACTACATATCAGGCACTGTTCTATACCTATGTATATTAATACATTTAATCCTCATGACTGCCTTATAAAGTACTATTATCTTATTTTATGAAACAGAGACTCAACTGAGGTTAAGTCTTGGCTGGCCTCAGCCTTGGTTGGGTCTGCATTGTTGAAGCAGATGCTGAACTGCCTTTCGTTGTAAAAGAAAAACAAGGCCGGGTGCGGTGGCTCACATCTGTAATCCCAGCACTTTGGGAGGCTGAGGCGGGCGAATCACCTGAGGTCGTGAGTTCAAGACCAGCCTGACCAACAGAGAGAAACCCTGTCTCTACTAAAAATACAAAAATTAGCTGGGCATGGTGGCGTATGCCTGTAATCCAGCTACTTGGGAGGCTGCAACAGGAGAATCGCTTGAACTTGGGAGGCAGAGGTTGCGGTGAGCCGAGATCGCGCCCTTACACTCCAGCCTGGACAACAAGAGTGAAACTCTGTCTCAAAAGAAAAAAAAAAAAAAGAAAAGAATGAGAGGGACTCCTTATCCTTCCACCATGTTCTGACACAGCTAGAAGGCATATCTGGGAACCTAAAAGTGGGCCCTCACCAGACAGAAAATCTGCTGGCTCCCTGATCTTGGATTTCCCAGCCTCCAAAACCATGAGAAATAAATTTCTCTTTGCCTATAAGTCACTCAGTTTATAGTATTTTGTTATAGCAGTTCGAATGGACTAAGACAGTATGTATGCAAATGTATTAATAATATTTATCTCCAGATTGTGAAAATATGAGTAAATCCCTTTTCTTCCTACATTCTGTCTTCCTGCCTTCCTCCCTCCCTCCTTTCTTCTTTCTTTCTTTCCTTCCTTTTTTTCTTTTTCTTTCTTTCCCTTTCTCTTTCTTTCTTTCCTTTTCTTTCTTTCTCTCTCTCTCTCTCTTTTCATTTTCTTCTTCTTCTCTCTCTCTCTTTCCTTCTTTCTTCTTTTTTTGAGAAAGTGTTTGGCTGTGTCATCCAGGCTGCAGTGTAGTGGCGCGATTTCATCTCACTGCAGCCTTGACTTCCTGGGTTCAAGTGATTTTCCTACCTCAGCCTACCAAGTAGCTGGGAATCACAGGTGCGTACCAACATGTCCAGCTAAATTTTTGTATTTTTAGTAGAGACAGGGTTTCACCATTTTGCCCAGGTTGGTCTTGAACTCTTGATCTCAAGAGATTCACCTGCCTCGGCCTCTCAAAGTGCTGGGATTACAGGTGTGAGCCACTGCGCCCGGCGTACATCCTGTATTTTCTAAAACGTGCATTGCATTTATAATCATAATGTGCATTTTAAAACAAAGACAGGAATCTGGATCTCTTAACTCAGGAAAAGGTTTAGGTTTAAGCTATTGCTTTGCATATACGAATTATAATAAATACTTTTCATGTGGCTGATGTTACACAGTGTATGGAAGAGGAACAAGAGCAGAAACTCAGGGTCCACCAGTATCCAAAGCTGTGATTTTTATGATCCTTCATAGCTTAATCATGGGTGTGCGTGCGTGTGTGTGCTTGTTGAAACTGCAGAGTCCTGGGTCTCTAGAGATGATCTCAGTAAGCCCAGAACGGGATCTGGGAAACTGCAATATTTGGCAAGACTCATAGGTGATTGTGATGCAGGTGAATTCTTTGACAAACAGAGATGTGAAGAACAGTGCTTCTCTTACCTACAGGACTCAGGTAGGAGAAAAATGAGATCGTCATGGCTGGGAAGCCAAAGGAACTTTGGGCAAATATATGTAAAACATATTTAAAAGCACATTATGATGATATAACAAGATGTTCTCCACCACGGCTGCATATTAGAATCATCTGGGCACTTTAAAAATATACCAGTGTGCAGATTTCCTCATAACGGTGGTAAACGTCCCTCTTTCAGCACGACTAAAAGATAAGACAAGCTGCAATTTTCCAATTATCTGTGCACAGAAGAAAAAAAAATCCAACAGAGTATGCAATGCGGGCCTGCAGCAAGCAGCCACCACAAACCCGTGGATGCAGAAATCAGGGGAGAGAAGTCTCAGGAGATTGGGGAAAAGGGTGGAGGGAAGCAGAGAACTTAGAGAAAAGACAGACAAAGCCACTTCCAAAAGAGAAAGTGAAACAATATTTACAAAGAGAATGAACAAGGCCGCGCGTGGTGGGTCACGCCTGTAATCCCAGCACTTTGGGAGGCCAAGGTGGGTGGATCATCTGGGGTCAGGAGTTCGAGACCTCTTGGCCAAAATGGTGAAACCCCGTCTCTACTAAAAATACAAAACATTAGCTGCGCATGGTGTTGTGCACCTGTAATCCCAGCTACTCAGGAGGCTGAGGCAGGAGAATCACTTGAACCCAGGAGGCAGAGGTTGCAGTGAGCCGTGATTGCACCATTGCACTCCAGCCTGGGCAACAAGAGTAAAACTCCATCTCAGAAAAAAAAAAAAAAAAAAGGAACACTGATGGGTACTTGGCAGTTCAGAGCCCAGGCTCCAGAGTGGGGCCTGACTGTGTGCAGCCCAGACACAGAGAAGCCGAGCTTGTTGGGGAGAATCAGACACAGGGAGAGAAGTGGTGCGAGACAGGCAAAGGAGACAGGAGAAGAGGAAATAGAACAAAATTAAGGATCCTGCAGAAAACAGGAGACACATCAACTCTTCTATCTTTCCCATCAACATCATCCATGAAAGAAACTGCACAGAACATCGCTGAACTGAGAGAAGAATCTGCTCCTAACTAGGCCTCCTGCCCACAGAATGAACAGGAAGAGGACGAAGCGGAGCAACTTCTTGAGAGAACGAATGCCAAAGTCAGAAGCTGCAAACCAAAGTGTCTCTGCTGGTGTCGCCTCTACACAACCATGAACTTGATGAAAATTTTAAGACAACACTCAGTATTTATGAAATATTCTCCAACCTGCATCTGGGAGCATGGAAAATATTAATACATTGAATCGGAAATACAAAAACTAGGTAGAGAAATCAACAAAAATTGGAGAAAATGAAGCCACAGCTGTTGAAATTCAGGAAAAAAAAAATAGAAGAAAATCACAAAACTTTATCAGTAATAAAGAACAGATTACAAGGTGCCCCGAAGAGAATGGGTTCAAATAAAAACTGAATAAAGGGTATTGAATACAAGAAGGACAGCCGAGATAATGAAAAGGAGATAAAGAAAATAAAAAGGATCACAGAAGAAGGTTGAAATGGAAGCCAGACAAAGAAGGCTGCGTATTTGTATTATTGGTGTTCTTGAAGAAAAGAAAAATAATATAACAGAATATTTAAAACTCTAAT
This sequence comes from Piliocolobus tephrosceles, assembly GCF_002776525.5. Lineage (NCBI taxonomy): Eukaryota > Metazoa > Chordata > Mammalia > Primates > Cercopithecidae > Piliocolobus > Piliocolobus tephrosceles. The sequence continues at coordinate 53,467,452 of NC_045452.1, read as the reverse complement.
CCAAGAAAAAGTTCCCGAAATAAAAGAACCAAGTCAACTATAAGCTGCAAGGACCCAGTGGGGGTATACAGGAAAATTGATCACAAATAATCAATTCTGAGATAGCTTGGAAAATTATTAGACTTTAAAGATTAAAAAAAAAAAAAATCCTCAAGGCCTCCAGGCCCAAAAAATATTTACAAAGAGAATTAGATTGGCCCCAGATTTCTCAAAAATAGCATGCAAAGCAAGGAAACACTGGAACACCATTTTCAAGAAACCCAAGGAAAAACAAGCTGCTCTTCAAGTTTCAAGGTCACAGAAAATCAGTTTCAAACTCACCAGAATTCCAGGAACAAAGTACACGTGTCCTTGCTGAGCAGCTTACTGGAGGGTGAGTTTCACCCAACCAAAAGATTTCTGGGAACAAAAGAACCAACAGAGAGCATTTCACATATTTGACAGTAGAGCTGAGAATAATGTAACAGTTGGATCACGGGTTAATGAAACACAGGAAGACATGTAAACATTATATACTGATAAAGTAGAACAAACACAACTAAAAAGGTGGGGGAAGGGAGAGAAAAGGGGAAAAGTAGAGTAAGACCATTGACTGACATATAGGTAATAGGTGGGAATCAGTATCATCTAGAAAAGACAGATAGTAACAGGTTAAGACAGAAAAAAGGGAGTAAGAGCACCACAGAAGATTAGTATAAAAGCAACCAGTAGAATAAAGATACAAGGCTGAGCACGGTGGCTCACACCTGTAATTCCAGCACTTTGGGAGGCCGAGGCAGACAGATCACCTGAGGTCAGGAGTTTGAGACCAGCCTGGCCAACGTGATGAAACCCCATCTCTACTAAAAGTGAAAAACTAGCTGGCTGTGGTGGCACGTGCCTCTAGTCCCAGACACTTGGGAGAATTGCTCAAACCCGGGAGGTGGAGGTTGCAGTGAGCCGAGATCGCGCCACTGCACTCCAGCCTGGGCGACAGAGTGAGACTCCATCTCAAAAAAAAAAAAAAAAAAAAGATACAAAATTCATAAACCAAAAGAAAAAAACACAAGAGAACAAGAGAACACAGTAAATATAAAAATATAATACACTCAGCAATTGCAACGTGAAATATGACAGACTTGACACCAAACACGAACATGGCAGTTATATCAATAAAACTGGATGAGCTTAATTTGCCTATTACAAAAAGATTATATTCAGATTGGCTTGTATAGCAAAACCTCAACTCTGTGCTGCACACAACATACACACCAAAAATGCAGTCATTGAAATAGCTAAAAATAAAGGAATAAAAAAAATTTACCAGACAAATGGAAACAGTAAGACAGCAGGCATTGCAACCCTGATACCCAAGTAGAGACTTCAAGCCCCAAACAAAAAATGGCCCTTGGGCATATAAAAGAATAGCCCACATTATTCGTAAGATAAATACAACTTAAAATTGTACTGAGATTGTACTATTCCCGACCCATCAGATTAGCCACAGCAAAGTCTCTCAAAGTCTCATTAATCTTTTTGGCCCGGGCAACTACTACTATAATTCTATTTGGTAGCACTTCAGTTTTGTATAAATTACCTATTGATCAATCCCCAGATCATTGGAAGAATCCTGTCAATATACCTCAATTAAGAATCAAGATTATAAGGCATTATCTTTTCATAGTTATATATGTATGTATGTATACCTTTGGCTAGAAATTTTTTTCATTAGCTTTGAAATTGTCAGAGGCGTTTGAACCAGAGCAACTCCATTTTGAACAGGGGCTGGGTAAAAGAAGGCTCAGACCTACTGGGCTGCATTCCCAGATGGTTAAGGCACTCTAAGTCACGGGATGAGATCGGAGGTCAGCATAAGATACAGGTCATAAAGACCTTGCTCATAAAACAAGCTGCAGTAAAGAAGCCGGCTAAAACCCACCAAAACCAAGATAGTGATGAGAGTGACCTCTGGGTTGTCCTCACTGCTACACTCCCACTAGAGCCATGACGGTTTACAAATGCCATGGCCATGTCAGGAAGTTACCCTATGTGGTCTAAAAAGGGGAGGCATGAATAATCCAGCCCTTGTTTAGTATCTAATCAAGGAATAACAATAAAATGGGCAACCAGCAGCCCTCAGGGTCACTCTGCCTCTGGAGCAACCACTCTTCCATTTTTCTACTTGCTTGAAACTTCATTTCCCTTTACTCTACGGACCCGCCTTGAATTCTTTCTTGCATGAGATCCAAGAACCCTCTCTTGGGGTCTGCACTGGGACTCCCTTTCTGGTAACAAAACGATCAAAGTTAGCGCTGTAGTTACTGTAACTGAAGGTTGGCCTTGGAGTGCCATCCCATACAGTGCCATGTTTGAGAGCTGGTTTTCATTTCATTGGTGGCATTAGAAATGTACTATTATATTAGGGTTAATTTGCCCTGACACCCCAACTAGCCAGCTACCTCCCCTTGGGTCAGGCAAAATGAAACAGCAGCTTGTACATATAAATTGTTACATGTACATACCTTCGTACAGCAGTCATGTCTAACTGCCCCTAACAGGGCAAGGGAGATGACCATTTTGTTCTCATGAAAACAAGATACACTCAGGTGAGTTTTGAGTTTGTTCATAATGCAGAACGTGATGAAGCAAGTTTAATTTTCCAGCTTAGTGTTTTTAGTTTAAAATGTTGCAATCTAAAGCTAGAATGTTCACCGGAGGCCAAGGACAACACAGCAAACACACCAGGGGCAATGTGTCCTCAGACCTTTGGAATCACAGTCAGATATCACTGTGAACTGCATGTTTGTGTTTCCCCCAAATCCCTATGTTGAAACCCTAATCCCCTATAATGGTATGTGGAGGCTGGACCTTGGGGAGGCACTTAGGGTTAGCTTAGGTCATGAGGGCAGAGCCCTTGCGATGGGACTAGTGCTCGAGGGAAATGAAGAGACCATCCTTCCCTTCACCATGTGAGGATGTGACCAAGTACCCTCATTTTTCTAAGAAAAAGAGAATGAATTACTACTTTCTTCTCTTTTTTTCCTCTTTTCTCCATTTTCCAGTTTCCCATGTCCTACTTAGCCCTTTAGAAATGCAATTACAATTGTTTACCTCTCCTTCACCAGACACTCCCTACAGGGCAAGGCCGTCTTACTATGTGCTTCCAAGCTCCAGCGAAACTCTCCCTCACCAGGAGACTGCTCAGGAGACAACAGTCAACTTACAACCCAAATTATGCCTGCTAAAAAACTCTCCCCCACCTGGAGATATGACAGACTTGACACCAAACACGAACATGGCAGTTATATCAATAAAACTGGATGAGCTTAATTTGCCTATTACAAAAAGATTATATTCAGATTGGCTTGTATAGCAAAACCTCAACTCTGTGCTGCACACAAGACACACACCAAAAATGCAGTCATTGAAATAGCTAAAAATAAAGGAATGAACAAAAATTTACCAAATGGAAACAGTAAGACAGCAGGCATTGCAACCCTGATACCCAAGTAGAGACTTCAAGCCCCAAACAAAAAACATAAAAATGGCCCTTGGGCATGTAAAAGAATAGCCCACATTATTCATAAGATAAATACAACTTAAAATTGTACTGAGATTGTACTATTCCTGACCCATCAGATTAGCCACAACAAAGTCTCTCAAAGTCTCATCAATCTTTTTGGCCCAGGCAACTAGAATTCTGTAATCGAATTATGTCCACAAAGACGTCGACTCAACCGCCTGGTAGATAAGGCACCAAAATGAGTACAGGGACCCCCACCTGCTCGCTGCCTTCCCTGCATGTCATTCGTGTCGGGCCCTCCTTTTAAAAGTGCCCACTTGGCTGGGCGCAGTGGCTCATGCCTGTAATTCCAGCACTTTGGGAGGCTGAGGCGGGCAGATCACGAGGTCAGGACATCAAGAACATCCTGGCCAACATGGTGAAACCTCGTCTCTACTAAAAATACAAAAATTAGCTAGGTGTGGCGGTGCGCGCCTGTAGCCCCAGCTACTCAGGAGGCTGAGGGAGGAGACTTGTTTGAACCCAGGAGGTGGAGGCTGCAGTGAGCTGAGATCGCCCTACTGCTCTCCATCCTGGGCGACAGAGCGAGGCTCCTGTCTCAAAAACAAAAAACGAAAAACTGCGCCCACTTTCTGCTCCAAAAGTGAAGCAATATCCTTAAGGCAGGAAGCCTGCACGTCTTCCCCCAAGCTAGCTTTGGAATAAAAAGTCATTTTCTTTATACCATTTTCTCACTCTTAATTGGAATCGGCAAGCAGCAAGTGACTGAACCTGCATTTCTGTTACAGGGATATAGCCAGGAGGCTGCCATCTGTGAACCAGGACAGGTCCCTGGCCAACTTGACTGTGCTGGCACCTTGATCTCCTACATCCAGCTTTCAGAACTGAGAGACAGAAGTATTAAAGCCACCCAGTCTATGGAATTGTTACAGCAGCCTGAACTAACATAAGGAGACTTTCCCAATAAAAAATTATGTACATATGACATTATTTTAAACTACAGAACTGTGGTTCTCAAATGCGATTGACTTTGTCCCCTAAAAGACATTTGGCAATGTCTGGAGACACTTTTGATTGCCAGTGGGTAGATGCTGCTAAATAAATATCCCACACTGCTCAGGCAAACTCCCTTTGACAAGTAATTATTCCCCACAAAATGTTAGTAGCATTCAGGATAAGAAGCCCTGCTTTGGCCGGGGGTGGTGGCTGACGCCTGTAATCCCAGCACTTTGGGAGGTCAAGGCAGCCGGATCACAAGGTCAGGAGATCGAGACCATCCTGGCTAACATGGTGAAACCCTATCTCTATTAAAAGTACAAAAAATTAACCAGGCGTGGTGGCGGGTGCCTGTAGTCCCAGCTACTTGGGAGGCTGAGGCAGGAGAATGTCCTGAACCCGGGGGGCGGAGCGTGCAGTGAGCTGAGATCACGCCACTGCACTCCAGCCTGGGCCACAGAGCGAGACTCCGTCTCAATAAAAAGCAAACAAACAAACAAAACCAAAAAGAACAAGAAGAAACTCTGTTTAATAGATAACAATCAGCTGTCTTAATTTTTATTTTCCTGGAACTTTTCCCTTTGTCTCTCATTTGGGTCAAACTTGAGGGCCAAAATGTGGAAGCAAAATATTTTAGATCAAGTAAAGACTGTAAATTAGGTCTAGGAAATATTTTCCCAGCACTGGGAGACACAAGTTGGCCCTAACTTCCTACTCAGACTTGCAATTAAGACACAACAGGTGCGGGTACTCAACATGAGAAGATTTCTCACTGGGTACCCACAGTTCTTACTGTAGGTCAGTAAATGGTCAAGACTGTTACCATAGAATCATTCACACCAGCACAATGGTGCTCCTCCAGGAATGTATTTATTTACATGAAAACACCATTTTATACAAATTGAAGACACATCTTAAAGAAGGGTTTGTCCAGGCACGCCTTCCTCCTTCTCTTATATTGCCACTTCCATTTTCATCTTCTGTTGTATCACAAATAAAACTTCAGACTGGTTAAAGAAAATTGAATCTGCCTCTTCTCTCCCCACCCAGAATTACTTTGACTGTTTAATGTCTGGAGTCATCCTTCAAAGAAAAGTCTTGCCCAGGGTTATTTTATTTAATTTATTTATGTAATACAGTGTAGAAAGCGATCATGTCATAAGCAATGATTCTGTACAATCATCCTGCAGAAATTTTTTTTTGGAGAATTCTTGGTAATTTAAGACCAGCAGAGCACCCCTCCCCACCCACCCCGTAAAAGTGCTTACAATGAACAGGGATTCTTTTCTTTATCAAAGACCCAAAGATACGTGGACAAAAAAAAAAAGCTTGAAGTCTCAATGCCTAATGTGTGCACATAAAACAGGCACAAAGAAAGAAACGTGTATCCTCTTAATTCCTATATCACAAATATAGCAGAAGCAGCAATCTGTACAGTAAAATGCAATCATGGAAAAAAAATCTCTCTAAAGCATCTGAAATACTTAAAAATGTTTAACTTTAAAATGCATAGTGATCAGGAAAGGAATACTTAGGCAAGAGAAGCAGCTAAACTCCCACGTTCACATGAAGCATCCCCCATCGATTCTTAAAGCATATGTAAAGTAGGACTTAATTGGGTCACAAACCACAAGAATAATATACAACTGGCTAAGGGGCTATGTGATAAATAATCAGGAGAGAATCTATTCATGCACTAGTTTGATACAGCTAAATTCTTTACAGTACACAAAACCCATTAATAATGTAGTGTAGAGACCAAAATGTAAAGAGAGAGAGAATACATTACTGATTTGTGGATTAATTCAAGTTCAGGCATCTACTTGTGTTACAGCACAGCTGTCAAAAGGCGATAATGAGTAAATCATAAAACAGAGGGGTTTGTTTCTTCCGACAGTATTCTATAAATGGACACCGATGGGTAGTGAAGCAATGGTTTTGCTGTCCAACTTCAGAGGCTGCTGTGGCGGGGGTCTAGTTCTGCATCTGCTCGAAGAACTTGTAGGTTGGATTTTCATAGCCGTTCTGCTGCATCTTGGACAGGTGGCGCTCCTCTGGGGTGACAGCGGCGTCAACCTGAAAAACAAGGAAGAAGAGAGCTGAGTAAAAAATAAAAATCAATCCTTTAAGGGTGAACATGGAGAAGCAGTAAAAAGATAAGGAGTACAGTATTCTTCATTGCAGAACACCCATGATTTTCTCCCCCACTGTGACATCTTGGAGAATGCCTTTGCCCACCAGTTATACAAATGCTGTGCTCCATCTAGCCACCAGGTGGCGGTGGAAACCTTGGCGCGCTTATGAAGTGTCCAGCGGTTGTTTCTGGTTCCCCAACTCCACAGTAAGTGGATAAACCCAGTGCAATGGTATTTTTTCCTCCCCTGTTGGCTCAATAAAGGACAAATGGTGTCAACGAAAGCCTGTTTTACTTGGAAGTGTATTGGTAAGATAGACAAAACCACAAGAGTATCATGGAGGGAGATTCAGCAAAGTACTACTGTTATCTTGGGTGACACTCAAATCTGTGTAGAAAAATACTCGATTTCCTAGACTGCTGAATATCTTCCCATGCTGATTTTAGTCTAGCCCGTTTCTATCAAATTTTATGTTTGTTACAATGTTAAAAAGAGGTTTGAGAATCATTTAATTAAAACAATAACATACATATGCCAAAGGGGGCTATTATTTGGCACAAGAAAAAAGAGCAAGGACGACACCATTCTAGATTACGTAATTTTTAAAAAACTGAGAATTAAGATACTATAGAATTATGTTCAGCTAAAAGTTTAAAATCAGACCCTCTCTGTTAACATGCTGCTTCACCTCTAACTAAGGTGAAGCCAGTAACTGAAGACGTTTTCCTCCCCGTGTCACTGTTAGAGCTGTGTGGGGAATTTACTCTCTGCAGGTTGGGCAGGGTACTTACCACTACAACGTGGGCAGTGGCTGTTCTTGTTTTACTATATTTGTTATACCTCTCCCTGTTCACAGAAGACAGGAGGTTCTTAACTCTGCTGAATGAGTAACGGCTTACTTTTTTGTCTGTTAAAATTCCTTTTTTGTAAAACCATGGTAAGATGGAAGAGAATAAATACAAAATCATCAGAATGAAAAGGCATGTTTTCCAGAGAAAAGTTCGGATGTACCATACAGAAGATAGTCCTTCAAAGGGATATTCCCTAGAATGGGCTGCTCCTTCATCTCTGGGAGAATACTTCAGGCCCATTCCCCCTTGCTGAGTGTTGCTAAGTGACATTCCCCCACTTATGCAGCTTTTCCCCCTACACACCCTGTGTGGCACAGATCTGAGCCTACACAGCAATGCCCCTGAAACCAAGGAAGGAAAAGTACCAGTGAGGGCGAGATGTCAGCAGTAAGACATGAGATCTTGAGATGGAGCTAGATATGTCATGACTAGACCACACTGGCTGATAATAATTCAGACTAAAAGATCTGTCAATATGGTTGGGTGCGGTGGTTCACGCCTGTAATCCCAGCACTTTGGGAGGCTGAGGTAGGTGCATCACTTGAGGTCAGGAGTTCGAGACCAGCCTGGCCAACATGGTGAAGCCTTGTCTCTACTAAAAATACAAAAATTAGCCGGGCATGGTGGTGCACACACGTAATCCCAGCTGCTCCAGAGGTGGAGGCAGGAGAATGGCTTGAACTTGGGGGACCGAGTTTGCAGTGAGCCAAGATTGTGCCACGGCACTCCAGCCTGGGCGACAGAGTGAGACTCCATCTCAAACAACAACAACAACAACAACGCAAAACAAAACAAAACAAAAAGGCCAGGCGTACTGGCTCACAATCCCAGCACTTTTGGGAGGCCAAGGTGGGCGGATCACAAGGTCAGGAGTTCAAGACCAGCCTGGCCAACATAATGAAACCCCATCTCTACTAAAAACACAGAAAAAAATTAGCTGGGCATGGTGGCATGTGCCTGTAGTCCCAGCTACTCTGGAGGCTGAGGCAGGAGAATTTTTTGAACCTGGGAGGCGGAGGTTGTAGTGAGCCGAGATCGCACCACTGCACTCTAGCCTGGGCAACAGAGGGAGACTGTGTCTCAAAAAATCTGTCAGTATGATCAGGTCCCCCGTGGTCCCTTTGTACAGCCCCCCTTCATGAAGTGATTGACTCTTTTCAGTGTGGGAAGGAGGTGGAATGACTAGCAGCGGCTCATCCCAAGGCAGCTGAAATAGGTAGAGATACAGCTCCCTCGTCCCTTGGGACAGAGTGTTCCCTCCATCACGTGCCCTGATTCTTTTTTTTTTTTTTTTTGAGTTGGAGTCCTGCTCTTGTCGCCCAGGCTGGAGTGTAATGGTGCAATCTCGGCTCACTGCAACCTCTGCCTCTGAAGTTCAAGTGATTCTCCTGCCTCAGCCTCTGGAGTAGCTGGGATTACAGGCACCCGCCACTACGCCTGGCTAATTTTTGTATTTTTAGTAGAGACGGGGGTTTCACCATGTTGGCCAGGCTGGTCTTGAACTGACCTCAGGTGATCTGCCTACCTCAGCCTCCTAAAGAGCTAGGATTACAAGCGTGAGCCACCATGGCCACGTGCCCTGATTTTCAAGTTCCCATTTATGGAGAGACTGTGTGCCACTGTGAATCCCTCCAATCTACCATCCTATGGCTCAGAGCTGCCTGAGCTCCCCTGCAGTCAAACTCTCATGTTACTCCAATGACAGACCTAGGCATCTCCCCTTAGCACACTCCTACCAACAAGCTCTAACCAAGGCCAGTCCTCAGAGGACACTACTCGAATGGATGCTCAGCTTCCCTGTCCCTCTGGGAGCAAATCACAGATGTTTTCCTCATCTTCTCCTCTTTCCTTTGATCTGCACTGTTGTCAACAAATGAGGTCACCTGGCTTTAACTGGTAACTGTGTAATTAGCCTGTAAGTTAAAACACCATGGTTAAAGATTAGCGCCAATCATGAGAGATTTCATTCACCCTGTAAATCTGCGTGCCAGGAGACAGCCTATCTGCAGCACTATGCCATTCGAACTTGGGCATCATTTCTGCTCCCCGTCATCTCGTAACTGAGATCTCAAAGAATGCCCACGTTAAAAAAAATGATCTTGCTTAGGAGATCAAGCACAAAGCTGCTATGTTTCTGATTGTAGAAAAAAGCCCCCATGCTGCTTCATTGTTGGAATACTATGCTTTCATCTCTTCCAGGAGGCACACCCACCATCACACTCGCTGTCAGCAATCATTTGCATGCGTCAGGGGCAGGGGCACACCTGGCAATTTCATAGGTTTATCTCCTCTTCAAACTCCAAAGCCAAACACCTAAGAGTCCCCGGCTAGAGAGGCGAGGCTCCAAGGCTGGGGCACAATCCAGGCCTCTCACTCTCCTGTCTTTTCTTGGCTTCTGTTTCGCTACTTGCTAATCCTATTACCTTTTGCCACTGAGAGGACAGTTACATTTTGCCATTCCTGCCATGGGGCCGCTTGGCCCTCAGACCTCAGACGGCTCAGGAGCTACAGGAGAAGAGATTATCTTGACAAAAGGGCATCCAAGGAGTATGGATTGGATCTTTAATCTCTAAGCCCTTGAAAGCAAGACGTGAAAAACTGAGTACTCATGTCTATGGATAACGTTACCGCTAAAGGAAGAGCAGCAGGTAAGGGTAGCCTTCCTCTCCAGCAGGCTCACCAATCTCTTCCTCATTGCTAAGCTACAGCAGTGGCAAGGGCCACCAGGTGAAGGCCAGCCCCACCATGCCCCTGTGCAGACAGGGCCTCTGCATGGACGCAGTATTATTTCTCTTAAAGCAGAGCCAGGGGAGGTTTGAGCCCGTAGTGCTTGTTCTGGA
>NC_045452.1:53382875-53456728 GCF_002776525.5 Piliocolobus tephrosceles | reverse complement strand
TTAAAGCAGAGCCAGGGGAGGTTTGAGCCCGTAGTGCTTGTTCTGGAGGAATAAGACAATGAAGTTGGCCGGGTGCGGTGGCTCATGCCTGTCATCCCAGCACTTTGGGAGGCTGAGAGGGGCGGATCACGAGGTCAGGAGATCGAGACCATCCTGGCTAACACGGTGAAACCCCATCTCTACTAAAAAAAAAAAAAAACAAAAACAAAAAACTAGCCGGGCGAGGTGGCGGGCGCCTGTAGTCCCAGCTACTCGGGAGGCTGAGGCAGGAGAATGGTGTAAACCCGGGAGGCGGAGCTTGCAGTGAGTTGAGATCCAGCCACTGTACTCCAGCCTGGGCGACAGAGCAAGACTCTGACTCAAAAAAAAAAAAAAAAAAAAAAAAGACAATGAGGTCAGGGACAGAATTTCCATTTTTCCAACCAGGTAGGAACATCTGTCACTTTCCAGGATGAAGACACAACACACATACCTACAACCACTGAATATTCATTCTCTTCCCAGACTGCCTGGAATACACGGCAGCAGGAACTGATCTGAAGTCTTCATTTGGCTCTCAGTATGCTGCACCTTCCTGAGACCTGGGTCCCTGCACTGCATGGCGGCACGGCTTCAACTGGCTGCTGCCTATGACACGCACTGAAAAGGGCTGAGCCCAAACAGCCTGACCCGCCTTGTCCTAAAATAGCTTTGAGGAGAACTTTCGACACTCCTTGGCTTACCTCCATACCCCCTTACCCTTTTCTCCCTTTCTCCCTGAACCTGATTCATTGGAACCATTTAGTCCTTCACTGTATCCAGAGTAATTTAGAGCTCAGCTATCCGCCTGCAGGGACAACATTCTATTTGGGTGTCCTGAGTTTCCAGGTCTCCTCCTATTGTCCCTAGAGTATTTACATGGAGGTGTGTGAGCTAGGAGGAGAGGCAGGAAACACCACGTTTACATTTTATTATGTACAGTAACCAGCAGGATGTGGACTGAGAGATGTCCTTTTATACAAGGGACTGAGTCAGGCCAAACGACAAAATCCTGTCATTGAGATGGACCAGACAAGTAAAGGAGGGTAAGGGAACTAAGGCGTACAACACAACAATAGTGTGACACATCAAAGGAGCCACAAGTATGTGGGAAAAAAAATAAAAGCAAAGAAAACAGCCAGGAAGTTTTCAAGCTAGTGACTTATCCCTCCTAGTAACCTCCCAGTAATTGCTTGCTACTTAGTTGTGTAGATGCTTGTTTTCCTAATTTTGATACCATCTCTTTATAGTTATATATAAAACTAGAAAGCAGTTGACTGTGTTTGTTGCCAACATCAAGCAATTCTTCAGGCAGGTTCAGGAACTCCTTTGCTATTCCTTCATAATCTTTTTTTAATTTTTGTTTTTATTTTTAGACAGAGTCTTGCTCTGTCACCCAGGCTGGTGTGCAGTGGCGTGATCTTGGCTCACTACAGCTTCCGTCTCCTGGGTTCAAGCGACTTTCCTGCCTCAGCCTCCTGAGTAGCTGCGACTACAGGTGTGCGCCACCATGCCTGGCTAATTTTTTGTATTTTTATTAGAAACAGGGTCTCACCATGTCGGCCAGACTGGTCTCGAACTCCTGGCCTCAAGTGATCCACCTGTCTTGGCCTCCCAAAATGCTGGGATTACAGGTGTGAGCCACCGTGCCCGGCCTGTAATCATTTTTGATACTTTCCTTTGACCTTCCAATTTCTCTTCCTGCTGCTCTGTAAGCAGGAAGCCACTCCTAGGTTCTGCACCCACCCTCACTTCTCCTGATCGTGGCTTTCCATTCAACCTGACCACGCTCTCCAACTACTCTACAATGCCGACGTCAGTACATCTGTACCCTTGCGGGTCAGTTTCTGGCTGGGAAGAAAGGACCTCTCAGGACATCTTTTTATGAAGTCACTAGTATGACAGCACATTTCTCAGGAAGTCATATGCCATACCTCCATAAAAGCCAAATAAGGAACTCTCTTCTTATTTAGGTCATTAATGAGATGACCCGGAGGTGGGGCGGGGAGACTTCTGGTGTTCCAGTGATCAGATCCGTGAGAGGAAAACTTTTTCACATCCTATAATGAAGAGAAGCTGTGCCCCCAACTTCTCCTTATTAAAGGTGACATCTCTGGGGAGAGTAGCAGAAAGAGCTACAATACGTATTTTTAAATATCCAGTGTCTATGTATGTGAATGTAGAAAAGTATCGCTTGCACTAAACAGATCCTGGGATCAGTGGGCTTTGCAGGAACATCCTAAAACAGGAGCAAGGGTGGGTGATTCAGCTAGTGCTGAGATTTCCAGCCACCACAGGGGTATTCTGACATGGAGGGTGCATTTGGGGAGTGGTAATAACAAAGGGCTATTGCTTCACTGCTTGAAGCACCAATAAGGCACAGTTACCTCCTTGGGAAAAAGCACGGCCAGCGGCTCACAGAGTGACCCTCTGGCCTTATGGCTAAGTAAATCGGTAAGTCAATGTGTACTGCTTATTTTTTTTTTTAAAAAACAAAACTAGCGAGTGTTCATTTCCAAATGCTAACAACTCTACCAATAAAAATACAGTCATGGGTCACATACTGACATTTTAGTCCATGACAGAGCAAACATATGATGGTGGTCCCATAAGATTCTAATGTTGTTTTTTTTTTTACTGTACCTTTTCTATCTATCTGTATCTTAACTACAGATACCTGCCAGTGTGTTGCAACTGTCTATAGTATTCAGTGCAGCAACACGCTGCACAGGTGTGGAGCCTAGAGGCAATAGCTTGTAGGTGTGTAGCCCAGGTGCATAGCAGGCTATACCGTCTGGATTTATGTATATGTTACTTTACGATGTTTGCACAGTGATGAAACCGCCCCATAACACATTTCTCAGAACTTTATCTCCAGTGTGATGTGGTATGTGACTATTCTAGGCTTGTTTCATTTATACATTTGTTCTCAGGTTTTTTTCCTAGGGTTCCTATCTCTGTGATCTTCTGCAGGCATTTTTCACTCTAAAAACAAGAAATTTCCTGGAAACCAATGCTTTCATCATGACTTCTTCATGCACTGATGGTACGTAAGTACAGTGGTATTCTGTTCTGAGTGCACTGAGGTGAGTCTAATTGGAAATATTCATGTACTCATTTTTGTTCTTATTGAAGTAGGGTTACTGATTAATGAAGGTTACTCAGAGCCGGAAATAAAGGTATTTCCATGTACTTGAGTGTGAGAGGGCCTGTTAAGGTAGGAAGAGGATATTTCAGAAGCATCACTTCCGTTCCGTGCAGACGCTGGAATGCTGAGAAAAATGGTGCTCTGAAAGCCCACAGTGCTCTCCCCACCTGAGAACACGCATAGGCTGGGTTGCAACTCCCTGTGTTCAAGTTCTATCATCCCAGCTAGACTATACGTTTTTTGAGGACAGAAAAGGAGAATGTGGTCTATTTCAACACTGCTGTACAGACACACCATGGCACTGGACAGAGGGCTGCTTTCGGGAAGGACAGCCACGAAGGTCTTGAGAGGAAGAAGGAGATGAGAGGAAATAAAACACAAATGAGGTGGGGCCCTTCATTTAGAAAGGTTTCCAGTTGCTCTCAAGTAGACAGCAAAATGAGTATCTAGAGAAGAGCTGAACAGCCATCTTTCCTGACTTTGCTCCTGCAAGGATACCTTCTGGCTTAAAAATTAATTTCAGAATCTGGGTCAAAATGTCAACTTCTCCTCTGACATTTTAAGTCCAATGAGACACTGCTTGGTAACTGAATAAAAAAAAAAAAAAAAACACTTTAATTCAGGCAGCTGGAAGAGCACTTAAAGGGCAACTGGTTATCTAGGAGGCAAGAGATTCCATTTTCCACTCCCTAAGGCTTGTGCATAGAATTAAAAGGAAGGAATGTTAAAATGATGTGTCAGTGATTCTCAAATCTTACTGCACGTCTCATTCATTTGGGGAAATTTTCAACACTCAGATTCTGAGGCTCCTATTTGGGAATTCTGTTTCCCTAGGTCTGAGGACCTGGTAAGTCTCATGCACAGCCAGGGAAAGAGCTCCTGGTGGAGGCCTTGCTTTTATGCTCAGTATCCCTGGGGCCTGTTACGGGCTAAAACGTGTCCCCCTAAAATTCACATGTTGAAGTCCTAACCTGCCAGTACTTCCAACTGTGACTATATTTGGAGATAGGGTCAAAGAGGTAATTAGAGTTAAACAAGGTCATCAGAGTGGAACCTAACCCAATATGACTGGTGTCCTTATTGGGACATAGCGGAACACAGAGCGAAGGCCATGTGAAGATACAGGGAGAAGACAGCCGTCTGCAAACCAAGGAGAGAGGCCTGAGGAGGAACCAACCTGGATGATACCTTGATCTTACACTCCAGAAATGTAAGAAGGTAAATTTCTGTTGCTTCATCCACCCGATCTGTGTTACTCTGTTATGGAAGCCCTAGGAAGCCAAGTATTTGGCCTTTGGCATCAAAGACAGGCAACTTCAATGGATAGACTGGCAGTAAAGATAGAACTATATTAAATAAATTAAAAAGGGCTTTTGAAGGCCGGGCACAGTGGCTCATGCCTGTAATCCCAGCACTTTGGGAGGCTGAGGAGGGTGGATCACTTGAGGCCAGGAATTCGAGACCAGCCTGGCCAACATGGCAAAACCCTGTCTCTACTAAAAATACAAAAATTAGCCAGGCGTGGTGGTGCACTCCTGTAATCCCAGTTACTCAGGAGGCTGAGGTAGGAGAATCGCTTGAACCTGGGAGGTAGAGGTTACAGTGAGTGGAGATCATGCCACTGCACTCCAGCCTGGGTAACAGAGAGACACTCCATCTCAAAAAACAAAGAAACGACAACAAAAAAGAAAACAACAATAACAAAACAATAAAACAAAACAAAACAACAGCAAAAAAGAGCTCTTGAATTATTCAAGTATGAAGACATCTTTATTTGCTCAAATATGGAATTAAAATTTTAAAAAAATTAATTAGAGCAGAAATGAAAGAAACTGATACTAATGAGAGCATATCTTATACTGTTTTGAGGGACACAAGCTTAGATACCATTACAAAAGGTGCAATGACCGAACGTGACAATGGGGTCATTGCTTTTATGTGCTCACACTCTGGTCTATGAGCCAATCCGTTCCTTTCCACCCTGCTGCCTGCTGTTCTCTTGGTTTCCTTCCTCACACTGCTCATCCACGTCAGTATGAATGGGGAAATGAGGCTCAAACCCAACTTCCATCAGCAGCTTCTGTTGTAGTCTGCAGAGGTTTTAAGTGCTGAGCAAAATGAAATTCTGGCTTCACCACAAATTTCATTTATTTAAACTCTGTCCTCTTCTAATCAAGAATGGTTTAGAGCACAGTTCCCTGGGGACAGTGGAATCTTCAGCTCCCTAGCAACATCTGGACTTTTCTCTGATGGAAAAGCAATGGGGGCTGGATGTGGTGACTCACACCTGTAATCCCAGCACTTTGGGAGGCCAAGGTGGGTGGATCACCTCAGGTCAGGAGTTCAAGACCAGCCTGACCAATATGGTGAAAACCCGTCTCTACTAAAAACATAAAAATTAGCCAGGCATGGTGACGTGTACCCATAGTCCCAGCTACTCAGGAAGCTGAGACAAAAGAATGGCTTGAACCCAGGAGGCAGAGGTTGCAGTGAGCTAAGATCCAGCCTTGGCAACAGAGCGAGACTCTGCCTCAAAAAAAAGCAGTGGGGAATATGAGGGGAAATACGGACTCTGAGCTTGACCCTGCGTAATTTGAACCCTTCTGTCTTGGCCTCAGTTCCCTCATCTACAAGATGAGAAGATCAATTTGATTGATCATCATCAATGTATCTTTCAGCCCCCAAAATTCCATAACTCTTAAAATATCACAATAAAATGTCACACAAATTTTTCAGTTTCCCTGTGCATACAAAAGTTATGTTTATACTATATTCTCTGAAAGACAGTTTCCTAAAAAGTTGCATATACTATGAGATTTTAACACTTTCCCCCCATTCCAAATGACATTTTAAATGTGCAAAAATAACTTGTTTGTAAATTTTCTCTCTCTCTCTCTTTTTTTTGTATAGCACCTTGAAACTAAGATATTTCAGGTGGAAGTGCAGGGTAATAGGTTGAAGAACTCTCAAATAACAATCATTTATGTTTTGGTGGGCCATTTGGTATAGTGTGATTTCCTGAGAAACTTTAAAGGTAAAAGTCTGCACTGAAAAGTCACATTATTTACTATTACCTGGTTGTATTCAGAGGCCAGACTATTTAAGACATAAGAAATCCAGGAATAAATATGTTTAGCTTTTTTTTGGAAAAAGCAACTTCCTACTTTTGATTTTACTTTTAACTTCTCACATTGATTTTTGTTGTCTTTGAAAAAAAAGTCTAAGAGTAATCATACTTTTTAAAAGTCATGCATTATCATTTGTGTTATTTTGATAACTTCAACACAAATTATAAGTTGAGATAACAACACACAATCTCAATACCTTGATCAGAATATTCACGATTAGTTGCAATGAACAAAAAGCAAAACAAGAAAGAACAGCTGTAACCCAAGCATCATGGAAGCACATTGATTCATTTTTTGAAAGAGATACTTAGATAGTTCTTAGCAAAGAGCTAAGCCTAATTCTCTCATAGTCTTCTTTAATTCCCACTTGCAAACATGCGGTCACGTTTACCCACCTCCACCACACCATGATGAATGGATGTGTACTGTTTCTTCTTCAGCATCACCAAGGTGATGACGATCACTGTTGCTATGACAACACCGCCCACCATGAGACCAATGATTGCACCTTTGTTTGAACCCACATCTTCGGCAAAGAACACCTTGAAAACAAATTAAGAAAAAGAATTTTAATTTCTAAATGCAATTTAATTTACAATTTATAAATGCAATTAGAAGAATTTCATTTCTTAAATGCAGGGGGCATTTGGATGAGGTTACATGAAAACTTTCAGTATATTCTCTGGCCAACTGGTTGGTCACATATTTGATGCTTGCTTAAAAAAAGAAAAGAAATCACATATTCTCCTCACTAAGAATAACAATCATAGTTTACAGAACGATGTACAACATGTGGCTTCCCCAGTTTGAGGAAGTCTACTTTCCCCTCACATGTCAAAACCAAAGTCTGCAGTGACCTGAAACTCTTTGACAAGTGGAACATTTGGTGAGTGGTGGGAAGATGGCGCTTGGATCTATCAAAAGCTGGAAAGGCACAGATCATACTAATGAAAGGAGGTCAGCATTTTCCCAGTCACAGCAGGTTTGAAACTCTGAGCCCTGATGTCTGACTCCAAGTGACTGAGACTTAGGTGTTTTTCAAGCCTGTAGATGTCCTCATTTCCTTGGAGGGACACTTTTAATGCACAGGAATAGGCATTCTGAAACAAAGGAGTTAAACAATAGAAAAAAAGGTATCTTGTTACCTACTTTTAGCTATAGTAATTCAGCAGAATTCTAATTAACCTTTAGCAGTGTAATGCTTTTAAAAGCCTAATGCTATTTCAAAGGGAAGTACAGGCAACAAGAATTTTAAGTCACTCATAACCCATATTTTCTTACTATTGTCTCCAGAAACCAAAATCTGAAATGTTGCTTTATTCTTGCTCTTTATTTGGATTAAACATAAAAAGAATTTTGAGAACACTGTAAAGAAGAAATAAAATTTTATTTATTGCACGACATTGCTTCATACTGTTTATAAAAGCAAGTCATTATTTTTCAACTTTATCTACTTGAATGAAATTATAGAAGCACACCACAATGTTTATCGTCTTGTTATATAAGGAGTTGATCTTATGCCAGATGAACTAAAACTATAGCTAAACATTATCATGTTTGCTCTGCAACTTAATGAAAATACAGGCATACCCAGCTTTATTGCACAGTAGTGCTCACAGACAGTATTTTTTTAAAAAAGAAAACAAACAAATTAAAGGTTTGCGGTAACCCTGCATCAAACAAGTCTATTGGTGCCATTTTTCCAACAGTGAACACAGGTTCACTTCATGTCTGTGTCACATTTTGGTAATTATTTAAATATTCAAACATTAAAAATTATTATATCTGTTTGGTGATCTGTGTGATCAGTGGCCTCTGATGTTACTATTTTAATTGTTTTGCAGTGTCATGAAACATGCCCATAAAGACAGCAAACTAAATCAATAAATGTTGCATGTGTTCTGACTGTCCCCCGCAAACTGGCCACTCTGTCCCTCAACTCCCAGGATCCCTATTCCTTGAGAGACAACAATATTGAAACGGGGCCAGTAAATAACCCTACAATGATCTCTAGGTGTTCAAGTGAAAGGAAGAGTCACACGTCTCTCACTTTAAAGTAAAAGCTAGAAATAATTAAGCTTAGTGAGCAAGGCATATTGAAAGCCAAGATTCTTGTGCCAGTTAGCCAAGTTGTGAATGCAAAGAAAAGTTCTTGAAGGAAATTAAAAGTGCTACTCCAGTGAGCACACAAATGATAAGAAAGCAAAACAGCCTTATTGCTGATAGGAGAAAAGTTTTAGTTGTCTGGATGGAAGATCGAACCAGCCGCTACATTCTCTTAGGGCAAAGCCTAATCAAGAACAAGGCCTCCAACTCTCTTCAACTCTGTGAAGGATGAGAGAGGTGAAGAAGCTGCAGAAGAAAAAAAAGTTGGGAGAGGTTGATTTCACGAGGTTTAAGGGAAGAAGCCGTCTCCGTAACACAAAAGTGCAAGGTGAAGCAGCAAGCACTGATGTAGACGCTGTAGTAAGTTATCCAGAAGATCTAGATAAGACTCCTGATGAAGGTGGCTACACTAAATAACAGATTTTCAGCAGAGATGAAACAGACTTATTTGGAAGAAGATGCCATCTAGGACTTTCATCACTAGAGAGAAGTCCTGCCTTCAAAGCGTCAAAAGACAAGCTGACTCTCTTGTTAGGGGATAATGCAGCTGGTGACTTTAAGTTTTTGAAGCCAAGACTGATTTACTATTGTAAAAGTCCTAGGGTGCTTAAGAATTATTCTAAATCTACTCTGCCCATGCTCTATAAATGGAACAACAAAACTGGGATGACAGCACATCTCTTAACAGCACGGTTTACTGAATATTTTAAACCCGCTGTTGAGACCTACTGCTCAGAAAAGATTCATTTCAAAATATTACTGCAGACTGACAAAACACCTAGTCACCTAAGAGCTCTGAAGGACAGGTATAAGGAGATTACTGTTGTTTTCATGCCTGCTAACACCACATTCATTCTGCAGCCCATGGATCAACTCTGAAGTCTTATTATTTCAGCCTCTTATTATTTCAAAATATATTTCAAATATATTTTGTAGGGCTATTAAAACTGCCATAGATAGTGATTCCTCTAACGGATCTGGGCAAAGTAAACTGCAAACCTTCTAAAAAGGATTCACCATTCCAGATGCCATTAAGAACATCTGTGATTCATAGGAGGAGGTCAAAACATCAACAATAACAGGAGTTTGGAAGATGATTCCAACTCTCATGGGTGACTTTGAGGGGTTCAAGACTTCGGTAAAGGACGTCACTGCAGATGTGGTGGAAATAACAAGAGAACTAGAATTAGAAGTGGAGCCTAAAGACATGACTGAACTGCTACCATCTCATGATCAAACTTGAATGGATGAGGAGTTACTTCTTAGGGATGAGCAAAGAAAGTGGTTTCTTGCAATGGAATCTACTCTTGGTGAAGATGCTGTGAACATTGTTGAAATGACAACAAAGGATTTAGGATATCACATAAACTCAGTTGATGAAGCAGTGGCTAGATTTGCGAAACTGACTCCAATTTTGAAAGCTGTTCTACTGTGGGCAAAATGCTATCAAACAGCATCACATGCTACAGAGAAATCTTTCATGGAAGGAAGAGTCAATCGACGCAGCCAACTTCGTAAGAAACTGTCACAGCCACCACAGACCTCAGCAACCACCACCTGGATTAGCCAGCAGCAATGAACATCAAGACAAGAGTCTCCATGAGCAAAAAGATTAGGACTTGCTGAGGACTCAGATGATCATTAGCATTTTTTAGTAATAAAATATTCTACTAATAAAAGTAATTAAAGTAGGTACATGGCTTTTTTTTAGACATAATGCTATCGCACATGTAAGAGACTATAGTATAGCGTAAATATAAACTTTTTTTTTTTTTGGGATGGAGTCTCACTCTTGTTGCCCAGACTGTAGTGCTATCTCGGCTCACTGCAACCTCTGCCTCCCGGGATGAAGAGATTCTCCTCCCTCAGCCTCCCGAGTAGCTGGAACTACAGGCGCATGCCACCACATGTGGCTAATTTTTGTATTTTTAGTAGAGATGGCATTTCACCATGTTGGCCAGGATGGTCTTGATCTCCTGACCTTGTGATCCACCGGCCTCGGCCTCCCAAAGTGCTGGGATTACAGGCATGAGCCACCACGCCTGGCCAACATAACTTTTATATGCACTGGGAAGCCAAAAAATTTGTGTGACATTTTATTGCAAAATGTGTTTTACCGTGGTGTTCTGAAATTTCCAAGGTATGCCTCTACCTCCCTAAAAAAACCTTTTAATATAGCCTGAAGGTAGTCAAATGTCTGATTTTTCTAAGCTAAAACTAACATACTAGCAATCTGGAAAGCAATATAAAATACAGCAAATGAAGCAACTTCTAAAAGTGTTTTACTCATGGTTTATAACAAAATGAGAAATTGTTCATAATTATTCCCTTTACTAAACAAATATGCTAGCTCAACATTTTTATGAAAAGCAAATCATTAATTAGCTAATATACTAGTGTGAGGTAATCAGGAATAAATGAAAGTCTGGACATCCTGTGCCTTTAAGAAAATATTGTAATTTTGTGATATTCATTGCACTAATTATAGTACATTATCTTATCAACTAGTTCAGTAGAGAGAGCTGATTCTCCTAATTGCTGCCGCTGCCATTAGTCACTGTCGCTTTACAGGCGTTAGTGTAATTGCAGAGATGGGCTTATATGACACATGCCCCGGCGAATGCAAATTTTCTGTACATTAATCTTCAGCTTTCTGCTCTACCAACTCTCAAATCTTCAGCGGTTCCCCAGTTTTTATTAACATCTTCAGCAACAGCCTCATCAAGAGAAACCCTGATTTTAAAACAATTGATACTAGATTGTCTTGCCAATGAAAATCATGCTTCAAAAAGCTAAATGTCTTAGTGTAAAAAAAGAACGATGGGAGTTAAGAACGCAAATCCAAATCCCAAGTCAGTTTTTCATTTGCTACAATTATTTAGAGTCAAGTGAGGCATACATAATAATTTGAAGGTGTTTCTTTTCGAGACTAATACTAGGATTTATCAACTTTATTTATGAATATTGAAAAGACATTTTCTGCTTGAGAAAAGCTAACACACACACACAAACAAAAGAAGTGCCTGAGATAACTTCAAGTATTACTGGTATGGAAATTTTATTACCATTTTTCTGTCCACCACTGAGTGTGATAAAATTGTCTTCTTTATTAATGTAACCCCTTCCTGCACCTACTGATAAGATGGAACCCTAACATAATCCACTATTTGATTTATCTGAATTTCTAAGCTTTTGGTAAAGGATTTTATATAACTACTAGAGCTGACCACAAAAGAGATGCGGCTTTTTGATTTACTTCAATTCTAACATTAGGGGGGAAAAGTGATTTCATCTGAAAAGGCAGCTGCTGTCTTCTTTGAACAAACCTTTTGATGAATGACACTATCAGGAACATCGCGGGGTCCTGCTCACCCCATGATCTTATTCTTGCAAGAGAAGTTAAATCATGGGAGGTAGGGGAGGGAATGAAAAGAAAGAGCTGGGGGAGAGATGAATGAGCAAAGGAAGACAGTTCCAGATGTGAACTTAAGCTATATAAAGTGTTCTAGAAAACCAAGCAGCGTATGCACGTGTTTGACTCTGATCCTTCAAGTAAACCTATTGTAAACCTATTTTCCCAGAAAACACAGTGGAAGTTAAAGTGGCTGCTATATTGAAATTAATTCCACTTTAAGTCCCGAGTCCTGCATGAACTTAGCTGCCTTGTAGTCTGAAAGAACTACACACAGAGCCTCTTTATTTTCTCTTTTTGAGACAGTCTCGCTCTGTTGCCCAGGCATGATCTCGGCTCTCTGCAACCTCCACCTCCCAGGTTTAAGCAATTTTCCTGCCTCAGCCTCCCGAGCAGCTGGGACTACAGGCACCTGCCACCACACTCAGATAATTTTTGTTTTGTAGTTTTAGTAGAGACGGGGTTTCACCATGTTGGCCAGGCTGTTCTCCAATTCCTGCCCTTGTGATCCACCCGCCTCAGCCTCCCAAAGTGCTGGGATTACAGGTGTGAGCTACTGCGCCCAGCCTAGCCTATTTATTTTCTTCACGTTTTCATGGTAATCCTACAGGCAAGCATTGTATTTTTGTTTTTATCTTTTCCTTAATTTGGTTTCTATCACAGGATGAACCAGAGTTAATAGGTCATTTGGCAAGACAGACAGAGTAGTGGAAAGAGGTAAATTATTTTACGTACCAATTTTTGATGATGAACTTCATAACCTGAGTCATGTCGGAATTCTGCATCCATCTTCACTTCAGATATCTCCTCTGTCTTGATATTTGTCAACCCAGAACCTGTATTTTATCACAACGAAAGTATGCAGGACAACCAATTAGTTTTACTCATAAATAATAACATTGTAAGACAAAGCCTACCCAAAACTTCTTTCTAGGCCTGAAGTTAGAGGAAAATTGATTAATGACTTTCTTCAAGAAAAATGATACCCTATACTTAAATCCTTAATTACTACCTATTTTAAACAAAAAGAAATGAAAAGGTAAGGGAAACCTGAACGTAAGCCTTCTGCTGTCTTTAATTACATGCTATAATTTTTGAAAATGGGGGAAATGCAGAAGTTAAATGCTGGTTGAGAGGTTGGCAAGGATTTGTTCCTGGAATATGTTGGCTTGGCTTAGGGGCTCATTGTTTAGCCTATTATGTGTCTTTTTCCGTGGGCACTCATTACTTCAGAAATAACAATAAAAGGCTTTAAAAATGAGCATTAATTACCTGGTGGAACAAAACCGCTACTTTGGGGCTTTGTTCCAATTACAAATAAATTATGTTCGTGTATCTATGCAGTGAAGTGTTGTAAAAATTATATAATTTTAGTCAAGTGTTCTAGTTATAGACACAGACTGTAATTGGTTCGTCTGCTGAATAAAGAGCTACATAGTACATAATTTTTAAAATGCTTCTTAGCGACTAACAGAATTCATAACCTACAAACTCTTCCTTCTCTATAAATTGCCACATGATTCTTAATACTAATTGTTCTGACGAATGTCATTATTCAAATAATAATTTGAGGCTTAAAACAAAACGCAAAGTCATTTAAAAACCAAAAACATAAGTACAAAATATAAACGTCAGTGTCCATGCTATAACATTTAATTATCAAACATCAGAATTTTAGGATGAAAAGGGCTTTTGACGTCACCTCTACGGTGTTCCCACCCAGGGGCAGACTGTCAGTTCCTGTTTGAACACAGAGGAATGTACCAATTTCTCTCCACTTTTTGATAGATTTGCCTGCTAAAATGGCCTTATTTACATGAAGCCAGAATCAGTTTCCCTGTAACTTCCATCCTTGAAGTCTGATTCAACACAGAGCAAGCCTAATTCTCCCTTCCACAGTAAAACCTTGAACAGGCATCGCATCCCTAAGGACAGGCATGTTCCCGCTGGTTCTTGTCTTACTTGGGCTACACATTCCCAATTCCTTTGGCTCCCAGGGGAATTTACTTCTTGCTCTTGGCCTAATCACTCTTTCAATCTTGTCTATGAGATGCTGGGAAACTTGTCACACATCTTGCTGACACTGAAAAGCACAATGTCCACAGCATATGATGTGCCAGTCTAACAGCACAGCCCATACAAGAAGGTAAGGATAATCTGACACAACCTAGAAAATCCATGCTGGTTGTGACATAGCCCCATTTCCTCATTCAAGTGTTCAAAAAGCTTCCACTTGATAACCTATTTGAAGAGAGATCCATCATCAATGTCAATCTATCTATACCTGGCTTCTAGACTGTGAAGCTACCTTCTCTCCTTTTTGCTATTCAGAACTTCATTTTCCTATCCCTACCTTCCCAGCTTTCCGCAAAGACCACAGGCAATGGTTCTATTTCGCCTTCAAGTTCTCTTAGCCTGCAATTGGTCTGGGTCATAAGAACTTGGACTTGGGTAGCCAGATGTCAGAGCAAGACTCCTTCTCAAAAAAACAAAAACCCCAAAACAATTTTTTTTTTTTTTTAAAAAAGGAAAAAACATTGACTGGTAGTGTCACCTCTTCCTGGATATTTCAATAGTAACATATAGGCTCTGCTGGCCCAATAGAGAAATTTGATAAAACTGAATGAGTCAAATGAGCACTTTCTAAGTTAGGTTTTATGCTTGTAGATGAAAAGCAAGTCTTTTAAAGTGAGAAGCACCATGAAAAAAGTCCCAAGGCAAATGACCAACCTGAGCTGGCTGCGGTTGCAATTAGAACTGAACTGACCCTCAGCCCAAGGCCTTACAAGTTGGCTGAGCAGAACAGGAATGTCAACTCCTGGCTCCTTGAGATTCCCTTACATGACACTGACAATAAGGAGGACATCAGAAGCACTGAAACTGTCTCTGACTCACTATAATTTAAATTCCCCTTAAAAGCCTACAGACAGAAATTCATAACATCAACGAGACCAGCTGTCAAGACGTGTCACGCTACTGTCTCTGCTGCCATTGTTAATCACAGCATAAAGGCATGAAGATGCCACAAGGCAGACTCCGAGTCTTCACGAGTGACTGTGCTCGGAGGAGGCAGTCATGGCTTGAGCCTGTGGTGGAAGTGTGAGGGACGGCGTGGGTCTCCTTCTGGCTCTGCCGCTGACTGTATCTGAACCAGGCAGCAAAGGTTGACCTCTGTGTATTAGTATCTTCAAAGAAGGTTAATTCCCTGTTCTTTCACTATTGCCTGGGGACATTATGACGATAAAGAAGAAAATAAATACGGGAAAGTATGTGTTATTTAGGATTAAAATCTCTCTGGAATATACAGATTTGTCAATTCAGTAACTTTCTTCCTCTTTTTGATTCACTGAAAGCGTTGGCTACTATCAGTTGGGTGAGGTTGTTCATGGAGTAGACACCAGGCACGTATGCTGTGCTATGACATTATTCATAAAATAAAAATGTGTTTCTTCTTAATGCTTGTGAAACTATAAAAAAATAAGTGTCTATTTCAGTGTTAATGGGATTTTTAAGTAATATAAAAAAAAAAGGGCTTATGTGCAAAATTATGCATCTACATCTGTTGTGTTACTTTAGCCACTCATTGAGAATAAGTACATACAACCCACAAAAGAGAAGATATATTTCTGGCTCTGGAGAGAAACCAATTCTGGTATTTTCAGGAAATCATGTCTACTTCAGTAACTGATTGAAGTTTGAGCACAGTTTAGTTAGAAAGTGACCCATCTGGACACCAAACAAGAAAGGAGAGATATTCACACTGGTATCCAAGTCATCACCTGACAGTCTACATCTGTCTGGGCTTCTGTTTTTAAGGACAGGAGCTATATAATCTTCTCTGTTTTTTGTTTGTTTGTTTTAAAGAAAAAAGAAAAGAAAAAAAAAACCCCAAATTTAGAAGGGCTCTCTTTGAGGTTTCAAAAGGAAAGCTCAGAAACAAAAAACAAATCACTTCACTCGGAATTTGGGAAATGAAGAGTAAGGAAAAGTCAAGGGGAATTTTTAAAAGTTTGGTTTCTAAGGTCATTCAGATTCTACCCTACAGTAAGCAGTAAGAGGCTTAACATGCAGAAAGGAGACAACGTCTGCTCGAGCTCAGGCACAAGATGCGGAGAGGCAGTAGTCAAGCGGTTCCAATACCTGGTCGAGTGGTCAGTCCTCGGTCAGCAGCAGGGCGGGCATCAACAGGCTCAACTGGGCACAGGAAGCAAGAGACACAGAAAGCAAACAAGACAAATCGAGATGGTAAGTCATGGCTCCCGAACATAGTCGAGCAGGGAAAAAAAGCATATGCAATAAACAAGTTACAAAAAAGGAGCAGCCAGGAAAGAACCACAGTGAGTTAATCCCAAGCATCGAGGACCAGGAGGGGCATCACTTTAAATGGTTGATCGCTACTGATGTGCTCCTTAGTTTTCTAATAAAAGCCCTCACCAGGATATGCAGCAACATCAAAGAAGAGGGGTGGGGAGGGTGGATTTTCCTCTGAGCTAGTTTAGAGATAGTTTCTTGGCTTTTGATTAGAAATAAAATATTCCCAGCCTAGCAGAAAACCTTAAAGATACTTCCTTTTGCAACTGCCCAATCTTATTTTACAGTTAATTAACTACAAAAGGACTCTTAAATTTCCAGGGGAAGTGCAAATATGAATTTATCAGGAGAGCAAAGTATTACTACATAATCTGCCATTTAGTGAGTGAATCAAATTTGTCCTTAGTATGAGGGCAGAAGAGGGAAACCGCAGTCTGTCTTTCTCTTTTTCAAAAAGGCTGGTTTCCATTTGACAGATGACATACAGCTGAAACGTGTGAAATGAGGCTATTTCATTTTATATTTGCCATTGTTCACAATTTTTCCTTTGTATGTGTTCTGGGTCTGACCCAAAGAAAGCAGTGTGGACAGTACGATATTCCTCACCACCATCTGACCTTTCCAAAGCACTTCTGATGCTCAGAAAATACTTCCTTGTTTACACTGGTGTTTGAAGAAACAAGGAATGGGGACAAAGGTGAAGTTTTTAGGATTAATAAATGGTCATAGGGTAAATGAAGCCATGGGGTGGAGGCACAGGGGGAAGCCCCTTTGGTAAGGTGGCAAGTGTAAAGGGAAGAAGGGAAGACAAAGCCAGCACAGGTGCTGAGGGAGACACGGTGTGCTCGATGAGATGGCTTCTAACAACTTCAGTGAAACCATCCAGCTTACTGATGCACACATGCCAGGCATTCAAAGGTGGGATTCTCAGTCCAAATCAGTTTTGGATGACACATGTTAACAGAAACAGTGAGGGAGGAAAAAGTGGCAGTAAGCCAAGTCTCCAAAATATGAGAAAATATTTCGGGGAGCACTAGGACATTTGGATGAAATAAAAGAGTAAGGTGGTTTGGTCCTTTCTCATGTAGAGACTGGCAGCATGGTGGAGTCAAAAGGAGGGTGAGGGTGAGGCATCTGATCCCAGGTCTGGGCCCAACATTTACAACATCTGCGACCTTGGGCAAGCGCCCACTTCTGTGGCGGTTTCTCCATATGGAAATAGAAGCGTTAACATCTGCATCTTCTAATTATGGTGAGGAACAAATAACCTTTAAAGCTTGTTTCAGACACTACCAAATACTACAGAACTGCACTGATTAAATATCCTATGATCAAATATTCCATAGTAACTACTGATGCGAGAGTGACTATTCTCTAGTTTTCCACTAGTGCATTTAGAGGAAGACATACTTCACTTTCTTCTGCCAACTCCCAAATACATTTTAACAATGAAGTTTGGTTGTTCTATACTTGATGTTTTTTCTTATCTGCAACAACCTGTAATGATTAACTGTCATTACTCTTGTAAAATGCAGTTACTTGAAAGGTCATTGTACTTTTTGAGAATTTCCTGATGACGAGGAACCTAAATGGTGCTTCAACTGCAGTTAAGCACACACTAAACCACATGCACGAAGGCAAACACGTACCTTGAAGTGGTGGTAAGCGCATACATCAATAGTTACATTATTAGAAAATGTATATGCAACCCAGGGGTAAGTAAGTGAAGTGGACCTGTGGTTTAAATGCAGGCTGAGGAGCTGGTGGTCCCAGGGGCCACTGCTAATGTCACCACTTAGTTTCTCTGTGATCTGGGGCCAATCACATTCTTTCTGAACTTCAGTTGTGTCACAAAGTAAACAGTTTTTCCAGGGTTCAAATGAGTATACTTATGCGAAAGAAACTTACAAATGATATAGTCCTATAAGTTTCTCTGCCTCTCCCTGCTCTTCTTTTTTTTTTTTTTGTAAATAGGCATGTATTATTTAAAAACAGTAATAAAACCTTTCCTATTTTTTAGGAAGATTAAACAAAACTAGTTTCAGTGACATAAACCTTAATCTGCTTTAAAAGATTGAAGCTGATTTAGTATCAATTAATGCTAAAAAAATAGGTAGCGCAGGGAGCAGACATTAAAATACAGTTCTTTTTTAAAAGGTAATTATGATATCATTGCCAAAAAAAAAAAAAAAAACACACACACACACACCAACAAAACAAAGTAGTGTATTTCCCAATCCATTGCAAATACTTTCCAATTTTTCCAATGGACCTTTACTTAACTGGAAAGTAACTTCATCAATAAAGTGTTAAAAACATTTTACATTGGCCATTTAGTAATTTAAAAAGAAGAAATAGATTATCTCATCTTTAACTTTTAAAAGATTTAAAATAAAATGTAAGCAGAAATGAGTTATTCTTTTGATCTCAGTAGCTTTGAATCTAATCCTTTGCTGTAAGAGGAGAGAAACAGAATGGTCAGACCTCTGGGATTTTTAAGTTTGCTACTTCTGGTGTTCTTTGTAATAAACCTAAACTATTAACAGTGCTGCCTTGTACAAACTCTCTACCAGGTCAAAGGTAATGAGGAATCAGCAGTACACCAGTTTTACATACAGATAAGAGGCCTGACAAGAACTGGTTTGTAAGTGTAATGAAATACTTACTTAATCTAAATTTCAGCATTTAAATTGGCTTCCTCATTGTCTCTATAAAGCTAGTTAAAAATATACTAGAAGGCAGCTTCACACTTTGCAAATACATCCATACAGTCTTATAAGACCTGCTGTGTCTCTTTAAAAATATTGCAGTACTTTATCTACATATTATATCTAGGTATTATTTACAAAGAGGCAGACTGTTGGCCACAAAGGCTTCCTGGCGGTTACTGCATGCTATGCCGCTCTTTGTGGCTGCCCTTCTCAGGCAGTCAGGAAAAAGCAGAACAAACACAAATGTCATTAACGCTAATGCTCCCAGCCAGATCATTTCACGATTTGTGAGCACAATTCTGTAACAACAGCTTCATTGCAGCCTAGCCATTCATTTAGGTTTTATGAATGTGAAAACCAAAGAATAAAAATTTCTTAAGGCAAATTGCAGCTGTTTAAGAGTATATGACATTGGAAAACTCTGATATGCTTATTTTTTTCAATGTAAATTTAAAAAATGGCCATCAGACCCTCCTCTGGATTTCCCTGATTGTTCTTGAGAAAAACAACACATTTTTGGCAAGCATTTGAAACTATGATAATGAGGACTGCATGAAGAACAAAAGGAAATCCTTTGAGAATTTTAGATATTTTCAGTAGTCGTGTGTGCGCGCGCACACACATGTCTGTAAAAAGAAAGACTAACAAGTTTCTGGGGAGAGGTGGGAGACGGTGTGAGAAGAGAGATGGCTTTAGGACTGTATCTCATTATATGGCTTATTATATTCATTATTTTAAGGATACACTGTTCAGGCCATCTTGAGACAGGCTGAAAAAGTCTCTCTAATAAGATCCTGGCTCCATTAAAAAAAAGAAAAAAAAAAGAAAAAAAAAAAGCTACCACTGACATTTACTATGTTCCAGGAATTTTGGTAAGAGTTATTTTATGCCTTCTTATTTAATGCTTATACTATACCTCTGAGTTAGGAATTATTATCAACCTTATTTTACAGATGAGGAAGCAGCCAGAGAGGCTAAGTAACTTGCTCATAAGCGCACAGCAGAGCTGGAATTTAAACTCAGGTCTGTATCATTCAGGAGTTCACGAGTGTGGAGTAGTATTTAATATCCTATGAGATGACGGCCATCAATTTTATTTAAAAATTGTCGGAGAGGCTTTTCAAATTGTTTGCTATAATCAATATATATCAGTGTTGGGACTGATAACGAAGAGTACCCCAACTCAAGACTCTGACACTGCAAGTCCTATTGCCTCCCAATATTGTTATACCAGATTTTACTGTTCAAACGGAATCCTTATTTAACAAGAGTGTCAGCTCTTTTCATGTGGCCTCGGCAATGTAATAGCTGCATGTTTGTCAAGTATCCAGAGGTACTTAATCAAGCTCTTTGCTGAAATGGACATCTTGGCAATACCCAAGGGTTTCAGTGTATGTGTGTGTGTACATTCACACGTGTGCATGCAGATTGTCTCCTAAGGCTGATGCTACATGGTACGCTGTTAGTGAAAGAGTAAATTTAGTGTGCCTTCAATTTAGAAAATGAGATTGGACATTTTTCACTAAAAATTCTCGTTAGAGACTGAATGAAAAGGACTTTCAATGATCAAAATGTATCTACCTGTAAAGAAACAACACAATCGGCACTCTATTAATAATACATTTAATAGGGTAGTTGTCCAGGTCTTTGATAATGAACTGACCCTAAATTTGTTTTCTTCTATGTGATTAAGAATTGTTTTCATAAATGATAAAGTTTTAATTATTTTTACATCGTCAGTAACATGCTGTTTGTATCTGCTATTACTATAAGGTGCCCTTTTTCGAATTAAGGAAACAAATTTGGGGTAATGACTCACATTGTGAAAACAGTCTACATATTTTCTGCAATGGTTCTTTAAAAAAACTTGTCCAGTGCACTTAAGGTCTAATATTATATTTAGATTTAGTCTGAGGAGTGTACTAATTGCATGTTATAAGGTATATTATATACATTTTTTTACTTTTTAAAAATTATGTATGTATTTATTTATTTACTTTTTGAGACAGAGTCTTCCTCTGTCGCCCAGGCTGGACTGCAGTGGGCGCGATCTCAGCTCACTGTAAGCTCCACCTCCTGGGTTCATGCCATTCTCCTGCCTCAGCCTCCTGACTAGTTGGGACTACAGGCGCCGTCACCACGCCTGGCTAATTTTTTTTTTGTATTTTTAGTAGAGATGGGGTTTCACCATGTTAGCCAGGATGGTCTCAATTTCCCAACCTTGTGGTCCACCCGCCTTAGCCTCCCAAAGTGCTGGGATTACAGGCATGAGCCACCATGCCCGGCCTATAAGGTGTATTATAAATATGAAACCTCCATCAACATTTGCTACCTTAATAAAGAAAATCAGGTAAAATGCTGTGTTCTTAAAAAACATGTTATTTGTATCTAGAAATCAAGGTGTTTGTGTGTAATTTTATACTTCTGAACAAGAAGAAAAAAGAGAAAATAAGCTGAAAGATGCTCTCGCTTGAACAGATATGAAATCCCTGTGAAAAAGGATGCCATCTACTGCTCAAATTTGTTGATAGAGAAGAATCTTACTTCTTTGAGATACCAAAGGAAAAAACATTTAGAGCAATGTGCTCGTTAATTTTGGCAGCTGCCTTGAATTGAATTTTCTAAACACAAATTAAGTCTTAAGCAAAATTAAATTTTATTTATATGTAGTTCTCTTTGCCTTTAGCATTTAATTCAATCTGAAATTTCATGTACAAGTAAGTAGCCAATGAAGACTACTTTGGTGCCTGTCAAATCTCCATCTCTGCAGGCCCTGTCAAAACTCCTCTCTGTGGATACATTGTAATTTTCCTTATTTCACAATCTATCTGTTCTTTTGGGAGGTGGCATTCTGGGTCATTATGTCATAAACACAAGTTGAATTTTGTGCTTCCATTCCAGAGGAAACAATATACCTCATAGTTAAAAAACATTTCTAAAAAAATTCCTACCAAAAGTCATCGCTTAAGAACATAGTCTCCTAGTGCCTCCACTTCTTCATTTGAAAGTCATAAAAATAATATATGACATACAGTACATGCTCTTTATGTATGTGCTTTTATTGTTATATCCTGTATTATTTTATATTAAGAAGAACGGGAAAATGAAAATTAGAAGAATGCTATTGCCACACACGTTCCATGTGAAGGACTGCCTCTTCAATAATACGCTGTGGCTCCCCTTCGTCCAGGGGTGTTCACTCGAAGGATAATATTCCCTAGAATGCAAATCTGGATATTTGGGGAACAAGAGGTCCTTTACTTGCAAATGTTATGTAAATCATTACCATTCTGTTTTGCCACCTATACAATGGGGTTGTTATCTTTTCCAACAATTGGCAGTTTACTTGCTTTGCAGCATAAAAAATATAAAGAATAATTTACACAGATAAGATATTATTTTAATGACATAGTAACTCCTAATAGTTACTTTTTAAAGTAAAATTGAAATGAAAATATTTATTACTACATCAAAAAAAATTCACCACTCAAGAACATACAAAAGATAACTCTCTCTCCTACACACACGTATGTATGTCTGTATACACCTGTCTATATACACCTGTATGTATGTCTATATACAGCTCTCTCTCTCTCCTGCACACACGTATGTATGTCTATATACACCTCCTGGAACGCCCTTGCTGGCTCCGGGGACTCTTACCTTCGTTTTCTGTGTTGGCTGGCACAGAGTCAGCCCCGAAAGAATGCCACGGCTGGAGATCGTCCAGGCTGAACTCTCCATTCACGGGAAGAAGCTCCACTGTAGTTTTCGTTTCGGTCAGAGATGGCATGAGAGCATCGTTTCCGTAACTGATCCTTGGTTCACTAATCATGTTGGCCAAGACGTCATCTGAATAATTTTGCTCTTTCTGAAGCAGCTCATCTAAACCAAACAAAACCATCTCTTTGGTGAGTAACAACAATCACAACAGCAGTAGCAGCAGCCACCATTCACTTCTGCCAGGCATGACTTCAACTGCTTCCACAGGCATGATCTCGTTTACAGCCATGGCATAGGTACCATTATCAGCTCCCTTTCACAGATGTGAAAACTGAGGCACATGGCATTCAAGCTACTTATGCAAAGTCACAGCTCACAAGAGCTGCTGGCAGGACTGGAGTCAGGAGCATGGCAGCCGGCCAATGTGCTGCAGCGTGGCACCCCGAGAGGTGAAAGGCCACAGGAGCTCAGTTGCCATTTCCTCCTGACACAGTTAGACGTCCCCAGTATACAATGATCACACAGGAATAAACAGCAGGCTTTGGTGTGGTGGCAGTAAGCGAGGCACAATCTCATTCAAGCTGAAAGGCAACAGTGAATGTCCTGTCTTGCCTTGCACACTTGCAAGGATAAGCAAAGCATTAATGGGTCAGCAGTTTGCTACCTTCTTGAATAGTGTTCAGTTTTGCCTTGAAAAAAAATCTGCATTTCCTAAATGCTCCTCTTGTGCTGCATGATCTATGCCCTGAGGCAACAAGGAAACCGTTCCCTTGCCCTTCCAGATGTAGCCCTGCAGACAGACACCCAGCCTTCTCTGGACCTAACCACCCCTGGCTCCCCACATTTCCCAATGTGAGCAGACACCAAACGTCCTGCCTTTCTCCTCTGTTGCTTCCCTTTCCAAAGAATGCTGTCAGTGCCTGCCTACCCCCTACTTTAAAAATTGATCAAACAAGAATCAACTTTACAGAACATCATTGACTTATCTTTTTTTACTGGAAAAAAAGAGCTTAGAATATAATCTTGTATCATGTGTAATTACTGCTTTAAAAACTGACCCCAGGATATCAAGATTTGTGAGTCTTCTCTTATGTCACCAAAGATTCACCATGTTTTTCTCTGATTTTTACAAATTAGAGACCGACAGATAGCATCGCACTAATAACAATATTTGATTAACCAAAATGTCTCATTTTCCAATCGTATCTGTGTCAAGAGTTTGCTGTAGTATGTATTTTAGACATATCGCTGGTTAGCTTTATTGCTAGAGAAAATGAAAAGATCAGGATTTAAATTTGATTTGTAACATTTTACAATCATCTTTCAAATCTTCTTTTATATCGACAAAAAATGTATCTGAAAACTTAAAATTCTGTTCAAATATACCCATTAAAATAATTTGATGGAACAGCATTAAAGCGTGTTGAGTAATATCTTTTCATGGAGTCAGTTTTATTGCAAGAAATTTTAAGTGATGAAATCTCAAGTAAATCAGTCCTTTTGAAGTCTAATCTGAGTTATAATATATCCCTATTCACTGTGGCACCGTTTCTAAAATTCAATACTTGATTCCTATGATGACTTTGAGGACGTATACGAGGCATACTTAGAGTAACAGGGGGAAGAAGCCCCACCACTTAGCTATCGTTGTAAATACTTAAAAAACCATGTGGTTTTATTCCCTTACAGATAAAAGGCCCTCATTACATTTCCTCCAACTTTTTCATGTCTTACAAAGCCATAGGCAGTGGCTGATAACTTAGCCAATGTCCGATTAAATAATTTAAATGAGCATTTCCTTTATATAAATCTTTTGCTTGTGACTGTTATGCACTTACTGTGCTAAAGAGAAGCTATTCTGGAATACTAATAATTATTGGTGCTTACACACTCATCTTGAGAGGAAATAACCTTTGCCAGCGAGAAAGCTCTTGGACCCCCCAGGGGCTATGCTGTTCTTGGGCCTGTGGTACTTACTATCGCCTACCCTGTCCTTTATCTGGAAATGTTCTTACTGTTTTGCGTACACAGTACTTACCTTCTTCCCTGTGACATCTCTCAGTAACTCTTCTCACTCTTTTTTTCCTCCTCTCCTCATCCTTGTCATTTTCTTCTTGTATCTCTTTCCATCTCTTTCTACACTTCTGCCTTTGGAAATCCCATCGACTCTTGAAACTCTAAAGACCTCCTACCTTTGGATGAATCTGAAATGTACTTCCCCAGCTTGGACTTCTCCCTCCCACTCAAATTTGTATATTTCCAACATTTTGCTGGAGATACCAACTTAGGGCTCCCTCCTGATCCATGCACTTGGTAGGTACAGAACTGCACTCGAGGTCCCTGGCTTTCCCTCCCGCCTTTCCTGTTTCCTAATCATGGCAGAACCATTCTCCCTCCCAGTCACAGGTCTGAATCCTTCAGACCCATCCAGGACTCCCTGTATTTCTTCGTGTCCGGTACTTACACTACTGACAAACCCTTTTGCATTCTATTTCTGAATTCTCTCAACCACTTCCTGCTTGCTTTTCCACACCACCCTCACCGCCCCTGGGAATATGATTACTTTTCGCCTGGATAATTACAATAGTCTCCTCACTGCTTGCTATGGTGTGAATGTCCCCCAAAGTCATGTGTTGAAACTTCATCTCCACTGTGGCAGTAGTGAGAGATGGGGTCTTCTGGAAAGCAAGTCATGAGAGTTCCACACCCCCGAATGGATTAGTGCCTTCTAAAAGGGCTAGAGGAACCCAGCACAGGCCTCTTTTTGTGCATCTGCCATGTGGGAACACAGGGTTTGCTGCGTCTGGAGGATGCAGCCACAAAGCGCCATTTTAAAAGTAGAGAGACCAGGCCCTCAGCACACCATGTTGTGCCCACTCTTGAACCTGGCCTTCTCAGCCTCCAGAATTGTAGTATTTCTATTGTTTATAAATTACCCAGTCTCTGGTATCGTTAAAGCAGCACAAACCGACTGAGACAATGGTCTCCCTTCTAGTTTTTATTTTTTGGTTCTCCAAATATTTTCCTGACAGAGAGGAATGAGGAATGGGCTCCCTCTGTTTCGGTGGGTCTTCTTTCTCTACTGAATTAATTCTAATTCTTTTGCCAGATGCTGAAGGCCCTCTGTGGTCTGGGCCCACCCCATATCTAGCCATGAAACTCACAGCTGCTAGCTGTCTACACCACACCTCTCTCTCAGGCTAAATAGCTTGGGGTATTCCCACAAAAGACCACGTATACCCATTCTGACACTTTTGTTTTCTATTCCTGCTATCTTGGAAGCCCATCTCTGCTCACCTACGTTATTGGAACTCTTTAGAGCCCAGCTCCAATGCCCTCTCCTATATGACTCTCCTCTCCCAAGGCAGGCATTGTCATTCTTATGGGATAAGGAGACTGAGGCTGGGAAAAAGGAACCAATCTCTTTGAGACCCAATGGCCAGTAAGCACCAGTGCTGAAATCCAAGTCTTGGGCTTCTTAACACCAGTCTTCCCACGTTCAGCCCCTATCTATTTCAGCTTCTTGTATTATCACAAAAGTAGCTGCAGAAATCAGGCATTGTTAAGCGTGTCTGTTCCAATGTCTTTAGCAGTCTCTTCCACTCTTGCGGATTTGTAAGCTGACTTAATCACTGCTAGTCCTATGGAATGGTTACTGCTTTTGGCCATCAAATGGCATTTCTCAGACAGCGGCAGCTGGAAAGGGCCCTGTACCCATCTTATCCCTTGGCAGTAAAAAGGCAGAGTAGCAAAAGATCACGGAGAGAACTCTTAAACTTGTACTTCACAGAATAGTCAGGGCATCTGAGGTTGAGGTACACTGTGGTACCCCGGTTTCTCTTTTCTCTGTTACACTGTTGGTAGAAAAGTTCCTCCAAATGGCCACCAGCATGCCGAGCCCCATGGTGGTTAGTTTTCCTGGTTTATTACGTTCATTTTCAGAAAATGTAAGTGAAAGAATGACAGATTCAAGAAAAGTTACATTTTTAGCAGAGTGAAACACACTTAGCTTTTTTTGTTGTTGTTGTTGTTCAAAATAGGAACATGCCTATCTTAATTCAACACAGAAAATTTAGAAATAACCATCCCTGGCTATGTCATTTAGAACAATGATGCCAGTGTGGTTTTATTTATTTATTTAGAGACGCAGTCTCGCTCTGTTGCCCAGGCTTCAGTTCAGTGGCGTGATCTTGGCTCTCTGCAACCTCTGCCTCCCTGGTTCAAGTGATTCTCCTGCCTCAGTCCCTGAGTAGCTGTGATTACAGGCACACACCACCAGGCCCGGATAGTTTTTGTACTTTCAGTAGAGACAGGGTTTCTCCATGTTGGCCAGGCTGGTCTCGAACTCCTGACCTCAGGCAATCTGCCCGCCTTGGCCTCCCAAAGTGCTGGGATGAGGTGGGAGCCACAGCGCCTGGCTGTCAGTGCAGTTTTAAGATAACAAAAGAGGCAGACATGATGGATTACTATTATCAGAAGTAGAATTCAATTTCGTCATCATAAAATGTCTAAGGCAGCCAGCTACCCGTAGACATGACTAAGGGCTCAGGATTTTACCAGTGGCTAACACACTGGCACTGGGCAACTGAGCCTATGACAAAATATCCAGAGACAAATATGATTCTTTCATAGTTCATTCTGAGTGGGACTTTGACTTCCACGGTGAGACTAATCACACCGAAACCACATTTCCACTACATTAGTGGCCCTGATGGATTATCCTTTTATCCGAATTAATTTAATACTTAATTACAGTGCTCTGATGGCCTGTATTGGGGATTTTCAGAGGTTTTAAGCATCTACATTTGCCAACCACTATATTAAACTAGGAGACTTTGCTTATTTTCCTCCCAGGACTTATTTTTCCCCCCTAAAAGCTATTTGTTATGACCGAAACTGTAGCAGTTATCTTTGAAGTCAAATATCTTCTACACTATCCAAGCATTTGAGCCTTGCAGTTAAAAGTGGAAATATTTAACTGAGTTTAGTGATAATATTTAAAATATGGCTTAATCAATAACAGAGGTATTTAATTT
Organism: Piliocolobus tephrosceles; assembly: GCF_002776525.5. Lineage (NCBI taxonomy): Eukaryota > Metazoa > Chordata > Mammalia > Primates > Cercopithecidae > Piliocolobus > Piliocolobus tephrosceles. The sequence continues at coordinate 53,429,135 of NC_045452.1, read as the reverse complement.
CAAATACCAAACACCCAATGAACAACATCACCTTGCTCTTTAAAAATGCTCTGAGGGCGGCTGGGCGCGGTGGCTCATGTCTGTAATCCCAGTACTTTGGGAGGCCGAGGTGGGTGGATCACGAGGTCAGGAGTTCAAGAGCAGCCTGGCTAACCTGGTGAAACCCCGTCTCTACTAAAAATACAAAACATTAGCCATGCATGGTGGCAGATGCCTGTAATCCCAGCTACTTGGGAGGCTGAGGCAGAAGAATTGCTTGAACGTGGGAGGTGGAGGTTGCAGTGAGCTGACATTGTGCCACTGCACTCCAGCCTGGGTAACTAAGACCCTGTCTCCAAAAAAAAAAAAAAAAAAAAAAGCTTTGAGGGTGTATACGAGGCATACTTAGAGAACAAGCCCCACCACTTAGCTATCATTGTAAATACTTAAAAATACTTTAAAGAAAACATCAAAAGATAATAGTAATTTCTTCTTCAAATAGCTAAATTTTTTTTTTTTTGACATTCATGATCATTCATTTTGAGAAAAACAGCCTCATAAATAAAACAATCGCTGAATAGGAAGCAGATGAATTCATCTAATATTCTTTTAGTTATTAATCCACTAGCCAAATGCCTTCTAAAAATTTAACAGTCACATCTTAGGTTTAAAGAAAATAAAATTTATAGGCATTAAATCAATCAGTTATCTTTTACAAGTGTCAGTTATAATAACTGAACAGCCTCTTCCATACATTGAACACATTTGGGTTGCAGAAGAACATTTTCTTCATATAAAGGAGGTGCCACCTCAGCCTTTTCCCTGTAAAGTTCGGCTGTTAACGTTCTGATTTGAATCTATCCATCTGACAAAGGTCTAATATCCAGAATCTACAAGGAACTTAAACAAATTTACCAGAAAAAAAAAGAAAAATAACCCCATCAAAGAGTGGGCAAAGGATATGAACAGACACTTCTCAAAACAAGACACGTATGTGGCCAACAAACATGAAGAAAAAAGCTCATCATCACTGGTCATTAGAGAAATGCAAATCAAAACCACAATGAGACACCACCTCACACCAGTCAGAATGGTGATCATTAAAAAGTCTGGCAACAACAGATGCTGGTGAGGATGCAGACAAATAGGCATGCTTTTACACTGTTGGTGGGTTAGCTCAACCACTGTGGAAGACAGTAAGGTGATTCTGCAAGGATACAGAACTAGAAATACCATTTGACCCAGCAATCCCATTACTGGGTATATACCCAAAGGATTAGAAATCATTCTACAATAAAGACACATCCACATATATGATTATCATAGCACTATTTACAATAACAAAGACTTGGAACCAACCCAAATGCCCATCAATGATCGACTGGATAAAGAAAATGTGGCACATATACACCATGGAACACTATGCAGCCATAAAAAGGATGAGTTCATGTCCTTTGCAGGGACATGGATGAAGCTGGAAACCATCATCCTCAGCAAACTAACACAGGAACAGAAAACCAAATATTGCATGTTCTCACTCATAAGTGGGAGCGGAACAATGAGAACACATGGACACAGGGAGGGGAATGTCACACACCAGGGCCTGTCGGGGAGTTGGGGGAAAAGGGAGGGAGAACATTAGGACAAATACCTAATGCATGCAGAGCTTAAAACCTGGATGATGGGTTGATGGGTGCAGCAAACCACCAAGGCATATGTACACCTATGTAACAAACCTGCACGTTCAGCACATGTATCCCAGAACTTAAAAGTAAAAAAAGTTAAAAACAAAAACAAAAACAAAAACAAAAAACCCCTCTGATTTGGACACCAGTGAGAATACGAAGTCCCTAGGCTTGCTGGTTTTTCTTCTGTTTAGGATCGAACCTCCACTGCTATTACTGTTGTTCTTATTTTCTGATTCTTTTGGTTCCCAAAATGGAAATTTGTTGTTGATCTTATCTAACAGGAGATTCGCGTATGACCAGTTCTTATCTTTTAAATAAAAATTTACTCATGTGCCTGCCTGAAAGGACTGAAGATCACACCCCCACACGCTCTTCCATGTCCCTTCTTCTCTCTCCACTGACACAGCTGCATTGGAAGTATCTGTAAATAGGATGGGCCAATTTTCCCTATCAAGAAGCTCCACTAAAAATCAGCGGTCACCCACTCTAGCTAGGCATTTTGCCCACACCAGGACTATGAGATCAGATTTCATTTTCCAATCAGCAGTTCTGTGCATGTCTGATTCTCGGCTCAACATACAACTGCTATGCTGTTTATTATACTTAATCTCTCCATGGCCTCTGAAACTCCTCAAGGCTCAGATTCCTCATCCGCAAAATCGTGGGAGGCTGGTTCTGTGGTTTTTACAGTTCCTTCGCTTTGAATCCTTTTGTCTATACTCTTGCTACATGGGTGTTCTCTGGGAGTTTGTTAGACATGCGGAACCTCAGGTCCCACCCAGATCCAGGGAATCAGAATCTGCATGTTAATGTGATCCCCAGGTGACTCTCATGCCTGTGACCATGTGAGAAGCCCTATCCTCCACCACACTGACCACAGCCACCAGCTGTACCAAGACACCACCACACAACAGCTCTGGTTATCTCTTCACGAAAGAAAAACAAACATAATGGCTGGGCGTGGTGGCTCGCACCTGTAATCCCAGCACTTTGGAAGGCCAAGGTGGGTGGATCATTTGAGGTCAGGAGTTCAAGACCAGCCTGGCCAACCTGGTGAAACCCCGTCTGTACTAAAAAAATACAGAAATTAGCCAGGCACAGTGGTGTGTGCCTGTAATCCCCGTTATTCGGGAGGCTGACGCAGGAGAATTGCTTCAACCCAGGAGGTGGAGGCTGCAGTGAGCCATGACTGTGCCAACTGCACACCATCCTGGGCAACAGAGCGGACGCTTGGTCTCAAAAACCAAAACCAAAACCAAACAAACAAACAAGTCTCAAAAACAAAGCAAACAAAACAAGGCATGAGATGAGTGTGGGCCAAGAAACAATATTGCCAGGGGAATATTGCCAAAACACCTTAAAAGTCAAGTTCTTAGAGTCCAGACTCATGCCTTGAAGTTTCTTATCATCAGGGTCACATTTCTGAACCAGAAAGCCACAGGAAAGACTGGTCAAGGACTTCCTTTTTCCCTGGACCATGTGTTACGGGAAGCTTTCAGGAAACAGGTCAGTAAGTGTAGAAGGCATCACAGGACAAACTTCATTGCTGGGTTTCCCAGAAAAGAGCAGCTCTCCCCTACTGAAGACACTTTTAGCAGACGGGCCTCACTAGTGAGTAAATATACTTAAAAAGCATGGACTTACTTGTAGGTCAGTGGAGCAGCTGATTTGGGGGAGAACCCATGTGATCGTTAAGGATGGTAGGGATGTTTTGATTGGCATATATGCTACAGCCATCTGCGATGCCAGAGCCATACTGTGATGGGACTGTGCCAGCTACGACACCTTCATAACCATGAGAACTGCACTCATGGCTTCTTCATACCCATCTGCTGATTTGATAACCACAATTATCTTCCTTAGTGGGATCACTACTCCCATTGATAGTTGAACAAACTGACGTGCATCCTGAGAAGTATACTTAAAACTAGCAAGTGGCAGAACTGAAATCTGAACCCAGGTATCCCAATTCCTAATGCAACCTTCTCACTGTTCCATGGAAAGTTCCATTTTATAGAGCACATGGCTATATAACTTGGATTAGAAACTAATATTAAAGAAGGGTATCACGCCTGTAATCCCAGCACTTTGGGAGGCTGAGGCGGGTGGATCACGAGGTCAGGGGATCAAGACCATTCTGGCTAACATGGTGAAACCCTGTCTCTATTAAAAATACAAAAAAAATTAGCCAGGCATGGTGGCACGCACCTGTAGTCCCAGCCACTCAGGAGGCTGAGGCAGGAGAATGGCGTGAACCCGGGAGGCGGAGCTTGCAGTGAGCCGAGATCGCGCCACTGCACAACAGAGTGAGACTCCGTCTCAAAAAAACAAAGCAAAACAAAAAACAAAACAAAATAAAAAAAGAAGCATAAACTCATCTATCATCACAAGTATCCTCTTTTTCAAATTTGAAATGTATGAACATTTCAAATTTTTGATAAGTTTGAAAAAGAATGAACTTGACGGTATCTTTTTTTTTTTTCCTTTCATATAAAGAAGCCAAGGTAAAAGAGATTAAAGCAGCAGTCCAAGGTCACGGATGTTCCTGACGGCACAGCAGGGCTGAAAAGCTCCCTCTTCTAGCCAAGTGAGGCCTGCCTGTCACTCTGTTCGGACAGCCCATTCTCAATAGCACTTTCTCCCTAGAACACTCTCCCAATTCTTTACATCTCCCTTTCTCAGGATGAACACGATGGCTACGTGAATGGCCAGAAGGTTTCACTAACTCTAAGTCAAATTTGAAATAATTTAGACTCCTTTTGATTTTGAGCTATTTAAAGGCTTAAACAGTATATTTATTCTGCTGACTCAATCAACCCAAATATCCATCTGCATTCATGATGCAGTGTAGTGACCGGAGCACTTCAATGGTCAAGAGTGATACAGCCCTGTATGACGTGGCCACATTTCCCAACTTGGGGAAAAATTTATACACATATTATCACAAAGTAAATGCTGTACCACAAATCCAGTTTTTATCTTGACCTCCAGAAAATCAGGTCAGTTATTTTTACCTACACTATCAACCTGGAAAATCTTCCAGAGTTCAAACTCAGACCACATGTCTAAATCTGGGTTTACTTTTGTTTAAAATAACAGTTTCCTGGCCACACATTTTTAAATTAAGCATGCTTTGTCCCCTTATGGTAACAAACTGTCCCTGGAAGGGACACAAACAAAGCTCCACATCACTTGTGAAAATATTCCTTATTGCTAGGGACGTTTTCCCGAAATATCACTTGTCTGGTTTAGACTGAGGGTACAGAAGAAGTCCCTTTTCATTTAGAACACATTTCCTTTTGGCTTTCAAACATCATAAATCAAAGAACTTAGATCTATCAGCGGCATCAGTCAGTAATGAAGATAAAGACCAGCTGGCTTCCTGGCATCTAAAAGCAGATTGTGGGGACCCTTTTTCCCGTTTACCTGTAGAACTTGTGCCAATGTACTGATATGATTTCCAACTACATCAGGGAGTCTTGGTCCTGCCTGGGTTGTCAGGAACTTAAAGTAGAGACTAAAAAACAAATTTACATACTATAGAAATAATCTCTGAAAGATGCTGTATTAAGATTCACACACACACACACACAGACACCCCTCCTTGTTTTGAGGAAACATACAGTGAAGTATTTAGGCGTAAGGGGCCCTTATGTCTACAACTTCCTTTAAAAATTTTTTAATTTATGGCTGGGCGTGGTGGCTCAAGCCTGTAATCCCAGCACTTTGGGAGGCCGAGACGGGCGGATCACCAGGTCAGGAGATCGAGACCATCCTGGCTAACACGGTGAAACCCCGTCTCTACTAAAAAATATAAAAAACTAGCCAGGCGAGGGGCAGGCGCCTGTAGTTCAGCTACTCGGGAGGCTGAGGCAGGAGAATGGTGTAAACCCGGGAGGCGGAGCTTGCAGTGAGCTGAGATCCGGCCACTGCACTCCAGCCTGGGTGACAGAGCGGGACTCCATCTCAAAAAAAAAAAAAAAAAATTTTTTTTTTAAATTTATTTTTAGAACTTTTCTCTAAGTCTCCAATTATACTAAAACAAAAAGTTTAGTACTGTAGGCATTGTCGGCTTTAATTTATACATATTTGGATGTTTTCCTCTGGTTCGATTTATAGTGAAATTACATCATATGCCCATTAATCTGATACAAATTGTATGTCTTTTACAAACAAAAATAAAAATGAATGTGATTTTGATGCCTCATATCTTTTTTTTTTTTTAATTGGAGACAGAGTCTTGCTCTGTCACCAGGTTAGACTGCAGAGGTGCAATCTCAGTTCATTGCAACCTCCGCCTCCCAGGTTCAAGTGATTCTCCTGCCTCAGCCTCCTGAGTAGCTGGGACTACAGGCATGCATCACCATGCCCGGCTAATTTTTGTATTTTTAGTAGAGACGGGGTTTCACTATGTTGGCCGGGATGGTCTCCATCTTCTGACCTCATGATCCACCCGCCTCAGCCTCCCAAAGTGCTCGGATTATAGGCGTGAGCCACTGCGCCCGGCCCGATGCCTCATATCTTTTAAACATGTCAATTATTTCACATGGTCTTTAACCCAAGAAACAGCTATCTCTTCACATGGCTGCCTGGCTGGTTGAGAGATGTGTGCTTTGATGGCTGACCTGAAGAAATTTCAAGGTGATTGTTATGTGAAATTCTCTCTTCAAATCTGACATCAACAGCCTAACCTCTGCAGCATATGTTATGACTTCGCTGTGAGTCTTCTTTTATTAAAAAAACAAAGAGTTTTTACCAATTATAAGAGTAACATAAATTTAGTGCCAAAAATGTAGAAAAAAGAAGTAAGAATACTTCATTTGCAATTCTACCAGCAGAAATAATCAAGAGTAGTGTTTTTTTAAAATGGTTTTATTCTTTACAGCATTATTTCATCTCTTCCTTATCATCACTTTACTACGTAATTTTTATGACTGCTTAATGGGAGTAAATTTTTCGAAGTTATTGAGGCACACGGACGGTCCTTGGAATGAGGACAATTAGGCTTGAGGACACAGAGGAATCATGAGGAAGAATTCTCCAGTTTCCTTCCTTTTTCTGGGTATAGTTTGTTTCTCCTTCTAAGTAAGTTCTTAGATGTAGAATGAATTGGAAAAAATGAAATGTGAGGTTTGTTCCCTCTACCACAGTATCACATTTCATTTTTTAAAACTCCTAATGCTTTCAGTGAGGACAAGAAAGTACAGTGAGAAAAAAAATTCCTCAAATATCAGTTTTCATACTCTTGCGTGCATTTTTATAACGGCAAAAGTCATTCTGGTGTCCATATGAAATCTAAAGGCACAATCTTTCCTGGAGCCTTCAGTGCTGGTTTTGGGGTTGTCTGGAAGTTAATCCACAGTCTCCCATTTTCTCTACTGGAGCTCTGAACCCATTAAGAGAGAGCAAGAAGAGATGTAAACCGCTCCTTTACTTCTGATAAAACCAAGCCCTTACTAGTCCACATTTTGCTTTCTCTGGGGAGCGAGTCACATATAGGACACACGGCTTGTCCAGCTGCGTGCTGGACTGAATTTCAGCTTCAACCTGTACTTTCCAACAAAACAAGGGATGGAGGTGTATGGGCCTTAGCAAGACATGCCCACAGCACTGCCATAACAGCTGTGCAGGCTGTGGGTACAACTCTAAAAGCAGCACTCATTTTGTAGTTTCAGTGAGCACTGTCCCTAAAGCTGTGTTCTCTGTGACCAGTCACCTCTCTCAAGCTCATGAGAGAAGTCTATATGACCGGGGTAAGAGAGATCCTGGCGTGGGCCAAAGCAAATGAATTAAATGGGAAACAGTGCCTCTCCCGGCAGCCAGCAAAAACTCTGCCATGCTGTGAAGAAAGTGCATTTTAATTGATTCATGTTGATATGTGCTGAATTGATGGAATTTTATACTTCAAAGGATGCAAAGAATTGGTTAGCAAGTCTGATGAGCTCATGGTAGAAAGGATGATTTTCAACATCCATACATAGTTAATTTCATTCAAAGAGCCTAAAAAGCCTTATGCAGATAATTATAACGGGATCAGGCAAGTGTGTAAGATTAGCACAAATTATATATATATATATATATAAAATCACAACACAGGATTGGCACCTTTTCCCACACACAGCACATCATCCTTTTATATATGATAGCTCATTTGAAGTGTATATTTATGCAGATTAAAAAAAGCACACAAACCCTCTATGCACTTCTGCACAGTGGCCTACTGTGTTTTCTTTAACACAAAACTTGCTTTCTGGGGAACAATTCTAGATATAGCAATGGTTCTTTCTCTTCTGCTTTAGCTTATTCACATGCTTCTTTAACAACGTTCATGCCTGTAATCCCAGCACTTTGGGAGACTGAGGCAGGCGGATCACAAGGTCAGGAGTTCGAGATCATCCTGGCGAACATGGTGAAACCCTGTCTCTACTAAAAATACAAAAAAATTAGCCGGGCGTGGTGGCGGATGCCTGTAGTCCCAGCTACTTGGGAGGCTGAGGCAGGAGAATGGCGTGAACCCGGGAAGCTGAATTTGCAGGGAGCCAAGATGGCGCCACTGCACTCCAGCCTGGGCGACAGAGCTAAGACTGCGTCTCAAAAACAAAACAAAACAAAACGACAACAAAAAAACACGTGGGGAAACCAAGCCTGGCAACAGAAAGCACTTCACATGGGGAGCTTGGAGAGGAATGGAAAGTGTCTGTCTTCAGGAGAGCATTCACGATGCACAGGAGTGAGAGAAGCTGAAAAGAGTCACTTCAAAAGAAATAATCTGCAACCAAGAAAATCAAACCACTTTATCATAAACTAGTGAGCCCCTCCCTCCCTGCCTTCCTTCCTTTTTCCAGGCGAGCGCTAGAAATAACTTCGTCAATTTCTTTTCACTTAAAGGGCTCATGGTTCAGAGGAAAAGATGGGCATAAGAATAATTACCATACAAGGGTTATGGTAGGGAAACAGACAGAATGGCAAACAAGCCTGGGCTTTAGGGATGTGACTAGTGATATTACAATGGGGCCCAAGGGAAAGACAGCACTGTCCTGGCAGATGCAAGTGCATGTACCAAGGCACAGAGGACGAGCTGCCCAGGCTCCGTGACTCTTCTGGCTGCTGGGATACAAGGGAAGTGAAAAGGGAAGCAGCTTAGCCAAGAGGCTTTCAGTTTGTGGGATCCAGAGGGCAGAGGAATACGCTGACCTATACCATGACCATACAATTAGTAAAATCCCAACCTATGGGAATTTTATGGGTCAAGTGACCTGTGCTTCATTAACAGGTAAACTGTGAAGAAAGGATGGGGGAGAAGCCTGGAGATTATAAAAGACTAACCAGACAAGCCAGCAGTAAAAAAATGGCCAGAAGCATAGCCGATAAGGATGCACACAAGAGTGATAAAGCCAGAAAGATATTTCAGGAAGTGGCCCAAGGAAAAACAGTGGGCATGTTGGTGGCGGTATTTGGGGGAGGCTGTAATTGGGATAGGGTTGAGATGCTAATGGGGTGGAGGGCAAACTTCTAATTCTTGACCTGAGTTTAATCTATGAAAAGAGCAAATATGGGGGAGAAAGGTTCTATTCACACATGCTGAGCTGCAATCTTTCAGGACATTGGGTGGAGCCATTGGAAACATGGACCCAGAGAGCTCACTTCTACGCTGAAACAGTCCATAGGGAAGCATGAGAATGAAAATGGAAGCATTCCCAATACCAGAGGAACTTCGCAGGTGCTTTGGAAAAAGCATCCACATTAGATTCCCCAAAGGGGATTTATCTGGTATCAAATTTTGCTAGACAATGAACAGCTCCACCCATGATAAAATCATATGTCCTTGCTGAAATTCTTTGTATTTTTCACACCTTGTCTAATTGCAGTGCTTAACACAATAAAATCAGGCTGGTGTTCTTGTTAAGAACTAGAGAGTAAAGCATTTTTAGTCCAAATAAAATGCAATGGGTCTTAAAGCAAACCATTTTAGTATAAGAATCTATGAGATAATAATAAAATGCAACTTCATTTTTTCCTGCCGAGAACAAAGAAGAAAACAGTGTAGGAGATGCAAAGTAAAGTAGACCCGACCTTTCTGCTAATTTGATTTTAGATATGTCCTCCATGCAGACAATGGTGAAGGGAAATGAAGGGAGTGTCATTTTTACTGACCTAGAGAACCACAAATCTTGGTGCTGGAAAGTACGACCCATTTGACATGATGCAATATATCCCACTTGGCCACTCACTCGAGAATGGATAATCTGTTTTCCCGCCTGGGGCAACTGCTCTCTACAGATGTACATCTTCAGGCCTCATACTCATTGGATCACTCTCCAATCTCTCCAAACTTTTTCTAATCCCCACACTTTCCAGTCTCAGCACAAGACCTCACCCAGGCTTCTGAGGCTTTGTTGAAAATTTACACAAAATTCTAGAAATGTATTTTCTTTAAAAAAGTTACTTTACAACTGTTATTTTCATCTCAGCACAGTTAGCCTTTCCTTATCAGATCTTACAATGTTTCAACTTGAAACTAAAAAAGAAAAAAAAAAAAAACACATTTCATCTGAAATTATGATATACTAAATAGTTATTGACTTGGCCTTAAACATTTCTACTCTTTCCTTCTTACACAATCAGATTAAAAAACGTAACTACCTTTTCTAAACATACAATGTTAAAGCATGTTCAACTTCAGTAACAGGTAATTAATGTACCTCAAAAGTCAGAGCTTCTACGTTAATTACCATAGTGCTCAAACATCGTTTTCTACATTTTAAAATTTTTGTATTGATATTATGTATCAATAATTGTATTGATATTTTGTATTGATTGTATTCTGTATTGATATTATGTATCAATAATATTAAATGATTAAATATTATGTATCAATAATGATATTAAATGATTAAAGATATTAAATGATATTATGTGCCTATTTTTAGATTATATGGGAAAACAATATATTCATATAATTTGGAAAGATCAAATCAGTATAATGGGATATCCATCACTTATATGTTTTTCTTTTCTTTTTTCTTTGAGACAGGGTCTCTCTCTGTCACTCAGGCTGGAGTGCAGTAGTGTGATCATAGCTCACTTGAACCTCGAACTCCTGGGCTCAAGTGATTTCACCTCAGCCTCCAGAGCAGCTGGGATTACAGGCATGCACCATCACACCTGGTTAATTTTTAAATATTTGTTTTGTAGAGACGGGGTCTTACTATGATGCTCTGGCTAGTCTTGAATTCCTGGGGTCAAGCGATTTTCCCACCTCGGCCTTCGGAAGTGCTGGGACTACAGGTGTGAGCCACCGTGCCCAGCCTGTCTTCTTTACACTAGAAACATTCAAATAAGGTTCTCCTAGCTATTCTGAAATATACAATAGATTACTGTAAATTAGTCATCTTGCTGATAATTAAATACTAGGTCTTAATTCTTCTATCAAACTGTATATTTGTATCCATTAATGAACTTTCCTTTGTAAGTGTGACATAAGCAATCCTTATTTGGCTACACTATAAACTTCAACAACAAATTAAAACATGATTCACATTACAGAGCATTTATACATGCCTTTTCATCTTCCAAGTGTGGTAAACATTCATTAACCCTGGCTAATTAAAACAGCCACAGTTTACACATTTACTCATTAATCAGCCTCAAGCAAATGCAAAGCATTAAACTCTTTCATGATTTGGTACCAATTAAATTTTTTTTTTTTTCAAATGAAGAGGTCATAAATTTAAGACATGTAGTTCTCAGATTTAAATTTGATAGTGGTTGAAAAAATCTGACAATATTTCACATTTTTAAAAGTCAAGGAAAATAAAAAAAATAACTGCATTATGGGTTGAATTTTCCCCCAAAATATATGTTGAAGTCCTAACGCCTACACCCGAGAATATGGCCTTACTTGGAAACAGGGTCTTTTGCAGATATAATTAAGTTAAGATGAGGTCATACTGGAGAAGGGTGGGCTCTTAATCATATTAGAGAAGACACAGAGACGGAGACACGGGGAGTAACACCACGTGAAGACAGAGGTGGAGACTGGAGGGGTGCATGTACCAACCAAAGGGATATATCAAGGGCTGGCAGTGTCACTACAGCAAGCGAAAGGCATGAAACAGAATCTCCCCTAGAGCTGTAAGAGGCAGTGTGGCCCTGGCAACACCTTGCTTTAGGACTTCTAACCTCTAGAATAATGAGATAATGAGAGAGTACATTTCTGTTGGTTTCGGCCATGCGGTTTGTGGTAACTGGTTCCAGCAACCCTAGGAATCTAATACACTGCCCACGTCAGTGAATATTAGCTATTTGCTGATAAGACAGTAATTTCTGGTTATAACAAATCTACTGGAATACAATGTGGTTTCTTTTTTTTGAGATGGAGTCTTGCTCTGTCGCCAGGCTGGAATGCAGTGGCGCGATCTCGGCTCACTGTAACCTCCGCCTCCTGGGTTCAAGCGATTCTCCTGCCTCAGCCTCCCAAGTAGCTGGGACTACAGGCGCCCGCCACCACCCCCGATTAATTTTTGTATTTTTAGTAGAGATGGGGGTTTCACCATATTGGCTAGGCTGGTCTTGAACTCCTGACCTTGTGATCCGCCTGCCTCAGCCTCCCAAAGTGCTGGGATTAGAGGCGTGAGCCACCACACCCGGCCGAAGGTGGTTTCTTAGTGAGTCCTTTACTCAAGGCTGGAATTAAACAGATAAAGGAGATGAATCACGAGCTCTATGATAATAGTGTAACAGTTGAATCTAGCCCTGTCAAGTGCAGAGATGTTTTCCCTCTGAACACCCGTGTGTTTCAGCTCTGCTCCTCTTCCGATGCCCTTCCACAGGGAACAGATCCTTTACTGACCACCAATGGCTGCATGTCTTATCCTGAGAAGACCATGGGATTTTGGATGCCAGGTCAACCCTGACACTCAGCAAGAAAGTGGAAGGGCCTCAGTTTCAAACACTTTGTAAACACAGAGGTTAGGTCATTTCCTCTCCAATAAGCCAGAAGCTCAGCTGTCCCTGGCAGCAAATTCTGTGTCAAATGCCTGGCGGGTTTCAGGTTTTACTAACTCCAGAGTGAGGAAACATTACCACCTCTAACGCCAGAATGAAGTCAGCCGTCGTACCTGTGTGTCACAACTAAATTGACTGAAGTCAGGGCAGCTGAAGTAATCTATGAAACTTAGCATGTCAATTTCAATTTAGGGTTCACATTCAACAAACTGTATTAACAACAACAACAACAACAAAAATTCTCCAGTAGTCTCAAAGTTTTTATTTTATTCTTATATAAAATCCGGAAGACTGGAATAGAATGTTTTATGGTACAAGTGTTTAGTAGCAACATTGGTTAACTGTGACCTTTTGGCTCAAGACATGAGAAAATATAGCTAACGATGGTTGGTTATGGGTTTGTCACACTATACTTTGTTATACTATCCAGCAGCATCCCCCTGCTTTAACAGTGTGGATACACCAGTTAAAAATTAATTTAAAAAAATCTGGGCTGGGCGTGGTGGTTCACGCCTGTGATCCCAACACTTTGGGAGGCCGAGGTGAGTGGATCACGAGGTCAGGAATTTGAGATCAGCCTTATCAACACACTGAAACCCCATCTCTACTAAAAATACAAAAATTAGCTGGGCGTGGTGGCGTGTGCCTGTGATCCCAGCTACTCAGGAGGCTGAGGCAGGAGAATCACTTGAAATCGGGAGGCGGAGGTTGTGGTGAGCCGAGATCGTGCCACTGCACTCCAGCCTGGGCGACACAGTGAGACTCCATCTCAAAAAACAAACAAACAAACTAAAACAAACAAACAAAAAGAAAACCAAATACACACCTGTCAAATCCTTCCATACAAGTGTATGCTCTTCACATACCAAGGAAGTCTTGGATTTGAAGTTCATCAAGGCCGAGTGTAGGCTGCCGGACCACAACCTGGTTTTAATGCCTTAGGTGCAGAAGCAGGAGAAATAATGCCTTTCATGCCTCCCCTGACTTGTTTTAGGATAAAGAAGCTGTGCACTAAATAGACAGTAGCTGAGGAACGATAAAGAGGATCTACTCAAAGTATGAATAAGCCAACTGCTATGGACTGAACTGTGCCCCCTGAAAATTCATGTACCAAAGCCCTAACCCTCAAGGGACCTTTGGAGATTGAACCTTTAAAGAGATAATAAAGGTTAAATGAGATCATGGGGGTGTGACTCTGATCCAGGAGGACAGGTGTCCTTAATAAGAGAAGGAAGAGGTCAGGCGCGGTGGCTCACGACTGTAATCCCAGCACTTTGGGAGGGCAAGGTGGGTGGATCACCTGAGGTCGGGAGTTTGAGACCAGCCTGACCAACATGGAGCAACCCCATCTCTACTAAAAGTACAAAATTAGCTAGGTGTGGTGGCGCATGCCTGTAATCCTAGCTACTCGGGAGGCTGAGGCGGGAGAATTGCTTGAACCCAGGAGGTGGAGATTGCAGTGAGCCAAGATCGTGCCATTGCACTCCAGACTGAGCAACAAGAGCAAACTCTGTCTCAGGAAAACAAAAGAATAAGAGGAAGAGACACCTCTCTTTCTCTCTGAGAAAGACCATGTGAGGGCATGGTGCGTAGGTGGCCATTTGTAAATCAAGGAAGAGAGGCCTCCTCAGAAACTGACCTGCTGGTACCTTGATCTTGAACTTCCAGCCTCCAGAAGCATGAGAAAATTATTGTCTGTTGTTGAAGCATTCAGTCTGTGGTATTTTGGTATTTTGTTATGGCAGTCCTAGCAGACTAATGCATTTATATAGTCACACCCAGACAAAACAAAGAGCAAAGGTCAGAATAGCTTTTTCTAGAGGATTCTGTTTTTTTTTTCTTTGTCTTCTTTTTTTTCCCAAAGGCAATAGCTGAATCTGAGAGTAACAAGGGCTCACCAGGGATGTGCAAGGAATTTCTTATACTGCCCCTTTCATGGAAATGACAAGGAAGTGATTTATTTCAGATGTGACTCAGTTCAGGATTTGAAAGCATAACTGACCTCTGGGCTTTTCTTTTTCTTTACTTGACCATTTACCATGTAAGTTCCCAAGTGCTTCCTCCCTATCCTGCTTCACTACAGGCAGTGGGAAAAATCCAAACAATTTCCCCCTGTGTCTGGGACATCTCCAGTTCTGTGGTCTATTTACTTTGAAGGAACAAAAAAGGGGATAGTATATGACTTCCATCCCAAGTCACTATAGGAGATGCTTTAAGAAACAAGGGAGTTTAAATTGCTCTCCTGTATAACCTGCAAAATTCATCTCCTATTGCAGAGTGAGTTGCTTCTCAGGATTCGCACCTGGAGTTGGTATTCAGCATGTGTTTTCTTTGTAATATTTTTGTCAATTCTCTAAAAAGACCACACTTTTTGAGCTGACACTAGGCTCTCTGACGATCTTCCAAGATGAAGCTTTTACAGTCCATTATTTACAATGCTGACAACTCCAGGCATATTTTGTCAATTTTCCCTTTCATCTCTTATTAAAATAATATCACTTTGGATTTGAAGGGAGCCTAAATGGAGAATTCTTTAAGCAGAATGCCAGTATCGATGATAGAAAGCGACGAATCTAAGAGGGAGGTGAATGTTCTGTAAGCAGAGAAGTAGATTCACAATTTCTGAAACAGCAAATCAAACAGCAAACGGGGGAAAGTTAGGAAAGGCAGAATTTTGTGACTCAAGCCCGTCCTAGGTTTACACTGTTTTTTGTTTGTTTGTTTGTTTTGAGATAAGGTCGTCCCTTTGTCACTCAGCCTGGAGTGTCCAACTCCTGGGCTCAAGCGATCCTCCAACCTCAGCCTCCTGAGTAGCTGGGACTATAGGTGTGTAGCCCTAAGCCCAGCTTATTATTTTTTTGACTTTTTGTAGAAACAGGGTTTCCCCATGTTGCCCACGCCGGTCTTTAAAATTCCTGGGCTCAAGTGATCCTCCTGCCTCAGCCTCCCAAAGGGCTAGGATTACAGGTGTGAGCCACCATGCCTGGCCTCTTATACTATTTATTTCCTTTAGATACAGTTAATGGACGTTAATAAGCAGTTTACGCCAATCCCTTTTCGTAGCTAATAAGATGTCTTATCTTGGATAAATAAAACCTAGCCACTAATGCTGCCACACCCAAAGAACTCTGTATGCAGCTAAACTTCTTGAGGTCAACAATGCTTCATTATAATATTTTATAAAATCACCACTTTGGAAGTGAACACCACTAGAAATTCATATGGCCAATTTATAGATGGGGACTGGGGAGGCAGGGAGCATCTCTGCAATCCAGTAGTTAGGCTCTGCCAGAAAGTATTTACAGTTGGCTAGACTAAGTCTCTGCTTCATTTTTTTTCCAATGAAAATGACAATGTCTGTCATTCTATATTCAAGACAAATATAAATATAACCTAAGTTTCTGAGAATCCTTGTATTTTTGTTATTGCATATAAGCATGAGTTTTAAAAACCTCTGAATGTTTAGAGGATCACCTGGGGGAATAAGAAAAATGCAGATCTCTGTAGGTCTGAGGCAGAGCCCAAGGATCTGTATTTTTAACTAGAACTCCTCTAAATTAATGTGCTTCACTTGGCCCCAATTACACATTAAGAAACAATGATTTCAAGATGACATTCAACCTTTTCCATCCAAGGACTTAAAGCAACTAAACCAAAGACACCAACAAATACCAGATACTTTTCTCTGTCTACTGGCTGATGGCACAAAAGTGCAGAAGTCACATAGGGCAGTATAGAAAGCTCGAGCTAGGACTGGAGTCAGCGAGACGCTAGCTTCCCCTGTTTGTGGATTCTGAAGCCTCAAGCCCACATTAACAAGGCTTTAGAGGACAGTAAACACCCAAACTCAGGCTCCTGCAGAGGGCCCCCAATTCTGCTCGAATATGTCTATTTTTCTTTAAAGAAAAAACATCTGGTTTTTGCACCCCAGGTATAAATACCCACTTTGATTTCTGAAAGGCTTTGGCAACACATGAGGAAGTCCTTGGGCCTTGACCATTTTTAGCACTTTCACAGTTTCTGATTCTGAGCAAGCGACTTAATCACCCAGTATTCTGAATCTGAAAACCAGGAGGGTTTAATTCCACTTTCATGTTCCCTTGAGGAGCTCTTGGCAGCAGAATGAAGGCAGGTTCATACTGAACGTGGGAAGGAGGCCAGGAAGCCAGCTCTTCCTTTCACATCAGAGATCTAGAAAGCAAAACTTGTCTCACATTTGCATACAATATTAGATTTACATACGGATGCCACGTTTGTCAAAAGACAGGCTAATTAGGACATTAGTTTCCTTAATGGTTGCGATTTAGTAATTCACAGATAGTCCCACTTAATTTTTCATCCTATACCTGAAGGAGCTACTTCACACTTCAAGTGTAAGAAGGCTTCTCCCTTAAGATGGAAAGAAGGCATTCAAGTGTCAAAATACTGGTTTTCTGCCAAAAAATAAAGGATGAGAAAAAGCAGAGACTTAGTTTATCAAATCAAAATACATGCTGGCAGGAAAAGACTACTGGATTACAAAGTTCTTTCCCCCAGCCTGCACCGATTCCTCTTTTTCTCTAAAGTTTCTTATTTTTTTCAGTTTTTCTCATGAACTGACATTGCCAACCAGCAGTCTGGAAACTGTTCAGGTTGATTCTCAGCAGAAAATCGAGGGGCTTTCCTGTTATTGTTAATAAATACCCTTAAAACACTTAAATTTGGTTAGTTTGCTTCAGCATTCTCAGTATATTACAAAAAAAAGTACTCAAGCGTTTCTAGAATTTATTTTGACTGACATCAGCTACTCTAATGAACAGGAGGGGACAACAGCAAGGTATATGAGGAGCATGTCCTTCCTTTTTAATCAGAATTATATAGGAACTAAAAGCTCTAAGGCCAGAGCAGAGTATAATATCTTGGAACAAGAAAACGGAGAATGTCTGACATTTTCATTGATCATTTAGGCTGATGGCTTAAACCATTTCCACCCACGTTTCTTAAAATTTAGCATTTCCAGTCAACATTACCTACTGCAATTTCTCTATAATCTTAAGGGTATTAAGGCCCCAAGTGAGGGGCAGAGAGATGTAAACTAAAGGGGAGTCAGAGAAGGGAAAACTGAGTCTGATGCACATCATTTATCCTTTCTTTTCTAAATTACTTGAGGAACAAAGATTGTGCCCTCATACCTGTGATGTCTCTGACAGTGGCAAAGAATATGGAACATGGGAAGCATTTAATACATATTTATTGAAGATCCTGTGTCCTTATTTCTTGAATCTCCTTGCTATTCACAATGGCAAATGATATGAATATACATATACATATTTATCATGATAAAATATATGTAACATAAATCTTACTATTTTAACCATTTTAAGTGCAAGGCTCAGGGTATTAAGTATGTTCACGCTGCTATGCAACTGTGATGGATGATGCATTACGGCCATCCATCTTCCCCGCTGAACTATTTTCAGTATTCCCAAACTGAACCTCTGTGCCCGTTAAACGCTAACTCCACAGTCCCTCATCCTCTCAGCTCCTGGCAATCACCATTCTACTTTCTGTATCTATGAATGTACTACCCTAGGTACCTCATATAAGTAAAGTTCCATATAAAACACTTTACAAAATTTGCATGTCATCCTTGCACAGGGGCCAGGTTAATCTTCTCTTTAATCATTCCAATTTTAGTGTATGTGCTGCTAAAGCAAGCATCATACATACACTTTTTTTTTTTTTTTGAGATGGAATCTTCCTCTGTTGCCCAGGCTAGTGTGCAGTGGCACAATCTCAGTTCACTGCAGCCTCTGCCTTCTAGGTTCAAGTGGTTCTCCAACCTTAGTCTCTAGAGTAGCTGGGATTACAGGCATGTGCCACCATGCCCGGCTAATTTTTGTATTTTTAGTAGAGATGGGGTTTTGCCATGTTGGCCAGGCTGGTCTCAAACTCCTGCCTGCCTCGGCCTCCCAAAGTGCTGGGATTACACCGTGCCCAGTCTATCATATATACACTTGTGAAAACCTCTAAGACTTCCTTACAAATGAAAGTGGTGACAGAACTAAGTCATATACCTAGTGATATCTCAATGGTGATGATAAAGTTAGTTTTTATTTGACAAAATCTATTTGCTATCAGAATACTATACTTAAAAATCATAAGCATTAACAACTAAATCACATATATAAAAATTTTAAAGAACATGCAGCTATAGCAACTTCAATACTATACAGGAAGCTGAAGACATAGGTCCACACCTAAACATCTGTCCTCAGGGGATGGGCAGACAAATTTCAATGCCCCCAGAACCAAAAGCAAAGACACAAGAGACACGTACAAGACAAAATAAGTTGTTGCCAAGCACTGTTTCAAAGAAGTAAGATTTAACTCACGCTTTCATGAGCATATGTAAATGCATACTTATCAAAAAACAAACACATAAAACATGCTATTTTAAATGTGCTATCTGAGGTCACTGAATCCATCCACAGGAGCGGAAATTAAGTAACACCCTGGCCTTGACCTCTGACCACCTGCTTCATGCTCCAAGTCCAAAGCCTCTTCATAAATAGTGTTTAGATTGCACACCAAGTCAACATTCCTTTGGACACGTCTCATAACTTGGAGTTAATAGATGGCTCCACTATTTTTGATGAGATATTATAACTAACGTTCTATGATTTGCTTTCTAAAGTAGTCCATAGCGTATATGGCAGGAAAACTGTTAACTAATAACGGAGCTTACTCAGAGAATACATGCAAAATTTGTTTCTGAGTTGAACACCAAGAAGCAAATTAACATGCCTTCCAAACTCTGTCTCACATCAAACAAATTCACGTCATTCCCAGTTAGTGTTTGTGGAAACATATTTCAAAATTAATCTCAATTTTGATTCATCTCCATACTCAGGGTGGCAAACATCACTGATTTTTTTTCCTCCTCTTTTAAAAAAATGAACCTTGAAGGCAGATGCTTGTGAAAAACAGAATAACCAGCCCTTGTTCCAGTCCAAAATCATTGGTTGTTCCCAAGACTCAACAAAAAAATCAGGACACATCTGCTCCAGTGTTCCATGCCAGGAAGTAGTCCCACAGCCACCACTGTGGTCTGACTTCACTCCCTAATCATTTTACTTCAGATTTCTTTTTAGATTTTGTTTCAAATTACAGGGCCATACAAACAAGCTGGTGAGTTGAGAAAATAGCTTTGGGACTGTATTGGATCATCAAAAGAAACAGCAGACTTTGGCGTGGGAGACCCTGCCTCAGGCTCCATCCATTTGGTTGAGGTGCCCACACACGCACAAAAATAAAAGAATGGCATAAAAACAGACAAAAACTACTGACATGTCACAGTCATTATGGTTTAAGGAAAAGCTCACAAATAGTTTCTCTGGAATCTCACCATAATTTGGAGTAAAAGATGACAGCATACTAAATCAATTCTCTTGCTACTTCTAAATACTAACCTTCCTGAATGGGGCTCAAGGCGGAATCATTTCACACCAGATATCAGTTCTAGTAGTTAAAGTGTTGTTTAAAACATCATGAACAAATTTATATATAAATATTCCCCCAAATGATCTACAGATCCAATGCAATCCTCACTTTTTTTTTTTTTTTTTTTTGCAGAAATGGTGGTAGGGGTGAGGAAGATCTTAAAATTCATGTTGTAATGCAAGAGACCTTGGATACTCAAAGCAATATTGAAAAAGAAGAACAAAAGTAACAGACTCACACATGCTGATTTCAAAATTTACTACAAAGCTACAATGATCAAAACAGTTCGTTACTACAATAAGCACAGGCACACAGATCAAAGAAAAGAACTAAGACTTAAGAAATAGAAATAAACCCATATTATCTATGGACAATTGATTTTGTGTAATAGTACCAACACCATTCACTAGGGGAAATAATAGTCTTTTTCCTTTTTCTTTCTTTCTTTTTTTTTTTTTTGGAGACATGGTCTTGCTCTGTTGCCCAGGTGGCATGATCAAGGCTCACTGCAGCCTCAACCTACCCAGGCTCAGGAGATCCTCCCACCTCAGCCTCCTGAGTAGCTGGGACTACAGAAAGATGCTATCATGCCTGTATAATTTTTTGTAGAAATGTGGTCTTGCCATGTTTCCCATTGTGGTCTTGAACTTCTGGGCTCAAGTTATCTGCCCACCTTGGCCTCCCAAAGTGCTGGAATTACAGACATGAGCCACTGCACCTGGCAAGAATAGTCTTTTTCAACAAATGGTGCTGGGACGCTGGATATTTATATGCAAAAGAAGGAAGTCAAACCCTTATCTCACACCATATATGAAAATTAAAATGAATCAAAGATTTAATTGTAAGAGC
This sequence comes from Piliocolobus tephrosceles, assembly GCF_002776525.5. Lineage (NCBI taxonomy): Eukaryota > Metazoa > Chordata > Mammalia > Primates > Cercopithecidae > Piliocolobus > Piliocolobus tephrosceles. The sequence continues at coordinate 53,408,130 of NC_045452.1, read as the reverse complement.
TAAAACTACAACTCTTAGAAGATAACACAAGTATAAATTGTTGTAACCTTGTTTCAGACAATGGTTTCCTAGATACAATATCATAATAACTGCCACAAAAGAAAAAACTGATAAAACAGACTTCTAAATTGAAAACTTGTGTGTGTCAAAAGGATCCTATCAAGGAAGTGAAAATACAACCTACAGAATGGGTAAAATATTTGCAAATAATGTATTTGATAAGAATTTAATAGTATCCAGAATATATAAAAATTCTTACAAATCAATAAATAATAAAGGCAGGCAGAGCGCAGAGTGGCTCACACCTGTAATCCTAGCACTTTGGAAGGCCGAGGTGGGCAGGTTGCCTGAGCTCAGGAGTTTGAGGCCAGCCTGGGCAACATGGTGAAACACCATCTCTCCTATGCTAAGAATACAAAAAATTAACTGGGTGTGGTGGTGCGTGCCTGTAATCCCAACTACTGGGGAGGCTGAGGCATGAGAATCGCTTGAATCCGTGAGGCGGAGGCTGCAGTGAACTGAGATCGTGCCACTTTACTTCAGCCTGGATGACAGAGCAAGACTCTGCCTCCAAAAATAAAAATAAAAGTAAAAATAAAAATAAAAAAAAGAAAGTAAGAAAGGTAAACAACCCAATTAAAAAAATGGTCAAAGAATCTGAACACACATCATTTATTTGAACTGAACAAAATAATCCATAATAAATCATTGCAATGGCATGAAGAAAACACTGTGGTTCATGTTTAATTCATCAAATTTCTGCCAGCGTCCATTTGGAGCACAATAAACAAGATCAATATACTGCACTGGATTATATATATTAAGGTCAACAATTTGTCTGACAGAATGGTAGAGATAGTTTTTTTTTTTTTTAATAAAAGGAAACAGTTTTTACATTGATTATTCCTAGAAAGTGTATTTTTTTTTAATGTAGCTAAAATGATTTACTTTTTCCTAAAATTATGGAGTAGAAATACACAAAAGAAAGTATCTGTTTGCCAAATGGGAAAACTATAAAAATCATTCAGGAAAATGGATGCTGTATTACATGTGAACTTTTAAAGGTCATTATCAATGACTTCCACAGATCATCTGGATGACATACACTATATTTACAGATTCTATAATTAAACTCCAAAGCAAGAAAAAGAGAACTTACATATTATCACAACCAAAAAAGGCATAGAGAGCTAAATGCATACAAATCACTCTATGAGCCACCACTATGGGTGAGTTCAACACCTGAGGTCTGTAACCTCAAGTCTGTAGACAGACCAGTTGGGGACCTAAAGTATGAAGTGTACCGGCATGCACACATTTGTATCTATGTGTGGAGACATTTCAACATGGCAGTCTAACTTGTGGGGAAAAGAAAGAGAGATCAGACTGTTACTGTGTCTATATAGAAAGAAGTAGACATAAGAGACTCCATTTTGTTCTGTATTTGAGATGCTGTTAATCTGTGACCCTACCCCCAACCTTGTCCTTGCAAGAGACATGTGCTGTGGTGACTCAAGGTTTAACGGATTTTGGGCTGTGCAGGGTGTGCTTTGTTAAACAAGTGCCTGAAGGCAGTATGCTTGTGAAAAGTCACCACCATTCTCTTAATCTCATTGTACCCAGGGACACATACACTGCCAAAGGTTGCAGGGACCTCTGCCTAGGAAAGCTAGGTATTGTCCAAGGTTTCTCCCCATGTGATAGTCTGAAATATGGCCTCGTGGGAAGCCAAAGACCTGACTGTCCCCCAGCCTGACACACGTGAAGGGTCTGTGCTGAGGAGGACCAGTACAAGAGGAAAGAAGGCCTCTTGGCAGTTGAGATAGAGAAAAGCATCTGTCTCCTGCCCATCCCTGGGCAATGGAACATCTCGGTGTAAAACCCGATTGTATGTTCTGTTTACTGAGAAAGGAGAAAACCGCCTTAGGGTGAAAGGTGGGACTTGCTACAGCAATGCTGCTCTTTATGTACTAAAAAGGTTTATGGAGATGTTTGTATACGGATGTCAAGGCACAGCACTTTTCCTTAAACTTATTCATGTCACAGAGATCTTTATTCATATGTCTTACTGCTGACCTTCTCCCTATGATGATCCCATTATCCTGCCACTTCCCTTTTTCTAAGATGGTCAAGATAATGATCAATAAATACTGAGGGAACTCAGAGATCGGTGATGCGTGGGTCCTCTGTATGCTGAGTGCCGGTCCCCTGGGCCCACTTTTTCTTTCTCTACACTTTGTCTCCTTGTCTCATTTCTTTTCTCAAGTCTCTCTTTCCACCTAACAAGAAACGCCCACAGGTGTGGAGGGGCAGGCCACCCCTTCACAACTGTCAGAAAACTAAGAGGCTGTCTTAATAGTATACTGTACTTTGCCACTTTGAAGCATAAAATACTTCACATGTAGGTCCATTCATTAGACAATGCATTTTCATTTATAAATGAGTGGCTCTATTTTGGAAGAGAAGTTGTCTTGGGTCAAAGATACACATTTAGGCATAGGCAGCTGAACTTATAGGTCATGTCTGTTAGTTAATAACACTAGGGAAAATATGAATAAGGGGCTCTGGGACTATTATGAAACCAATGGGGGAACAAGGCTTTGGTTGTTGATAGTAAGTATAAATGTTCCTGGCTGGGTGCGGGGGCTCACGTCTGTAATCCCAGCACTTTGGGGGGCCAAGGTGGGCAGATCACCTGAGATCAGAAGTTCCAGACCAGCTTGGCCAAAATGGTGAAACCCTGTCTCTACTAAAAATACAAAAAGATAATCCAGGTATGGTGGCACATGTCCGTAGTCTCAGCTACTTGGGAGGGTGGGGCAGGAGAATCACTTGAACCCGGGAGGTGGAGGTTGCAGTGAGCCAAGATCGCATCACTGCACTACAGTCCGGGTGACTGAGCAAGACTCCATCTCAAAAAAAAAAAAAGTTCTTATATCTAAATACTTAAGTCAGTTGTAAACTATTGAATCTATATACATTTAAAAGTCATTTCTTATGATAAACAAAGTGACAGCTATGTTCTTATAAGAACAAAGTGACAGCTCTCTCTCACTTTATTTGCTTTTATGATTTTTTTTTTTGATGTTCATCCTTGATTAACAATTACACATAGGGATACTTGAAATTCTCAATAGTATTAAATTTTCTATTTTGTTGGACTGAGAGGTGCTATAAATATTCTATTTTAAACCTAGTCTACTTTGGACTCACTAAACCCCCAAATCAATAGGCTTATTAGAAACAGAATATGGAAACACTGTCTTTGAAATAACCATGCTGCATTTTTCCTGAAAAGTGGAACATTTTATGAAGAGGCCACAGTAAAATTGTAATAAAAAATAAGCATTCTTTCATTATTGCGAATTTCTTGATTCCCCGCCACAACTTTCAATCTCACCCCATTCACTATGGATTTATTCCGGCAGAGATCTTTCCTGCATCTGGTTTATAATAATTCATGTTTTTATTAATTTTGAATGCTAGAAGAAAAAAATGGATATGAAACAATTATGCCTTTGTTCCCTCTTTATTTCCTACTGCCTTTCTCATAAATTGGTTGTTACAGCATTTTGTAAAACAGCCATCTCTGAAAAGAGCTACATTTTTAGCCTTGAGGTAGCTGCAAAGAGAAGCACACTTTGATAAACAACCTCAGTGCCAATACAGACAGTAGAATAGAATCCTTTTAGCAGAGATTTAAGGAAGATTACAAAGGACAAAAAAACACCAATCATTTTTAAATAACAATTTCACAAAGCAAAGGTTGAAGGGATAAACGGATTCTGCCCTTTTGAAGGATTAAAAAAATAATTAAAGCAGAATATGAACATTGAAGAGCAGCCATATTTTCACTGAAATAATGATTCCATCATTTGTTGAATGAAAAAAATATTAAGAAAGTTCTACATAGTGATTTAAAACAGAGAAGGACATTTTATCCATATACAAACAATGCCTGAGGCCATTCTTTGCAAGAAATCTTCATAATCTGCCTGAAAATAACTTTTTTGTTTATAAAAACATTAAGTAATAAATGACTGAGCCTGGGAACTTGCACATAATAATTAAAATGGAATGAAAAAATATGAAATTATAAAATAAAACATGGGCCGGGCACGGTGGCTCACGCCTGTAATCCCAGCACTTTGGGAGGCCGAGGCGGGCGGATCACGAGGTCAGGAGATCGAGACCATCCTGGCTAACACGGTGAAACCCCGACTCTATTGAAAATACAAAAAATTAGCTGGGCGTGGTGGCGGGCGCCTGTAGTCCCAGCTACTCGGGAGGCTGAGGCAGAAGAATGGCGTGAACCTGGGAGGCGGAGCTTGCAGTGAGCCGAGATGGCACCACTGCACTCCAGCCTGGGCGACAGAGTGAGACTCTGTCTCAAAAAAAAAATAAATAAAAAACATAAAAAAATAAAACATGGGCCTTTTATAACACAACTAACAGGAAAATTCACTTATTTGTCACATGAATAGCTTCAGACTGTGCTTGGCGGTCAAAGAGGGCAGCATAATTAAATCAAGTGTCAAGGTATGTGAACTGGGTAGACGACCAAAGAGCAGAGGGTCATGATACAAAAAAGGACCATGTTGTAAAATTTTATTAATAACAGTCCTCTGAATCCTGATTTATGCTTTGTTATCTTTGCCAACTGCATCCATTTAGTTGACTTGATCAATCACAGCTTTAGAGAATGCTGTGGCCTAGGAAAGAAATCTGTTTTGTGTGGCACTTATGCTAGATGTCAAGGAAGGAGTTTCGGGCAGTTCTTTAGGGTTATGGAGGAGCCCACTTGATCAGTCCATGTTAAGGAGCATCTGCCTTTTTATCCTGGGGACTGGCTTCAACCTTATATTTAAAATTACTAATATCTAAAAAGTACCAGGGTCCCTGCTGGATCTTGAGGAGGCAAGGATGTCCAACATACATCTGGAAGAGTTCACAGGATAGAGGGTTGGTAGAGATATAAACAAATAACTTACTACAAGTTAAGAGTATGGTATTGGAGATGGATACCCAGTGCTTTCCAACTGAGGTTAAGTAGGGGAAACTTCTACTTCAGAGAGGAAAATGGGTAGGAGAGAGAACATGGATTTTGGACTTCTGGCAGGTCTTGGCTTCCACCCCACTTTCATCAGTTTACTATCTGGGCGGGGCTAGTTGGTAACCTCTCTTAGGTTCAGTTTCTTCAGCTGTAAACTGGGGATGCTACCACTGAATTCCCCGGTGTCATCACTAGCCCATATGCTGCCTTTGTGTGAAATACAAGAAAGCCACATCTCTATATGGGGGTTCTGTACCTTAGGGGGGGACATTCTTAAAGAAAGAACCTGACCATCAGCATGATCACAAACAGGCACTATTAGTTGGCTACATGGCTGTCACTCAATTGCCAGCTCTTTTCTCTGTTCTCTACGCAAATTACAAAGGGTTTATAGGACTTGGGCATTTTACTTGAATCTTGAAAGGTGCAACTTTTCAAGCAAGGAAAAACCACAAGCAGTTTTTTTTTTTTTCTATTTTCTTGGAGACAGAGTTTCGCTCTTGACGCCCAGGCTGGAGTGCAATAGTGTAATCGTGGCTCACTGCAACCTCTGCCTCCCAAGTTCAAGTGATTCTCCTGCCTCAGCCTCCTGAGTAGCTGGGATTATAGACGCCTGCCACCATGCCCGGCTAATCTTTCTACTTTTAGTAGAGATGGGGTTTTATCATGTTGGCCTGGCTGGTCTTGAACTCCTGATCTCAGGTGATCCATCGCACCCAGCCTACAGCTGTTTTGTTTTTGTTTTGTTTTGTTTTGTTTCCTGCAGGGAAGTTGCGTAGTTCCGAAAAGGAGGAATTGAAGTGGGAGGGAGCCAATGCGAGAGAAGGGGTAGGGTGATTGGCTGGGAGTCTAATGACACTGATGAGAGGACAGGATCTCAAGTAAGTAGTGGATATGCAGAGATTTCACATGAACACAGGAGGCAGAATATACAGGACTTGCAACTGATAAGAAATAATGCGTGAGAGAGGAAGGCATCATGGATAAGTGTAGGCCAACCAAGAGAACTCAGAATAGTGTGTGTAAAACAAGTAAATTTCCAGAAGGACATGAGTCTTACACACATTGATGGCTGGTTCAGAGGCACATGGGATATTTGGGGTCTGGAATATGGCACTGGGATTCAGCACGCTGGCTGTGGTTAGGCCTATGAATCTGGGATTCACTGAACTTAGTGGGAAAGTAGCATAAACAGACAGGATGCCTCAGGGAAGCACAATGGAAGAGAAAAGGGCCAGGGCCAGAACTCACAAGCATGATGAACCCTATGCTCTGGTTGCAATTTACTGCTCACAAATTTGATGTCAATTTTCCCCTTCACGCACAGCACTCTTTCTTTCTAAGCATGACTCCATTCTTCCTTTCACTCATAAAAGAGAGTTCTAATTGGAAGTGTAATTGACTGAAGCAGACATACTTGTCCCACTAAAGATACTGGCAGTTCCCTAGACTGGTGAAAACCTCTTATCTATAAAGCACCTGTTACCATTATTTAATTAAACCATTGTACCTCTCTACAGATGTTTGACTGCATTAAGCACATCCTAATTGCTTGCATTTATAAGCACAAACTTTTCTACAAAAGACATGCATTTTTAGGGACTTTAAAATTTTCTCCTTTTGCCAGTGTCTCTGAATTTTAGTATCTTATCTGTATTGAACTGACTCCAAATCTAAAATTTGATTATATATAGAAATGGCAAATAAATGCAACTCAGACTAATGACAAAGCATTTAATCAGAGAATATTAGAAAGAGTACAAGACATAACCCGGAAAAAAAATCTTTGAAGAACCTATTTAGAAAGTAAGCTAAAAGTGACACTTTTTATTATGAGAAATTTCAAACACACACAAAAGTAAAAAGAGTAACATAAGGAACCTCTAATAACATTTGGCTTCAGCAATTAGCACCCGTGGCCAATCCTGAAGTTTCAACTATATTCCTACTAAAAAGTGGCGTACTGTTTTACACGTTCCTTCAAATGAAAAAGGACTATAGATGACAGCTAGGTTCAACCCAGAAAAGCTATTCTTCCCAGCGAACCAGTTCTGTAGCTTTGACACTAGGAGCTCAGATAGTGTACAGGGTTCATTACTGCAAACTTCTCTTTCTATAGAGAACACTCATTTAAAAGTGGAAGCATCCATGATTCCAAATGAAAGGTTTTTAAAAAAGATTGTCTTGGCCGGGCGCGGTGGCTCAAGCCTGTAATCCCAGCACTTTGGGAGGCCGAGACAGGCGGATCACAAGGTCAGGAGATCGAGACCATCCTGGCTAACATGGTGAAACCCCGTCTCTACTAAAAAATACAAAAAAACTAGCCGGGTGAGGTGGCGGGCGCCTGTAGTCCCAGCTACTCGGGAGGCTGAGAGAGGAGAATGGCGTGAACCTGGGAGGTGGAGCTTGCAGTGAGCTGAGATCCGGCCACTGCACTCCAGCCTGGGCAACAGAGCAAGACTCTGTCTCAAAATAAAATAAAATAAAATAAAAAAGATTGTCTTTCAGAATGTGGCATCTAGTATATTTAGAATGACACACACACACACACACACACACACGTCATTATATATATATATCGTCATTAATAAAAAAAACTCAGCCATTAGGTTGGATTAAGAACACATTACATACACACACACACAGACACACAACACATACACACAAAGAGCATATATGTAAAATGTTCTTAATCCAACCTAATGGCTGACTTTTTTTTCTTTTGACAGAAAAAGATTCCACAATACGAACTATCTAAATATCCTCCCTGTTACTGAGATTTGAAGTTTATTGTGCTGTCCTATTCTTGGATATTTTGTAATACTCAAGATATCTGAAGCACCATCTGTTCTGTGGAAGTGTGACTAATTACTGGCTAATGTGTTCAGCAGTATAGTGCCAAATAAAAAGTTCTAATAATTTAATTATAAAGAGTCAACAATAATTGCTGGGTGAGGGTGGAATACTGGTCATCAACTTTTTAGTCCTTTGCAGTGGCTTATTTCCCTATAGTTTGGTATTGCCTATGCCACTTCAACTGAAGTCACATGTGAAAACAGGCTTAAGATAGTGAGAAAAAAAACGTTATCTAGAAGATTTTAGCTTCAGTTCATTAAGACTGATACATTATTTGATTTTGTATCTTCTACAACTTTTTGGAGAACTCTTTTACACTTATTTAATATACAGCATTTTAAAGGTTCCTTACTGATGTCTATTCTCCAAGTATACCTGAAAAGTATATTCGTTTGCTAAAGAAACTTGATACAGTGAAAAATTAATTGGAAATCTCTGTTCTCAATTCATGGTGTAGACTAAAAACTCCACCTCTACTATCGTCATGAATTCTTGCTCAATACTGAGTTGCTCCTTCTGAACAAAAGCTTGGCACACTATGAAGTTGCTTTTTTTCCTTTTCTTTTTTTAATAGAGAGGGGGATTTCACCATGTTGGCCAGGTTGGTCTTGAACTCCTGGCCTCATGTGATCTGTTCGCCTTGGCCTCCCAAAGTGCTGGGACACTGTGCCTCCCTGAATAATGAGGTTTCTTTTGCAAGTTATGTAGCTCAAAGTATAATTTCCGATTCCATCCATTAATGTGCAGTACTGAACAGAACATCATCACCTGACACATGCCAAGTATTTCACAGCAATACAAACAACATTTACAAGGCCGTGTAAGTCAGGAAAGAAGGAGCAGAATAACACTGGCACAAAATGGAAGAAGTGAGGGCCAGCTGTTCTCTTGAGCGGTGCTTCAGGCACTTCAAAGTTGGACTTACTGTAATGGGTACATCCATCAACAACATGCTGGGTGTTCTGATTCCAGATGATAACCTGTATCTATTTCCAACCTAATTAACAAAGGGCAGGATTCTTTATGGGGAAGGATATGCCAGACACATACTGCTTATATGTTGGTAGACTACACACTAAATCTCCAGTATAGGTACATACGCTTACGTTGAAAGATGTACCAACATAATCGTCATCTATGTACTTTTGTGAAGTAAAGTTAAACAGTTACGGGCATTTTGGCAGCTGACAGAGACTTATGTGATATTTTATTCCCTTTCCAAGAAAAACAGAAATGGGAGACCTTAAATGAATCATTAGTTATTAGGAAAGTCATTTGGAAAAGTAGGGACATAAAAGACAGTGGGCACACAATGTCAGTTTCCTGGTTTTGATAATGGACTGTAGTTATGTAAGACGTCACTGGTGAGGCAAGCGGGTGATGGACGCATGGGACCTCTCTGTACTATTTTTCCAAGTTCTTGTGAGAGTATAATTATTTCAGAATACAGGTTTAATAGTCCACTATCTTTAAAGTTTAAACAACAGTGTGGTTCAAAGAACACTCATGGCTTCCCCGCTCCGCCATCAGAGAGAGCTGTGACTTACTGAATATAACAATAACCTCAAAGTCAGAAGTCACAGTTACGTGTTTTGGCTGTGCTACTCAGAATGCATGTGACACAGGCCAGTAAGTTACTCAAATTTTCAGTTTGAGCTTTTCCATTTGTAAGATGGAACAATCATGATCCTGAAAAGATGAAAAGTGAGTTTTTCCCCCCCATTAATTGTAAAGAACCAAAGCATCATAATTTGAGAGCCATAACAAGATTGGGCAAATTAGAAAATAGTGCTGCCATGTATAATTCAATAACAAGTGTCCAATTATTACAAAACTACACCCTAAATCCGGTGACATTCCTCCAGTCTTACAAGTATGGAGAGGTAAGAACTGATTCAATTGCTAAGGCTGGAAAGCTAGTTCCATCCTGACAGTTTCATCATAAAAGACAGCCTGTTCTATTAACTTTCATATTCCTCAAACAGATCACTACTTCCTCAATTTTCCTCTGGGGGAAAATACACTTCCATGTGCAGCATCAAAAGAACAGCTTACTTACCAACTTCATCCTGAATCTCCTCGGCCACGGCAGGCACGTTGTAGAGCAGGGAGAGGGACTGATTCATGCGCTCGTAAATCACACGGAGGTGTGTCATAACCTGCATTAAAGGATGACAACTCCAGGTCAACAATGTCTGGGGTAGGAATGGTTACTTTCTTACCAAGCACTGCAGGTAGATACAAACTTTCAAAATAAAACTGGCAAACACTGCTACTGCTAAAAGGTTTAACGGAAAGGACAACTTTATTTTTCTTGTTCTCTATTTCTGTTCTCTAACTTTTAAGCTCAGGTTTAAGGCTTATCTTTAAACTGACCATTATCTTGTATGCTTATAACAGCCAATTCAAAAGGCCACCTCTTCCAAGTCTGATTCCTAATACTGAGGCTCTCTAAACAGACCCTGATGCCCTCAATACATTTCTTTGCAAATTTCCCCATAGAAAACAACACATCTCAATTTGATTGGCTATTTCATGCTAACTATATATATATTTTTAACTCTTCCACTCAAGAAAATTTAAAATTTCAGAGTTCCTAAGGTGGATCCCAGTTTTCAGCCTCTGGGAAGCGGGGAGTATAAAATACATTATTACCGGGCTTCATTTAGGCTCACATTAAATCTAAACATTGCGGTAGGTTTATGATTGCAAGCCATACTTATTAACCAGTTTTCAAGATTTTAGTTTACACAACTTTTGCTTTCCTCATTTTAGTCATTGGTTTTATTCAGTTCCTTAGCAGTCAGCAGTAGACTATTAAGATTTTTATATTTCTTGTTATTTTCACAAGTCAAGAAAATTGCCAAACCACATATTGCTTTAAGACAAGCTTTTAGAATTTACCAGAAGTTAAAGAGCTCTTGCCACAGGGAAAACACCTATAAGTGCTCGGAGAACGCCTAGGATCCTGTCTTCAACCCAAGAAGCAAGAATCCTGGATTGTCAAAGCTGCAGAAGAAGATTATACCCCGCGCGTACCTGGGACCGGATCTGAGCAGCTTTCTTGGGATCCACCATGCGTACATGCTCGAAATGCTTTAGGGTGTGCTGTCTGTCCTTCTGTTCTGCACGGACGTACTTCTTCAGCATATTGAACACGTGACGAGGCTGTGGGAGGAAAATGAAAAACTCTTTTTCAAGTTTGTGCAAAATATTGCTTCTTCCACTGGCGTTGGGTTAGAGGTTCCACTAATGCATCTGGTGATGTGAACACGCTATGAATCATCTTTCTGCAGGTCTCCCTTCTAAACGTTTCTCCTACTCCTTTCTTAATGGGTAATTACTTAGATCGGCTGCTTTTCATTTCCACAAGAGCATTTAGCATTCTTGACACATACGATGATTGTCCTCCTTACTCAATATTTTCTTTTTAAATAGGAGTATTCTGCTATAGAAAGAGAATAGCTTTGAGGTGTGTCAGGTTAAGTTAGGTCCTTCTCTTTTCCCACGCAAGTATACAAGGGCATATGTGAGACTACATTGCCACATGCATATTCTGAAGACCAGAGTAATGTCGCACAGATAATCCCATCACCAGTAACATGTAACATACGATAATCAAAATGAGAAAACCAGGAAATTTAATCACTATTTTGTAAGCCAAGGAGTAAGTGAGCTGTAAGAGACATTATATTGTTCTAGGAGAAAGGTCATTGCTAAACTGTATTTATTTTACTTTGAAATTTAATTAAGTTCTTTCTGAGCTATCAGATTCTACTTCTTTCAGCATCAGTTACATTTTGTCTTAAGTGCTCCTATTTTCTTTCTAATTGGTTCCATTTCATTTTTATTTTAGCTTTACCTGAAAACATCCATCCTAATAAAAAGTAAGGACAAAGGTTCCCTGGTCTTCAACAATTTCATCGCTATATCCTTTCCACTATATGATTTTGTAGGATGATTTCCAAAGACACGCATTTCTTCTTCATTAAAACAAACAAACAAAAAACCAGCTGTGAAAATTCATGTCAGGAATAGAATTTTGGTCATTTGGGCAAACCTAGTTATTATTAACCCATGTGCCATGAGTACCCTGAAAACCAGCTGGAAGGTACAAAATTTATTCCAGAGATGGTGTGTGTGTGGCGGTGGGGCGGAGGGTAATGGGGCTTCTGTTGTGTTATCCATGTTCTATGGGATGTGCCTCTCCTTCCCCTTTTGCTTAATTAACTTAGGAGCCATCTCCCTGCCATCTCAGGAGGAACGAGGTACCCTTTTTCTGTGCTCCCATGAAATACGGTGCAAATCCCCATTAATGTACCTAACTCAACTTATTAAATTATGTATGATTCTTACTTCCCTCTTTAATGTGAGATCCATAGGGCTGGATTTGGTCTTCTTTTTTTTAATTTGGAACCCCGATAACATAGTGCCTGACCCAGAGGGTGCTCTGTATTTGCTTGGTGAATGCCTGCCACAGAGGCCATGCTCCTATACTCGAGAAAGCAAATACATATACACAATAAAAATGAAACAAACTTGTGCTCATCTGCCTTATTTATTCTTTTTTCCTAAAAGAAATGTGCTGCTCCATAATCGCCAGACAGACATCACAGCTTGCAACAGTTCTTGGCAACATATCATTACAACTCTCATCTGTACTATGAAATCTGGTCGAATTTACAAATCAGAGGATGACCTTTTAAATCTTAGAAGAAAAGTAGTAAAAGAGGTAATGACAGATAAGCTAGATCTCCATATATTGAAAAGAGGATAGGTTATACACGTGAATTAAAAAAAAAAAAAGCACATTTGAAAACATCAGAGATTAAAGGTTGACTCTTGTTGATTGTGAAGGGTATTTGATACGCAGGGTTGTGTGATCAGGATCTTACCCAACCACCCTCAATGCGTGCTTGTTATTAAGCACCAAGGTCTTAGAAATCTCTCTAGTTCTATCACCATCCCCCTTATACATCCAAGGCTGGAGACAGAAGGGGTTGCAACTAATTGCATTTAATCATGATGTTCCCTCCTGGCCCTCATGGATGCTCTATTTCATTTTTCTCCCTTGTAAAGGATTTATTGTTTTGAAGAAAATGGGATGAATTTTCCTTTAAAGAGTTTAAATAAGAAAAAAAAAGCAAGTAAAAAAGTAAGGATTGCTTTGGGAGTCTGAGGCAGGAGGATCACTTGTAGCCAAGAGTTTGAGATCAGCCTGGATAACATTACAAGAACCTGTCTCTACAATAAAAATTTAAAAATTAGCTAGGTGCAGTGACACATGCCTGCAGTCCCAGCTACTTGGGAAGTTGAGTCAAGAGGATTGTTTGAACCCAGGAGGTTGAGGCTGCAGTGAGCCCTGATTGCACAACTGTACTCAAGCCTGGGAAACAGAGTAACAGCCTGTCTTTTAATTTAAAAAAAGAAAAAATGTAAGAACTGCTTTTCATCATAACTTTTTTTTTCCAGTTAGTTACCTATGAATGTTTCCGTAAGACATTTTGTCCTAAAAGGATTGTCACCAACAAGCAGGTGTACCAGGATGCTATGGCCCCAGGCTGGCCTTGGAATTCCTACTTCAAGCTAAATTTCAATTTAGAGAAGGTGGAGGTCATTTCAGATAACCAACATCTGCATCTCCCTTTTTCTTCTACTATCACCACAAACAGCATATGTTACCACTACTTCTTCTTCTTCTTCTTCTTACTATTCTTTGAGATGGAATCTTGCTCTGTCTCCCAGGCTGGAGTGCAGTGGCACGATCTCGGCTCACTGTAAGCTCTGTCTCTCGGGTTCAAGCGATTCTCCTGCCTCAGTCTCCTGAGTAGCTGGGACTACAGGCACGTGCCACCACGCTTAGCTAATTCTTTTGTATTTTTAGTAGAGACGAGGTTTCACCGTGTTAGCCAGGATGGTCTCCATCTCCTGATCTCATGATCCGCCCGCCTCGGCCCCTCAAAGTGCTGGCATTACAGGTGGGAGCCACTGCACTCAGCCAATTAATTATTAATGTTAACATACATTTAAAAATAAACACGAAAGCCTTGACTTTTCCCATCTATGCAATTCAGACGGCAGTATCTTTCAGACAGTATTTGCAGATTAAATGTGTTCTGTGATAGTTACCCAGCATGGTGTGTAGTCCATTGCTGATACTCAATACACATTTATTTCTTTCACTCAGGCCTTATCTATAAATCATCGACCCCTTTCTTTCCTCTAGGTAATAAGAGTTCAATGTGTATTGACTGCTTCTGAATGCGACAGTATATTAAATGCTTTTTGCTGGTAACTCATCAACTCTTCATCTCAGCCCTACGACAAAGTCATAGCAGCCCTCCCCACCTTATTGGTGAGGCATGAAGCACAAAGGAGATTGTGGTTACATAGGCTATATCCCTGACCCACGGTTACATAGCTAGATAGTGTTAGAGTGAGAATGGGTTAGTCTCACTGCCTGGCTCCAGAGCCTCTTCTCCTAATCACTTTGTGATCTGGTCCTTCAAGGAGAATCTAAAATGGACCAAGTTTAAGATAGTTCTACAAAGCAATTTACAAAGTTAAAAACTGACCAGACGCGGTGGCTCATGCCTATAATCCCAGTACTTTGGGAGGCCAAGGCGGGCAGGTCACGAGGTCAGGAGTTCCAGACCAGCCTGGCCAATAAGGTGAAACCCCATCTCTATTAAAAATACAAAAATTAGCTGGGCATGGTGGCAGGCGCCTGTAGTCCCAGCTACTTGGGAGGCTGAGGCAGGAGAATTGTTTGAACCCGGGAGGCGGACATTGCAGTGAGCTGAGATTGCACCATTGCACTACAGCCTGGGCGACAGGATGAGACTCCGTCTCAAACACAAACAAAGGAAAACAAAGTTAAAAACAAAGAAATAACTGCATGGTTAGAAAAGACAGTCTGTTCCAGGAGTACTTGCCCGACTTGCTAGTTCTTATAAGTGCAAGTAATATTCTGTGGGCCATGCTAACATCAGCTCCTTTAATTGTGCAGAAGGTTCAGATTTAGCTTGTTCAGTCTCTCAATTACCGTCCTAGGTTTCTGGAGTTCCATTATTCTTTAGCTAATGCATAAAATTATTTAGCTAATTACTAAGCTAATGTGTGGGGAGAAGAAATAGGAAGATAGGAATGTCCTCTGTCAATGTGGATAAAGGATTAGGATTACTGGAAAGTGATTCAAGGTATTAAAGTTAGGCTTTTGTGACATTCATGGTTTCTAGTGCTAAATTCATCCTCATCTTCTATTGAGATGGATAATTAAATGGTGAATGTCTTCGCATGTTTTCAATTGCTGATCTCATTTAATACTGCCATTCTGCTTCAAAATATATTCCTAACTTACCCTGAAAATACCCCGAGTTTGAGAATAATGTTCCCGGACTGAACTGAGGGTCGGGCTACTATATCTCATGGCCCAATAACGAGATGTGGATGAACTGGGGAGGAAGAGTTTTTATTTCTGTAACCTGTTACAGGGAGACGGCCTGGAAATTAGTGCCAGACCAACTCAAAATTACAAAGTTTTCCAGAGCTTATATGCCTTCTAAGCTATATGTCTACACATATGTGTACATTCATCTCAAGACATAAGTGATTAACTTCTTTTAATCTATAACTAAGGTCTGAGTCCTGAAGACCTTCCTCTGGAGCCTCAGTAAATTTACTTCATCTAAATGGGTCCAGTTGATGGGGTGATTACTCTTATCTTGTCTCCTGCTAAATCAGGGAGGTTTGGGAGTTCCTTTAGACCCCCAGTTAACTTGTTTGTGGAGGCATGGAGAGTTTCTTCAGACTCCCAATAAAACTTGTTAGTCCTAGATGGGTCCTGTTAAGAATTCCTTCGTTTTGCCAGGAAAGGCCTAGGCAAAACTCTTGGTGGGCTTTTGTTACATTCCAGCCTTTGTATAAGGGCACTGGCTTTTTTTAGTGTTTAGTATTTAACTTAACCACTCCGTCAGTAATGAAATAGTTGTTACGGAGGCCTGCATTAGTGAGATTTGGCCTGCCACTGTAACACAGTAGCAAAGCAGGCTCTCAAGATTCCCTAGGCCTCAGCTCCTCCAGGGATAATGAGACCTGGGAAACACCTTCACTATTTTTCTGAGCTGAGATGAGCATTGTGTGAGAATCTACATAAACTCAAGCCTTTTCTTCCTAATGCCTATTGGATAAGCAAAGCCTGGGAACATCAGATAATTCAGGAAGACCTTAGGGTATCTCCCAATAAATGAATGACATACAGGGTTCTGCTTCATTGACTTGGCCACCTAAACACATTTCTAGGAATCATGCTTGGAAATGAAAACAAAATCAGATTAGCTTCTTTGTTGGACAGTAGGCCAATAAATCATACCAAATAAAATGGTAGTTATGTCTATCCCTCAGAAACAAATACTATTTTTAGTTAAGAAAGAAAAAAAACAGGTGTAAAAAGAAAAGAATTCTTGGGGCCCCCAAATCACTAAGCTAAAGGGAAAAGTCTAGCTGGGAACTGCTTAGGGCCAACTGCTCTGCTCACTGACATAGACGCAAATCTGACTGTCTCCTTTGGAGAGGCTAATCAGAAACTCAAAAAATGCAACTGTTCGTCTCACCTATCTCTGACCTAGGCGCCTCCTCCCCACTTCAGGTCTTCCTGCTTTTTGTTTCAAGCTGTCTCACCTTTCCAGACCAAACCAATGTACTTCTTACATATATTGATTGATGCCTCATGTCTCCCTAAAATGTGTAACACTAAGCTGTGCCCCAACCACCTTGGGCACACGTCGTCAGGACTTCCTGAGGCCGTGACACAGATGCACCCTCAACCTTGGCAAGATAAACTTTCTAAATTAACTGAGACCTGTCTCAGATTTGCTGGGTTCACACAGGTAACAGTTCCCTATACTTTTATATTTTTGTTTAGGTTAAAAAAAAGACCTCCCTCCTTTTGATATGACTCACGCATACTTCATTCAAATAAACAAATAATTGCCCTTACAACTTTTGACCAAAACACAAATCCTCCAGGCTTAACATTTGTAATTTCTAGAGCTATAATAATGTATCTAAGAATAACAAGGTCTCTTGATTGTCTAGTGGGGTTTATTTTATTACGCTAGGCCAAAGATGAATTTCTTAAAATTTTAATTAAAAACACAGAAACCTTCATACAGGAATGGTAGGGGAAAAAAAACCCTCTGTTATCTCTATAGAAACATATTCTCTTAAAGTAATTGCTATTACTATTGTCACAATATTCATATAAGATGGGTTATTCATATGATCAGAAAAACATAAGAATTCAGTGGCTCATGAAAAGGATATTGATAAGGAGAGTTTAAGAGACACTTTTTTTTTTCTTTTAACCTGCAGGCATGTAATCTGGATCACCCTCATGTCTTTAAATCTTCTGTTACTAGAAATAATTTTTCTGTATATTAATACCACAGTCTGGTTATACTGGCATTAGATGGCTAATCTTATTATTAAAATATATGGCAAAGAACAGAGGAAGAGATTTGTCCCGGGGGGATTAATTATACCGAATCCTATTTATTGTCACTACTGTTTCTGAAAGAGTGTTTAGCTCATAATTATGTGCTGTTTGCAACTGATGTGGCACTTTTTAATTTGTACTAAACTCACCTCACAATCACACTGTCTTTTACAAAAATCATTCAAAGTAATTTATTAAAGGATTCAGAATAGGCACTACCAAAATGGCTTAGACATCATTTACAGCAAGAGGAAAGAGAAACATAAGATTTACATTTTAGAACATTACTCATTTTCCTCTCTGGAAACAGGAGTGTAATGTATTTCTACCTCTAGGCACAGTTCCCGCCACAATTTGGTTGCTTATAAATGTTTGTTAATTAAATTAATGGGTAAACTACCACTAGATACAATTTCAGAAATAGGCCCAGTGGTGCAGAATATCCTTCGCGGTCTTCAAGTAGAAAACAAGCACCTCGCTACTCAGAATAGTGGCCTCCCTAATTTTCACAGAAATATTGATATTAATAAACCCACTTGATTTATCTATATAGGGTGCTTGGGTGCTTTGGAAAGTAGTTTTAACTGGGAACTCTTCCCAGAAAATATTTAATGGACTTCACAGCATGTACACACTCATCTCAAAAAGATTTGTTTCATTAATTTTAAAACATCTCACATACTATGTTCTTATAGTTTGATGGCAAATTGATGTGGGTAACATTGAAGAAAATTTAATGGCCTTTCCTGATAAAAGCTAATACTTTTTTTTTTTTTTTTGGAGATGGAGTCTCACTCCGTAGCCCAGGCTGGAGTGCAGTGGCGTGCTCCCTGCAACCTCCACCTCCTGTGTTCAAGCAATTCTCTTGCCCCAGCTCCCTGAGTAGCTGGGATTACTGGCATGTGCCCTTACACCGACCTAATTTTTGTATTTTTAGTAGAGATAGTGTCTCACTACGTTGGCTAGGCTGGTTTCAAACTCCTGACCTCAGGTGATCCACCTGCCACGGCCTCCCTAAGAGCTGGGATTACAGGTGTGAGCCACCGCCCCCAGTGCTAGTACTTTTTTTTTTTTTTTAATTAATTTCCCCATTTCTCAGATGTATTTACTTTTTCATTTTTCTTTTATACAATTTATCAAATTTGGCATTGCTGGGACTTGGGAAAAGTCTCATACATTTGACTAATGGCAGGATGACTCAATGCCAGTCATGGTCTGAATATGTAGCTTACTACTTGACAGTTCACGTGGGAAGTGTACTAAAATTATTCAGTCCTATTGTCCCACTCCATAGCTTTATGCTTGATCTAGAAATCTGGCATCTTATCATAATAGACACTTGTGCCATAAACCCGTTTCTTATGGAAGGGAGTGAACTGTCAATTGCCTTTAAAAGCCTTGGGCGTAATCCTGCCAAGAAAGAAGTAAATGACTCACTGTAGGGGAATCACCCTAACCTTTCCAGGTCACAGAAAACCCTCTCCTGGAGCATTAAATGGCACCCTGGTGGTTTCCAAAACTGAACAAAGCAATTCTCTCCTGCTTTCATAAATAGGTTCACAGCTATTATTTTCACAGTTTTACACCTTGGATTTCAAGAAATCTTGAGCATATAAAATGTAGAAAATTGTGTGCAGGTTTACAAAATCACACTTAAATCTCTCTGTGCTTGACACGATCTTAGTCAAACGTAACATTTGGGGAAACTGCCACGGGAACCCCCGAATCACAACCTTTATTGTTTTTAATGCCAGGAGTTGAGCTAAATTTTTAAAGTCCACGGCAAAATTTATCTACCTTCTTTTCTTCAGAAAGGCAAACAAATGATTTTTGTAGTTTAAGGTGAGTATAAAAGGACAAATGATAATCCCATGCAAAGTTGGACACAGAAGTCTTGAATGAAGCAATGGAGAAAATGGCAATAGATTCTCACACTCTCCCCCTTTGGTGTTTTTTAAGTTTTGACAATATGGATGCGTTAGATGGAAGGATATTGAACAACTAATCTCTATTAATCCCCTTAGTTCATAAGGCCAGAGCCAAACTTCTGCTTATGGCCAACGAGTTATCCCAATGTCCCTTCCCAGGGTATCCGGTTTGCTGATACGGCTCTCTGATTTTGTACTGAACATAACACAGGCGCATCCAGGAGTCATCTATCATCTGTTCTCTCCTTCCCGTGGAAGCAGATCACTTCCTAATAGGGATGTGTCACCAAAGCCTCCACGTATTTCCCCTAACAATCTTTCTCCTCTTAGAGAGGAAGACATCTTCCCACTTTACAATTTTGTCTCAACTTTCGATTAATCCTTTTGCTTTTCTAATTATGAATAACAAAAGCTAGAACAACATGAATTGCAGAAGGAGCAGAAAAATTAACCCCAATTTGCAGACGGAGTAGGAGGAATCCCTTTATAAATCACTTGCTCCTAGGTAGAGGTTATAAAGATGGCAAACCTAGGAATTAAAGACAGGAGTTTATATAAAAGGTAGAAAATAGGAGTGTTTTTAATTCTCTCATCATTTAGTGACCTTTTTTCTTTTTTTTTTCTGAGATGGAGTTTCACTCTTGTTACCCAGGGGGGAGTACAATGGTGTGACCTCCCCTCACTGCAACCTGGGTTCAAGTGACTCTCCTGCCTCAGCCTCCCGAGTATCTGGGATTACAGGCATGAGATACTACACCCAGCTAATTATGTATTTTTAGTACAGACAGGGTTTCTCCATGTTGGTCAGGCTGGTCTCGAACTCCTGACCTCAGGTGATCTGCCCACCTTGGCCTCCCAAAGTGCTGGGATTACAGGTGTGAGCCACTGCGCCCGGCTGAGCTTTTTGTCAAATCCGGTAGGTTTCATAAATTTTTTCCAGAGTATTTTGCTAGTTCTCAGAAATAATTTATTTTGGTTGTACAGACCACAGTCATAAATTAGTGAAGACAGCATATGGAACTGAAATTTAGCACCCAACACAACCCCCTGATTCATGCTTTCAGACAAACTCGAGCATAGTATGGATAAAGAGCTAAGATCTTCTGACCTGGGAGTACAGAAAGGACAGAAAATGTCTTTGAGCTTTGTTTAGTCAAACAGTGAAACGTGTAAGCCCTTAATGATGAACAGAATTATTAGTACAACCCAGAAGGCGAAGCCCACAGTGTTGCTGACATCATAAACAGAAGATATTTTCAACTAACTCAGACCCTTGCAAAGATTTGTCAAACGGTCTGATCATCCGAAAATGTCAACTGTAACATATTCTTGACTTTTTAAGAGAGATTTACAGCAGTCTGCTTTAATTTTGCACATTCCTACTTGGACTATGCCGGTCCTGATTCGTACATTCTCTAACTGGTTAGCCTATTCAAAGAAAAGCACATTTGCGTTTCTTTTAATTTTACCCTCTCCTCTTCCCACACCTAGTCAGTGTTATGACCTATTAGAAATTCTGAGTATTTTTGTTGATTTTAAAACATTTATATAAGGAAACTCAAGGTAATGATGCTTAAAATCCAAACACCACCTAGCATCTTTAAACTGGGATCCATGGTCAACTTTCACACAACGAATAAACCTCTTACAGCTTATGTGAGACTGTGTTTGCGTGTGTATGTGCACGTGCTTCCAGGGTGAGAATTCTTTGCTGCCCATCTGTTCTTTAGGGCAAATATCAGCCATACCAGACAGGTGAATAACTACTGGATCTTTAAATACTGTGCTATTTGTCTACAAAAACTAAATATTTATATTTTCATAATACATGTTCGTTGTCAAGGATAAAATGAACATATATATTAACATTACAATACGTGTGTTTGCTGGAAGAAAGCAGAGCTTCAAACCATATGGTGCTATGGGTTTTAATAGCATCCTATGAAGACCTGTTTGCATTCTGAAGGCAGTGACTGAGCAGGGCTCCACTGTGGAGGGAATCTGGATGATGAATATGGCCTCAGTGGCACAAGACAGCTCTTAAGCTAATGCCTTTCCAACATACTTCTTAATGTTCTATGTAACTTAATGAAAACCAGAAACCACTAGTATCTCTTGTTACATACTTCCCATTAGTATGTAGCAAGATCTGTTTGTTGAACTTGGTAAACATTCAGAAGGTAGGGAAGTAATAGCACTGAGTGGCTTTACTGAAAGAGCATGTATACCATTCAGCATAGTTTATAAAATTTTGTTCAATAAATGCTAATTCTCCCATTTTCCTTCCCATCCATTATTTGTTATTGGGTTTGCCCTTAGAAGTGCTCAAGCTAATGAGTTCCCCTTTGCTCACCAATGTATGCAGAACTCAACTAAAAATAAATGAATGGTGAACAAATAAATAATAAATATGTAGGTGTAGAACAATTATTTGCTTTTCTGAAAGATGATTTTTTTGGCCTGGCAGTCTTTTAACTTTTAATTCCATTCTGATTAGTTTTATAAAATTTTGATTATATTCAAAACCTGCCGGTGGAATGCCTTAAACATTGTAATATTCATCTCTCCACATACCAAGAACTCAGTGAATAATTTTTAACTTATTTATTATCAGTTACATGGAGGTACAGATGTTCTGTATTTGCTTTGGAGATATATGCTATATACATATATTTTATAAGATAATTTCTTTTGCAATGAAAAGTGATGAGTAGAAATAATTGGTTTGTTTCGGTGAAGGGTAATTAGCAGTATCATATAAAAGCTCAAATTTAGTACCTCAATTTCTGTTTTGCTTTAGAAAACAAAGTTACACCAACACCCACATTGGTTAAAGTTTGGTTGAGTTGCAATCCACATCATATCATGGCTAAGAATTTATTTATGAGGTGGTTAAAACCTCCTCATGCCATCACCTGTTTACCTGTAGCAAAGCTCCCATTAACTCCTACCCTTGTTATCTCCAGTGACTGCTGCTTTTTGTTGAACATTTATTGCTCTGCTGCTGAAATTTACCAAATAGCTTTGAGCAAAATCTCAACTTAGAGATGAAACCATGCTCTTTAATGAAGAGTCTCACACAATTCATGTTCTATCAAAGAATTCTATGAAGAAATTTTCAGAGATCTCAGCAAAATTTAACATTTGGCTGAACCATTCAAAAATGAGAAAGGAAAGAAGGGTGCCGATGCTATAGAAACTGCCAACATTCTTTTTGCTCAATTAAACTGAGAGCCTGAGTGTGAAGCAGCAGATACAAGCATGAAATGAATTTTAGTATGGATAAAATGGCTTCAATCGTAAGGCACTGGGAAAATCAAAACAACACAACTGGCATAGTTAAGTAGACAGATGTGCAAGAAAATGTTTTCTAATTCTCATTTCCCTCTAGAAAATGCAAAAGTTGTTGAAGTCAGAATAATAATCATGATACTGTCTAACGAAAGATTTAGGCTAAGTATCTGTAAAAACACCAAAAATGTCAGAATTACAAAGAAGGGTTTGGCTGTGTATCCCTTATCTTTAAAACACTTCAATTCTTATTAATTAGGGGGTGCTAAGGTTTTCCAGACCTGGGCCGACAACAGAAAGTTGATTTAAATAAAAAATCCCTATCCAGCCTTTGGTTTAACTGTACAGGATCATATTAAGTCTAATTTCTCTTTACCAGTCAGGACATATCATCATCTTCTGTCTATGAAGGATAAGTAGAACCCTGAGAGTTACAAGAGGAAAGGCTCAGACAGCATTTAGTTCCTGTTTCATGAAGCTATGAATAGCGTGAGTACTAGCCCTAACAAAGCAAAAAGCAGGAAGTGCATGACTGTAGAGGGCAGGTCAAGAAATGACAAATGCTTAGCTTTAAGTATTTAATTTGGTAGCTTGGAGGCCTCCAAAGGTGACGGAAGTTAACCACGTGTGCTGCAGCTCTGGAGAGGCATTTAATTTTTCCAGGGGAAAAAAGTGCTAACTCCTTGATTTTCCAAAGAAAGTCTTAGGAAAGTAAAAAGGTTAAGGGGGTTGGTACTTAGAAGAGTCACTAGCCTTCAATAGATAAGAGTTTTTCTGAGTGCAAAGATATAGCTCTGCTCAACTTTTTTTCCCATGGGGAAAATAACTGTTTTAATAATTGTAGTATTTCAAGTATTTATTTCATTTTAAAATTTTTAATTTTGGAACAGGGTCTTGCTTTGTTGTCCAGGCTGGAGTGCAGTGGCACCATCAGAGCTCACTGCAGCCTTGACTTCCCTGGCTCACGCTCCCACCTCAGCCTCCCGAGCAGCTGCGACTACAGGCACACACCATCATGCCTGGCTAATTAAAACAATCTTTTTTTTTTTTTTTTTTGGTAGAGATAGGGTCTTTCTATGTTGCCTAGGGTGGTCTCAAATTCCTGGGCTTAAGGGATCCTCCCACCTCAGCCTCCCAAAGTGCTGGGATTACAGCTCTGAGCCACCACATCCAGCCCAAAGTACTTCTTTTATATACATGTGCATATATACATATGACTCTAAATATGAGTTGAATAATGCATTTTTAGGTTGACCATTCAATGTGTTTGTCTATAGGTAGATAATTAAATCAGAAATTTGAAACATACAGCATACTCAGACACAGGGACTCACAAAATGAAATTCATTAGAACAAAGAATTCTAGCTGCACAAAAACAACATCTCATAACACTTCCACGTTTAGATTTAAAAACTGTGTAAAAGTATGATTTAAATCCGAGCTTCAAAGAGACTGAAAACAATCCACACTGTTTTGGAATCCCATGTTTGCAAAATCTGAGAATATACAGTAGAATTTGGTGAGGGTTAGAGAGATAATTATTCTAAGTGATAACATCTACAGAACCTATAGAAAGAACACTTTTGATTTACTTATATTCAAATAACATTTACTGAATACAGCTGTCCGCATTTTCCAGGCACGGTGGTAAGACAGAGATCTCAGAAATATTTATGTATGACTCCTATTACAAGATGTGACCTTTTTCAGACAACCACCAGCAAGCTCTGGATTTATGTCTTCAAGAGGAATGTATGTAAGTCCTCAAGAAGGGATTTAATTGTGCCTGTAATCCCAGCACTTTGGGAGGCTGAGGCGGGCAGATCACAAGGTCAGGAGATGGGAGGCTGAGGCGGGCAGATCACAAGGTCAGGAGATCGAGACCATCCTAGCTAACACGGTGAAGCCCTGTCTCTGCTTTAAAACAAAAATACAAAAAATTAGCCAGGCATGGTGGCGGGCACCTGTAGTCTCAGCTACTCGGGAGACTGAGGCAGGAGAATGGTGTGAACCTGGGAGGCGGAGCTTGCAGTGAGCCAAGATCGCGCCACTGCACTCCGCACTCCAGCCTGGGCGACAGAGCAAGACTCTGTCCCCACCAAAAAAGAAGGGATTTACAATTTTCTTGTGCCTGCCAAAGTGCAGACCCAAATGCCAGGTCAAGCCATACAACATTAAAACTTAAATGAACACTTAAAGATGGTAACTTAACAAAAATGGCAGGTAATGCCCCCTAGACTCCAGGCCTGTGACCACCCAGCCACATTTTATTACAAAGGAAAGATATAAAGGTGAGTCAGGGTGGCTCATGCCTGTAATATCAGCACTTTAAAAAGCCGAGGTGAAAGGATCAGTTGAGGTCTGGGTAACAAAACGAGACCTTGTCTTTGCAAAAAATTTTAAAAAATTCGCCACACATGGTGGAACGTCTATAGACCCAACACTCAGGAGGCTGAGGCAAAAGGATTGCTTGAGCCCAGGAAGTGGGGGCTACAGTGAGATATAACTGGGACACTGCATGCCAGTCTGGGTGAAAGAGCAAGACCCTGAAAGGAAAGAAAGGAAAGGAAAGGGAAGGGAAAGGAAGGCGACAGGAGGGGATGGGAGGAGAGGGGGAGGGAGGAGAGGGC
>NC_045452.1:53337973-53377875 GCF_002776525.5 Piliocolobus tephrosceles | reverse complement strand
GGGAGGGGAGGGGAGGACAGGAAAGGAGAGAGAAGGAGAGGGAGAGAGAGAGACAGATGGAAAGAGAAAGAAAGCGAGAGGGGGGGGGGGGGAGAGAGAGAGAGAGAGAGAGAGAGAGAAAGAAGGAAAGAAGGAAGGAAAGAATTCCGACGTACGAATTTAACAGGAATCGTTAGATCAATCAACAACAGTGAGCTGATTTTTGACAGTAAAATATTTCTTCCTAATCCAGTTTTTAATTTTTATTTCAAATGAACACGTTGTCTAATTCCCTATGAAGTGATGCGGAGGCCCACAACAAGCATGATTACAAGCACTCTAAAATTATCCCCTTTGATAAAAGATGACACTTTGGCAAACATTCCTGCCACTGCCTTTCCT
Organism: Piliocolobus tephrosceles; assembly: GCF_002776525.5. NCBI lineage: Eukaryota > Metazoa > Chordata > Mammalia > Primates > Cercopithecidae > Piliocolobus > Piliocolobus tephrosceles. The sequence continues at coordinate 53,377,494 of NC_045452.1, read as the reverse complement.
GTGATGGCTAAGGAGACTAAACTGAGAGTTTAAATGTACATTTGTTAAAGCCTCCATTCAGTCCTCATCTTATTTTTAGTCCCATCAATGTCCATTTAGCAAAGACCTGACTTCGGAGATTGGACTTTCAGCTGGAACGCTTCACAAGTGTCTGCTATGAAGATTCTGGTCTCAGCACCCACCACCCCCTCCTGCTCTGGCAAATGATCACACGGCTCCTCTCCTGAAAGCGTGTTCTCCAAAAAAGAGAAGAACCAAGGAAATTTTGTTCTGCAGAGACATAAAAAAAATTTCCTGACAAGTGCCTTGCTAAGATGAAAATGAAAACGCTAATATGAATATTCTTTTTCAAAAGCTCTTTGTTCAGAGAGGAAGCTTGTTCTAGTGAGAAGGCACCGCAGTGACTCATGGCTCTACCCTGTCCCTTCCTAGCAGTGTCACCCTGAACCAGCCACTCCATCTCCCGAGGTTGCAGTGATATCATCCGTAGAGCAGGGTCAATAGTATCTTACTTCTTGGAAGAATGCCACGAGCTCTTTAATGGCTCCTCATGGCTTTCTGTGCACTGTCACTTTATCCATAGAAAAATCAAAATGGCGAGGAAGATTGGTGCAAATGGGTGACTTTTTGGTTAAGTTGCATAAAATGCACAAACAATTCCAGCCAAGATTGAGTGAGAAGAACTGGATTTACCCTCCCGCCTGAACAACCAACAAATGGCCAATATAGTCATATATAAACAATGTTTCTTCCCCCCCCCCCCCACTGCCCAGATGGAGTCTGCTCTGTGGCCAGACTGGAGTGCAGAATAAATGGACAATATATTCATATATAAACAATGTTTCTTTTTCTTTTTTTTGTGATGGAGTCTGCTGTGTTGCCCAGGCTGGAGTGCAGTGGCACAATCTCGGCTCACTGCAACCTCTGCCTCCCAGGTTCAAGCAATTCTCCTGCCTCAGCCTCCTGAGTAGCTGGGACTACAGGCGTGCGCCACCATGCCTGGCTAGTTTTTTGTATTTTTAGTAGAGACAGGGTTTCACCGTGTTGGCCAGGATGGTCTTGATCTCTTGATCTCATGATCCACCCACCTTGGCCTCCCAGAGTGCTGGGATTACAGGCGTGAGCCACCGCACCCGGCATAAATAATGTTTCTGCAAGATATTAGACATCAAATGAAGGACACTGATTCCTGACAAGGGGAAACAAATGAGGACTTACAGCTGCCAAACTCATGGCCCTGAATTTCCAGGTCATGACTTCAGGTGGGGAAACCCACACAGAGCCTAGAGGACTCACAGAGTGGAGGACATGAAGTGTGTGGAGAGACCAAGGTCACAGGACAGGCTGGTGAGGAGAGAGTTGCTCCAAAAGAGAATCCAGAGATGTGCAGAGTGATCCTTGAGAATCTGAGTAATGATGGGTACATGCATGTGAAAGAAACTGAGGCCAGGGGGAAAATCACCTAGCATTAACAGTGCTTGGTGTTCGCACAGGGACAGGAATAATGCCTCTTTCCACTAGTCAGATGAGAGAACTTAACATTCACGGTAGATGACTGAGAAGGGTCTTGCCTCACTAGTAAGAAATAAGTAGTTCTAGGCTGACAACTGCTCCGATTCCACCTAACAAATCTAAAAATGCAAAGCTCAAAAGGATCAAACTGTTTCCAAGTAACTCAACTACATGACAGAAAAAAGCTCAAGAATATTACAAAAACACCTAGCATTCAACAAGCTTAAATTCAGGGTCTGATATTTAATAAAAAATTATGAGGGATGAAATGATATAGGGAAATGCCACATGCAATCATAAGCAATCAAAATTGATTCAAAGTTGACAGAGGTGTTAGAATTAGCAAACATGGATATTTAAACAGTTTTCCTGTAACAACTGTATTCCATAGGTTCAAAAGTTAAGTAAAGATACAGACAATATATAGAAGTTAAGTAAAAATATAGACAATATTAAGGGCGTTGAGCGGGGCCTAGGTCAAATTTCTATATATGACAACTACAGTATGTGAGGTGATAAGATGAAAAATGGCCAGATAGAATTAAGGGCAGATTGAACTATACCATGGCATATCAAAATTAAATTGTTAAAAACCAGTGAAATAGAGAAAACTGTGAAAACAGAGACAAAAAAAGACATGTTATTTATAGAGAAATAAAGATAAAGATATCAACACAAATAAGACAGTAGAGTATCATCTTCCAAGCAGTGGAAGAAAAACCTCAATCCAGTATTTTATACCCAGCAAAAATATCTTTCAAAAACCAAAGGTATAAAAAAGGCATTTTCCGTCAAAGCCAAGCAAAAGATTCCATCACCAACTTACATGTACTCAAACTTTTTTTTTTTTTTTTTTTTTAAAGAGACAGGAATCCCCTTTGTCACCCAGGTTGGAGTGCAGTCAGGCAATCATAGCTCAATGCAGTCTTGAACCCCTGAGTTCAAGGGATTTTCCTATCTCAACCTCCTGAGTTGCTGGGATTGTAGGCACAAGCCACCAAGCCCAGTCTCTAAGACATTTGAAAGGAAATCTTTCAGGCAGAAGGAAAATGATACCAGTTGGATCTGCACGAAGAATTTAGAGCATCCAAAATGGTGACTTCATAGGTAAACATACGGTTTTTTTTTTTTTTTTAAATTTATAACTCATTAAAAGATAACTGACTGTCTAAAGAAAAACATCAACAATGCAGTAAGGAAAAAGTATGACAACAACCGCTTACAGAATGAGAGAGGGGAAATGGAAGTACTTTCTGTAAGGTTCTTATACTATCTGTGAAGTGGTATTATATCTCTTGAACTGACATAATATCATCATGACAAGTTTAGAATGTTTTCTATAAGCCTAAAGCAACCAGTAAAATAACGAACTAGTTATAACTTACAAACCAACAAAAGAGATAAACCAGTAAAATAACAGTTGTAACTTACAAACCAATAAAAGGGATAAAATAGAATCATAAAAAATTTCCAATTAATTCAAAAACAAAAAAAAAGAGGAAAAAGGAAGAACAAAGAACAGACTGGACAAATAGAAAACAAATAGCAAGATGACAGATTCCGTCACACCATATCCATAAACTCATTCAGTGTACACGGTCTTCTCAATCCAAAGGAAAACATAAGACCCAAGTATACGCTGCCTAAAAAAAATACACTTCAAATATAAAGACAAATAAGTTCAATAAGAGTACAAGGATGGAAAAATGCCCCACATTAATATTAATCAAAAGAAAGCTGGAATAGCTTTACTAATAAAGTAGATTTCAGAGCAAAGCATTACAAAGGATAAAAAGATCATTTCATAAGAAGAGGCTCAAAGAGGGCCTAACAGCCCGGAACGTTTACACACCTAAAAACACAGCCTCAAAGTACACAATGTAAAAACTGATAGCACTGTTTAGAAAAATGGACCAGTCCACAATCACAGGTATAGCTTTCCATATCCCTCGCTCAATGACAAACAGAAAGAACAAGTGGCTGGGCATGGTGGTTCACGCCTGCAATCCCAGCACTCTGGGAGGCCGAGGCGGGTGGATCACCTGAGGTCAGGAGTTCGAGACCAGTCTGGCCACCATGAAGAGACCCCGTCTCTAGTAAAAATACAAAAATTAGCTGGGCGTGGTGGCACACCTGTAATCCTAGGTACTTGGGAGGCTACGGCAGGAGAATTGCTTGAACCCAGGAGACAGAGGTTGCAGTGAGCAGAGATCACACCACTGCACTCCAGCCTGAGCAACAGGGTGAGACTCCGTCTTATTAAAAAAAAAAAAAAAAAGAAAGAACAAGTGGACATGAACTAAACACTCATGCTCAGATGTTCCTTCCATTCCAAGTAAGCTCTCCCACAGAATGCCGGTGAAGACATCTCTGCCTGCAGCACTCAACAAGCCTTTTTGGACAATGATCACTGAAGACTATGAATAAGTCTCATCATTGCTAATTTCATGACTGACAAACGCTTTCCCACAGAGAATATGGCCACTGCTCTGAGACGGACATTTGAGTGCTAACTCCTTCTGGTCCACTAAAAATTCTTACAACTCAGCCAAATCTCAACTTTCCTTGACCTTAGTTATATTATTATACTTATATGATGAGGGGGCTGGTCAAGGTTACCTCTAAAATCCTTTGCTATGGTCTGAATGTTTGTGTCTCTCCCACCCCTGATTCATATGCTGAAACCTAAGCCACAATGTGATGCTTTTTGAGGGTGAAACCTTTGGGAAACAATTAGGCGTGAGGGCAGAGCCTTCAAGATTCACATTAGTACCCTTATAAACGGCCCCTGAGAGCTCCCTTGCCCATTCCACCATATGAGGATACAGCAAAATACAAACAAAAACAAAAATAAAAGATTAAAAAAAAAATTTAAGTTCTATGAACCAGGAAGCCAGCTTTCACCAGACAACCAGGTCTGCTGATGTCTTGATCTTGGACTTCTCAGCCTCTGCAACTGTGAAAAATAAACTTCTGTTGCTGATAAGGTACCCAGTCTATAGTATTCTGTTATAGTAGCCTGAAGGGATTGGAAGACATCCTTCCAGCTTTTGTGTTCGAACCTGAACTATGCCATCAATTGTCACCACCTCAGAAATCTTAAATCAAGCCAGGGCTTGCACTGTGAGTCCCTGGGAACACTGTCTGGCTGCTCTGGAGAAGTGTGAGTGTCCACTGTGCAGAGATGGCCCTGTGGAGGCAGCTGCCCTGTGACCCTTTGACCTTCAAGATAGAATGGACAAGGGCTGAACCTGTGAATAACAGTGCTTAAGGCATTTCTTCTCATTCTTTTTGTATGGCTTCCAGTCCCCAGTCCCCACCCTTACTGTCTGTGCTGTGACCTGAAGTGGGAACTCGACCGCAGTGAGACCTACCCGAGGAGGAACAGCCTGCAGAGCGGTGATGTAGTTCTCCAGGGCCAGGCGACGGCGGTCATTGAGCATAGCTTCCACTCTGGCCATGTGTGTTTCCACCAGCTGCTGTCTCTCGTTGGCTGCTTCCTGTTCCAAAGATTCCACTTTCTCCTGGAAATGCTGCCATCATAAACACATATGTCCATGGGGACTGAACAAGTAGGATGAAGCAGCAATTTCAACTCTTCTAAAAAAGACATCCTATTCCATTTTCTTCTAGTGCTAAAAAGTATCCTAAAGACTGCATAGTCATTCCACATTTTGACTAATTCTGCATGTTTTATAGCTTACTTCACTCTCCTGCACTCTCCAATCCGCATCAAACCTACTTTTTCATTAAAAATCAGTATTTCATAGGCTCTCTGAGACTGATTTGACTAATAATAACATTGGATAAATATATGCACTCTTGAAACTCTTATATTAAAAAAAATTCCTCTCTTACTAAAAGTACCTCAAGTAACTGATCACAATAAACTCTTGGTTTACTTAAGGTAATTTTGAGACTGGTTTAAGTCAAAAATTCAAATTCTCATAATTTTTGCAGGAGGGAGAAGCAGCAGAAGATTGTGGTGACTGAAAAGATGTATCGTTAATAAAAAGTAGATTGCAAGTTACAATGTGAGTTTTATGGCAATGAATTATAACTTGAAATAATTGGGAGCAGATATAAGGCAGGATTTAAGCAACTCAATTATTAGACAATGATTAAGAACAGTTCAAGTTCATGGGACTATGAACAATCACGCCTGAGGTGCTGGCAGATGCAGGTAAACCTGCAGACACTCATTAAACAGACTGCTGGCATGTGATGTTTGGTAGGAAATGGGTTCAGATTTTACCTGGATAACTGCCTTCTTATCAGCTTTAGGCAAGTTCTTTGCCTGACGTTCTGCCTCTTCCCATTCTCTCATGACCTATAAATTAAGAAAACATTTGAGTTTAAAATCATCAGTTCATCCTTTGAATACAGACTTAATAGGATGGATGATTATGTTTTTCTTCTATTTTTGTCATTTTAGATATTTTAAAAATGTATTACATACCCATTCCTATCTGAATAATATGTGACCTCCCAATAGGATATACACAATTAATCACAGCAGTCTACTAAACATAAATGTTCACATTTACTGCAGGAATATAGCCTTGAGTCAAGGTTGGTCTTTTTTTCCCTAGAACTGAGTGACAGTCATTTTATTTGATGTGAACAAACACCAACTAGTCATAGAACGCATACACTAACTGAACAAGGTCTTCCAATATTTAACTGAAACACATAAGTTTTACTCTCTTATGAAAGTGACTGAAACCATTTTAAACTGAATATTTTGACTTTAAAAGAAAATATGACATTTTATGTGTGTGTGTGTGTGTGTGTGTGTGTGTCATGAATACAATGCCAAAAAGAAGTATATAATGGGGGAGAAAAAGAAGACTTCTGCTGTCTGATATCCTAAGACCTATCCTCCTTTAAAGAACTGATGGAGAATTAAGGCCCTTCAAGCTTGCCGACCTAAGTCATGAACAGCAAGGATTACTCTAAGTCCTTCCAAAAACTCCAATAAAACATATAATATTCTGAATGCAGCAAACATGTATTTTTTAACAAGTAGCACTAATTTAGTAACCAACTGCTATGGTTTGAATGTATCCCCCAAAAAGCATGTGTTGGGAACTTAATCCCCAATGCAACAATGTTGAGAGGTGATTCAGTCTCTGTCCTCATGAGTAAATTAGTTTCATTATGGGGAGAGTAGGTTTGTTACTGTGAGAAGTGGGTTGTTATAAAACTGAGTTTTGCCTTCCTCTTGCCCTTCTTCCTTCCACCATAAATGATACAGCATGAAGGTCTTTAACAGATGCCAGCACCATGCTCTTGGACTTCCCCACTTGCAGAACTGAAAGCCGAATTTTAAACTTCTTTTTCTTTACAGATTATCCAGGCTGGGGTATTCTATTATAGCAACACAAACTGACTAAGATATCAGGTGAATGTGTTTTATAGGATATCAATGCTTCCTACATGGATCTCCCTGAGTGAAGTGCAATCATTAACCTGATAAAAAAAAGTAAGAGACTGTACCTCTGTATGTTGTTCAAAGAAAATATTAACTCCCTACCACCTAGAGCTGCCTTTTCAAGTGTATGACAAGTAGAATTTGTTTAAAGTGCAACTCATAACTGAGCTGGGTAAAATGAAGAAAGAAAGATCAAGGACAACAAAAAATTGGCTTGGTGCCAGATGTGTACTTGCATACTCTGTGTACTCCCAAAGCATGAGGAAACTTGATTACTGTATTATAAGAGCCTGTTATTTGTAGGTATTTAGCCCTAAGGAATAGACTCTTCTGACGTACTTCAAGACAGGAAAGAAAAAGAGGCTTGGAATAAATAACTACAGATAGAAGACTTCTGAGACAATACCACATCAAATCACCATGTGGGCTCCTAATTACAGATTTTATTGTCTATTGATATTAATTCTTTGTATATGATAGGCAATTAGCTTCTTCTTGTTGTTTTAGTAAAACTATGGAGAAAACAAGATGGAATAAATATTCCATTATACTTGAAAAGCATATAAAAAATAATCTCAAGGTTCACAGCAAAATTGGGACAAATGCCCTGCTGCAATGAACAAGAATAGAACATGGAAGAAAAGAAACATATTGTCCCATCTGCTTTGGTGCTTCTACCAAGTTAACAAAGGGAACCTGTGGGCAAGGGGGACATGAAAGACCATCTTTGCTTTAGAGATGAGATAAGCCTTGCAATATAAATATTTCAATTTCCTGCTTTGGGAACGTTCACAGTGGTGGTACTCTACCAACAATTCTTCAAGTAAGGAATCTCAAAATTAGTTTGAGATAGAAGTTCAATGCTCTACTGCAATGTGAAAACTGATTTCCCATATTATATTTATATTTTTTCCATTTTACCTTGTACACTCAGAACCTGGACTTTAAGCTTTAAGCTGGAGGAATCCATGAAATAATTAAAGAGATTTATTTAGCTAATAAGTTGCAAATAAGCATTACTATAAAAATTAACTCAAATTCTGATTTTCAGAACAATTTAAAAATATCCTATACCCCCACAAATAAATAAATCACCTGCACCATCCCACTAAGACTCTACTGCAAATGAATACACACTATATGTAGGCTGAGCATCTCCCTATCAACAGTGAATTTCACTGTGGAACTGATAACAAATAGCATTACTGCTGACCCTGTATCAAGTGCTTTACAACATCTATCTAATTTAATTGATTCCTCACAACAGCTTGTGATTAGCCAGGGCCGTCCCATTTTATGAACCAGGTTAAGGTACCAGCTCAAGACTATGCAGGTAAAAAAGGGAGAGGAAAGAATATAAATCAAGATCTCTGTGGTTCTAAAGATCATGTTTTTGTACCCTATGGTACCCAATTTTCCATTATAAAATAAAAAATTCATTAGGTGAGCTAAATTTATTTACATTTAGTGACAGGAGAAAGGGGTGCTCTTAAAATGTTCCTGCTTATCTTAAAAATAAAAACCTAGGCTGGGCACAGTGGCTCATGCCTGTAATCCCAGCATTTTGGGAGGCCGAGGTGGGCGAATCACAAGGTCAGGAGATCAAGACCATCCTGGCCAACATGGTGAAACCATGTCTCTACTAAAAATACAAAAATTAGCTGGGCGTGGTGGCATGTGCCTGTAATCCCAGTTACTGGGGAGGCTGAGGCAGGAGAATCGCGTGAACCAGGGAATCGGAGATTGCAGTGAGTCTAGATTGCACCACTGCACTCCAGCCTGGTGACAGAGCAAGACTCCATCAAGGATGGATGGACGGAAGGAAGGAAGGAAGGAAGGAAGGAAGGAACTATGAGTTGGGTCAGCTTTCAATTTGAAGGACTTCATTTTAAGCATATACTAAAAGTAGTAAGTTTATAAGTAATAAAAGTGCTCACATATGGTTCAGCTGCTGATTTCTATTGACTAGATGCTAGTCACGACATAGAGCAACAAAAATCTACAGGTTTAGAGTTGTATGAAATATGAAATATTTCATATAAAATATGAAAATTTGAAATTTGAAAAATATGAAAATGTGAAAAATTCCAAAATCCTCTGTATTTATAAGAAAACATATAACAAAAACTACAATAAAACTTATTTAAAAAACTGCACAATTTTTAAAATTTAAAATTCTCAGGACCTGGCCCTTGCAGTGGCTCTATAGATTCTTACAAAGCAATTTTCCACTGCAGGCACAAAGGTATCACTTTCATTTGGATTTATGGATCTTCAAAGACTTGGCTGTTTCATGCAGAGAAAATGACTACTACCTAGTAGAGATTTAAGAGGCAGGCAAGTTTGAAGTCGAAAAGTCCCTAGATTTCAGCACCACAGATTATCAGATACATACTAATTTCAGGTGTCTCATATGCCTGTGACCACTGGAATCTAGTAGACAACATTCTCTGCTCTGGGATAACATCTCTTAGGTTATATTAGATACATCTGACGACTAAAAGATGAACAAAATCTATCAAAACTCATATGAATTAAGTCACAAGTTAAATAGATGTGCTAAAAGAAAAGCTGAATTATTATTTTATCGAAGACCTGTCATATCTAAAACTAACAGAATCTGAAATACGTTTTCTTAATAATATAAAAAATGACCAAGTTATACTAGGATAAAAAATCCAGGATTAAAAAACTACAAAATTTAAAAAAAAATTACTAAGTGGGTCCAAGAATGAAATGCAAGGTTAGTAAGACTTACATGAACTTAGAGGTACTAAAAGGAGTTTACAATCCAGCTGGAAAGATAACGCAGGTGTGTCGAAAAATCACTAATAAAACCGGAGAGCAAATATTTAGAATTAAAGGAAAGGTAAGAGCAATGACTGCCTGTCTCGTTCTGAGTATGAAGCGGGGTGTAAGGAATGGGTGAGATGTGCCAACGTGAAGAAGGGTGGGGGGGCATTTCCAGGAGAAGTCAATGCTGAGGACAAAGGGAAGTCCAAGATGAGATGAGCAGATGGTGCGCAGAGTGGCGTGATCAGAACAGCAGTTTAACGCCGTACAGAAGGCAAGGGCAGCAGTTGAGAAGGAAGAGGTGGTAGGAAAGACCAGAGTCAGGGTACGGCGGTAGGCGCTGAGAATGACAAGTTGAGCATTCGGTGTTTATTTTTGTCATTGTTCTTTTTTTTAAGACTTCATGTGCCCAGAAGTGGATTTGTGAGGCCACAGGAAGCCTCTGAAAGCTTCATAAAGAAGGGAGATAGGATGTAAATTCAAAGGAGGACATTTCAGTGGCAATAAGTATGATTCATAGTCCTCCAATGCTTTCGGGACAGTGCCTGTGTCTTTCCTAATGAAAAATCTGATTTTTTTGGCATCAGGTGAAAACTCACTAATTCCCTGTGGTTAGCTTTCTAGTTCAATTCGCTGCTAGGTTTTCATCACGGGCAACCACTAGAACTGCACATTACAGTCCAGAGCCAAAAGGATAGTGATTATAAGGCATTTTTCCTCTTTATGTTATTATACCAAAGTAGATCCAAGTATTGTTACTTATCTGAAGGCAAAACAAACCAACAACAAAAAAAACACAAACCAAAAAACAGTATCTGTGTTGTACCTTTCTAGATACATTATTAGTTACATGTTTTCAAGTGTAGGTTTTCTTATTATTCAGGCGAGGCCAAGAGGTCAGGAGATGATTATCATGGAAAAGACAGTTTGTTACTCATAGCTCCCAAGAAGCCGGTATATGCCACTACATGCAGGCTCATATGGGAAGCATCAGGGTTGGTCAGGAGCGGAAAACATGAACAAGAGTTCTCCGTGGTTTTCATGGAAAGAATGCGCGAAGCAGGGTAGGCACGTTTAGGACTGACTAGTTCAAATAATGGTGATGGGGCATGAGGTTGTCCCTAGTGGTCTGGTACCTGGCCCTGGGGTGATTAGAGCAGGTGTATAGCGGCCCAGAGTATAAGAGGTAAGTAAAGAAGGTGGTTGGGAGTTAGGAGTGTTTGACTGATTGGTTTGCATGTGAAAGACATGCTCAGAGGCCATTCATTTGGCCCTGGCAGGGAGGAATCTTCCTGGGGTCAACAGGGACCCAGATCAGAAATTATAGGAAAGCAAGATTAATTGTCTACTAAAGACTGACTATGGTCTTAGAAAATATGCAGCAGTCTCATTCATAAATTGCATTTAATGTCTCTCAACAGACCTTTTAAGTATCTAAGTATGACAAAAATTTCTCCTATCTTCTGATATTTGCCACAGAATATTAACACTAAAAATGAATGGCTTACTTTAACCTGAGATCTTTATTCATTCACTTATATATCCTACTTTTTTTTTTTTTTTCCCCACATTCACTCCTAGGTTTGTAGACTACAAATCGAAAAAGTGACTGGAAAATAGTATGTCCATATTTGTTGACTGAATGAATGAATGAGGAATCTGAGCAAGGGCTAAAATTCTCTGTATTATCAAACTCCAACACAACATCCAGTGCCTGGTAGTAGACATAGCTTAAATTGCAGTTGATAGTATATATGGATTAGCCATGTTTTAGACACAAGTTATTTTTCAATTTGCTTAATTAAGGATCTGCTAAAAAAAAATACCAAACCAAACCACGGTTTTTTTTTTTTTTTTTTCCCAGCAAAGTATAGTGAAAGGAGTACCGTCCTAGGAGCAAGAAAGGCCTGGATTCTAAATGCTGTCTCTGGCTCACTGATTTTGCTTTGTGCTAAAATGGGAAGCCATTCTTTGAACCTCTATTCCATTATATATCACTTAGGAGACTCGATGAAATAATCACTATGGTTCAGCTCAGTTTTAAGTCTCTATGATTCTGTAGACTGTAAACAATTACAACAGTCTGGGATTTAATACAAAAACTCATCTTTACTAAAGAGAAAAATGCTCTTAGATGGATTTTAATTTACAATATGTTGATTACAGGTACTACATATATACAGAATAATAATGCCAAGTACCTTTCTTCACCAGAGAGAATGTTATGGACATCATTTAATTTGTGCTTACAAAATCCAACTATACTTGGATCCTTCTTAGGCAGCATGTTCATGGAGGATGCAAAAAACTCACAAACTGTGCCCACACAGTAAACATTTAAAATTAGAACTTTGCATCTGTAAAGATCTTGATAAAGCCAGCAAGCCCGTGGGGACACTCAGGTTTCCTGTTATCGTAGGGCTGAATGATGGAAGTGCCAGACTTACCTGGGACATTCTCTCTCGGTGCTTGGCCTCAAGTCTCTCTTTGGCTTTCTGGAAATGGGCGTGTTCATTCTCATCCCCAGGCGTCTCAAGGTACTTGTCAACGGCATCAGGGGTACTGGCTGCTGTTGTAGGAACTATAAAGTAGAAGAGAAGGAGGTTTGAGGGAAAACAACAACAAAAAAACACCAACAACAGAATATCCACTTGTTTAAAAGAAAGCCATATTTTCAGTTATTTCTCAGAACAGAGAATTTAGTAAAGCAGCGCATACAAGACGTTAATGCTGTTTAAGAGAACATGAGACACTGTGCAGCACAGTAAGGATGTGTTTCATCATTCCCAAGTACAGAATGAAGGAAAAATCTTTAAAAGGGTCCACTTTGCAATATAGTATTAGAGTTCTTTATGAAACAAGCATGCAAAGAGCAAAAACAGTTGGTGCTGGATAGACATGTTTTTCCAAATGCCCATGCTTTCCTGAATTCATATTTTGCAATTTTGAAAGTAAATGATATCATCAATATCATACATTCAGACTCCTGCAGAAACCAAAGATATCTGTAATTAACCTGTTGTAGAATAACTGCACCCCAGAGAAAAGGTAAATTGTATGATGTATTTTAGATAACTTAACTACAAAGACAACCTTCATGAGACAGTATGTGAAACACCACACACAAAAAAAATAAATAAACACATTTTTGAATCACAAAAGGACCTTTCTGCCTTCACAAATTTGACAATAGTCAATGAATTCATTATGCTAGTTGTCAAAAAGTGATTTCTATTTTGAATTCAACTAATACTGCTAAGCAATATTTGAATTGCAACATATACTGCTATATTATGTGAAAACATAAATACCTATAAAATTCAAGAGTACACTATAAAACAAAAATGTCTTAACTCATGAGCCAAGTGAATTATAATACCTATAGAAGCAATTTTCCAAAAGATTAGTAACGACTAGTGAGAATTCAGAGTATTTATGAGTTTAAAAGAAAAAAGGATTTTGACTTAAGAAGAAGCATATTTAACATAAAAAACGAAATGAGATGCTTTCACTATCTTTTCAGGTCAAATCAATTGTTTCATTCTAAAGGCTATTCAAATATCACCAATGTTCCAAGTATTCCTATCAAATTACTAATACTTGTGTATTACATTTGGGATATAATACCTCAAAGAGGACTTGAATGAGAAGAATTTATAGCTAAGTCACTTTGAAACTAAACTTGAAGTTAAATACATTTTCTACATCCTTCAAGAAAATGTCTGGAATCTTAATCCAAAGTCTTCAAAGATATTAACTAAAACCGGAAGGCTGTTCAATAATTAAACAGTATCTTTCATTTTAAAGAGCAACATTCGTTTTGATTTTTTCCCTCCACTTCAATCCTGATTAATAATCATTTTTCAAAAAATATAAGCAGTTGAGTGTCTATCCAGATGTTGCTTTCAAGTGTAAGGAAGGAGGCAGGGCATATTCCTGGTGCCTTTACACAGCTGCCCCCAACTTCTGTGTAGCAAATGAGGGAGTGGTGTTCCTTCTTACATTGGCAGCAACAGGGAGAAGGAAGGAAGGAAGGAAAGAGCCATGTGGGGGCTTTGCAATTAAGCACATTTGGATTTGAATTCCATTTCTTTGTCAGATAGGCTGTGACCTGGGGCAGGAAACTTAAGCACTCCATGTTCCAGTTTCTTTATCAAGTGGTGATAACATGCCACACGATATGACAGGAGTGCTGGGAAAATGAGATACTATACCACATGTAAGTCATCTGGCAGAGAGGGTGACACACGGCAGAGCTCATACATATTAGCGGCCTTGCCTCCTCCTCTGCTTATTACATCCTGCTCAAATCTTGGAGCTAATGCTAACCATGGAAAAGTTCTGCTACTTTTATTCAAAGCCACTGAAAATGTTTTGGTAGGAGGGCGCAATAATAAAGTAAGAAAGAAAAAAGAAAAGGACAAATTTTAAAAATTGAGAAAAAAAAAAAGAAAATATAAACATTAACAAAAAACAAAATAGAACCACTGAAAATGAATTACACACAGGATCACAGAGTGCAACCTACAGGAAAAGTAATATGTATTTTTCAAAAAATGTTAGGGGTAGCCCACATAAAAAAGGCCGAAAGTATCAAAAATAAGTAAATTGTTAATTTGTAAGATCGAAACAATAATTTTGAATATTAAGTCCTTTTCAAAAAAAAGGTAAATGTTTTTCTCCACTGCTTCAAGCAAACCAGTATGCAAGTAGTTTTTTAACTTAATCATTAAGTTAATGAATCCCAACTTGAAATGAACGTGGTATTTAGCATTCAAAATGTGTTTCCCTGGTTTCATTCTCTCATCTTAACTGGTAGAGCTCAAATGAGAACAAGTTACAGTAAAAGCAGAAAAGAAAACAATAACATTATTTTGCATAGTCCAATCTGGCAGAATGACAAGTTTAGGCAAACCATATTTTATGTTTGAAACAAATGAAAATGTATAAATATTTGGGGTTATATTCCCTGATGAAGATAGTCATCTGGCTGTAACTGTTATAACCATAACATAAGCACCCCTTTGGAAAACTAGAATCATAAAACTTACTATGTACGAAGGAAGTTTTTTCAGCTCCTATGGTTTGCAAACACTGTCTACCGTATAAAGGAAAGAAGATAAACACTATAATCTGAATCACTATAATCACACTGGCCTAAATAGAAATGCACATAGCAATATAATAAGAGAATAAACATGGAACGTGAATGTGAGGTATGTTTAACAGGACTGAGGATATTAAAAAGGATAAAAACCTTCTTTTTAGGCACATGGAAATAAATACGAATACAATATTACCAATTTATTCCATTGAATCCAGAAATACTTCTGTGGTAATTAATTTTCCCTGCCAACTTGACTGGGCCACAGGGAGCCCAGATTAAGCGTTGTTTCTCAGTGTGTTTGTGAGGGTGCTTCTGGATGAGATTAGCATTGGAACTCGTACACTCAGTAAAGTAAATCACCCTCCTCAACATGGGCAGGCATCACCCAATCTGCTGAGGGTCTGAAACCAAAAGGGCAGAGGATGGAGCAGTTCACCCTTTTTATTTCCTGGCTGCCTGAGCCAGGATATTGGTCTTCTCTTGCCCCTGGACTGAAATGTACACCATTGTCTTCCCTGGTCCTCAGGCCTTTAGATTTGGACTAAGTCATACCACCAGCTCTCCTGGGTCTCCAACTTGCAGATAACAAATCATGGAACTTAGCCTCCATAATTGTTGTGTGAGCCAATTCTGCATAATCAATCTCTTCCTATACATATATATCCTATTGGTCCTGTTTCTCTGGAGAACCCTGAGCAATACAATTTCTCTTCAAGTAAATCTTTGTTAACGGTCCCAGTTGAGGAAGCTGTGTCTCTTTTAATCTGTAACTCAAATTTTCAGCCATTCATACAATCCCCCATCTCAATTAGTGTGAAATTATCCTATATTCATACCAACCAGCAAATCAGATTACTGTCTAGTCAAGCGGAGAAAGATAACATATGCTGATATTGTTAAATGAATTTAATAGTTTATTACTACTGCTCTGCAGCTGGTGAGGAGGAAGGAGAGAGCAATTTTAAGGTGGAGTATGTCCAGAGAGCTCACCTTCTATTCCGTGAATATCCTTATATCCTCAAGAGATTAAATTCATAGGACTGACTACCATTTTGTGATTACGTCCACAGAAAGCGAGAGACACATGTGCCCTATGTCCTAACCCATCGAGGTACTTCCTTTCGGGAAGGGAGTGGGACT
Organism: Piliocolobus tephrosceles; assembly: GCF_002776525.5. NCBI lineage: Eukaryota > Metazoa > Chordata > Mammalia > Primates > Cercopithecidae > Piliocolobus > Piliocolobus tephrosceles. Next base: position 53,361,508 of record NC_045452.1, on the reverse strand, counting down.
CAAGGAATGTCAGGATATGTCACAGGACACAGTGACAGGAAGCTGCATATCAGCAGGTCACTGATATATTTAAGGTACTTAAAACACAGGTCACTGTCACCACTTAGAAAGTGGAAACGATCTGGCTTTAGGAAGGTTTATTTCTGTTTTGCATTTTAAACTACCATAGAGCAGTTTATCCTGCTCACAGACCTCTGAGGTTCCACAGAACCTCTGCTAAAGGCTAGGATTTTGGCCGGGTGCGGTGGCTCATGTCTGTCAACCCAGCACTTTGGGAGGCCAAGGTGGGCGGATCACCTGAGGTTGGAAGTTTGAGACCTGCCTGATTAACATGGAGAAACCCTGTCTCTACTTAAAAAAAAAAAAAAAAAAAAAATTAGCCGGGCGTGGTGGCGCAGCTACTCGGGAGGCTGAGGCAGGAGAATCGCTTGAACCTGGGAGGCGGAGGTTGCAATGAGCTGAGATCGCGCCACTGCACTCCTGCCTGGGCAACAGAGCGAAACTCGGTCTCAAAAAGCCAACTAACTAACTAACTAACTAACTAACTAACTAACTAACTAACTAAGTAAAGGCTAGGATTTCCATGTTGGCCAAATGGTAACAGCCTCTTTTCATCAGAGTCCTCCATGCTAGGCATCTTCTATGTGTTCTCGTTTAATACATGGGAAGAAAAAATGACCCTATTTTATTGCGTAGAGGCAAAACACTATCATTTAACATACTCATTCGCATCCCTAAACACACACAAATAAAGTCTCTTAAGATTGGGTAAGCCATAAAAAGGCTGTAAAGCTAATTTTTAGGGCAGTAAAGGGCTAATCCATCTACATGCTGGGGCACTGGAAAGGGTTTTTGCTGTTTTGTTTTGTTAATGAGCAACACAACTTGGCTAAACAACATATGCTTTGTTACGATGTCCATTGGCTTGTTTTCTATGAAACAGCTGTTCCTGCCTCGAACACTATCTGGCAAATGACCTTCAACAGAAGTTGGGTCATAAAGCAGGATCAAGTGAAAAGAGCCTACAGTGCTGGAATATGGAGGATGGAATACGGAGGACGTTCTGGCCTTAGGCCCCTCCGCCAGCCTGGTCATTCATGCCTTCTGCAAGCAAGCTGGCTGGGTATGTTCCCCTTTCCGCGGAAAACTGGACTTAAAATGAGACAAAACTCAGGGTTCAATATCCTTAGCTCTAGGTTTTGACCTCTAGATGCCTAGTCGTCAGCAGCACTACCAACATCACACGCACAAGCTTTTAACTTTTTAAATGACCTTTGTATTTATTTTATTTTAGTCTCCTAACAGAGCCTTGTAGGCCATGGTAGGCTATTACCTCCCTTCCTTTTAATAGTGATCATGTGTATCTAAACACTCGTAACAAATGAAAAAATATAACAGAAAAGCAGTTCCAATTCCTAGTGCATTACTGCTTCAAGGTGAACATTTGCTTCCAAATATACAGTGGTATTCTGGATGACTTACGCCTTCTACATAAGCCACATCCTTATTCTTTGCCACAGTGGGAAGTCAGAGGTATCAAAGCGGCTGAGACAGCAGCTCTGACGTGGACAAACTATCCTGCCTTTAGTGAGCCTGTTCACTCTTTTATTTCTCCAGCCCGCCAACATTACAGCCCTTATTATATGTGAGGCACATGGGAGAAACCAATGAGAAAAACGTGAAGGCCCTGGTCCTGGTGGCATTATATTCTAGGGACAGAAGCAATTACTGCAAGACTTTTTAAAAAGCCAGTAAGTCATATTGTTAATATGTGATTTGTATTATGGAGAAAAAGAGGAAAAAGAAAAATAGAGCAGAGTTCAGAAGGATCGGGACAGCTGAGGGGAGAGGGGAAAGGTAGGCCGCAGGAAGTAAACGACCAGGCAGAGTCTTAAGTGAGGAGGTGACATTCAGATCTTCCCAGCTGGCTGCCAGAAAAACATGGCAGGCAGATGACAAAACTAGCATGGAAACCCTAAGAGTTGAGGCTGGCTGGCAAATTCCATGAGACCCGCATGGCCAGAGCTGAAGAAGCAAGACAGGAAGTAGTGGGAGAGGCAGGGAAGAAATGGGGGACGTCATGTACAGCCTTGAAGCCATAGTAAGGATTCTGAAGGACCAGCGTGGGCTGTTTGAGGGGGAGTATATGTGATGGGGTGTTTTGTTGAAGGATCACTCTGGCTGCTATGGGACAAAAGCAGAAGGAAGATCTTTTAAGAGGAGAAGACAGGCTGGGCGCAGTGGCTCACGCCTGTAATCCCAGCACTTTGGGAGGCTGAGGTGGGCGGATCACCTGAGGTCGGGAGTTTGAGACCAGCCTGACCAACATGGAGCAACCCTATCTCTACTAAAAATACTAAAATTAGCCGGGCATGGTGGTGGGCGCCTGTAATCCCAGCCACTCAAGAGGCTGGGGCAGGAGAATGGCTTGAACCCGGGAGGCGGAGGTTGTGGTGAGCCAACATTGTGCCACTGCACTCCAGCCTGGGCAAAACTCTGTCTCAAAAAAAAAAAAAAAAAAGACGACAAAGATGAAGATGACGGTGGCTTGGCCCAGGGTGGCTGTCATAGGAAGTTGTTGCCCTCAGCCCCCTTCCCACACGAGAATGGTCAGATTCCCTTCTTTCTCTCACACCAAAAAAATGCTATTACCTCAGGGAACTGAGTATGAAAACGGGAGAAACTGCTTCCACATGTACGTGAGGGCTCATTTCAATTTTAATACTGATACATGGATGCTTGTCACAATACTGCCACTTCACATTGTAATCTATTCTCATTACCTGCCAGAGCTCTGTTTTCTGGGGCGAAGTAAAATGGCAGGTTAGCTTTCAGTTTATTCATGAACGCTGATGCTGCATGCAACGTTCCTGTCACAAAATGCTCCTCCATCACTGGGGCCAAGACAGCAATGAAACATTTCCATACCTGTGGTTCCTCTGAGAAAACTGTTACCATTTGAAGGGAAGTTACTTCAAAACAGGGTGAAACCTGCTAACATCTTCAGGATGAGGCAGAAATCACTCTCCTAGCCTGTCTGAAGACTCTGTAGAAGATAATCTATTAAGTTGAACTGTACATGCACCGATTTCCTTCATTTAGTTCCGATTTTATAATCACTGCAGAGTACTCCCTTTCATATTCATACTAATGTGGTATTTCACATTCAAACAAGAATGTGGGGTCAAAATTAAAGACACTGGGAAAAGTTGCCCCTATCATTCTGATATTCATTTGTTTCCTCAGTCTCTGGGGTGACACACAGTTTTACAGTCACAATGGGCTCAGGACACAAAAGAAAAAACAACCCACCTTCAAACAGCAATGACCATGGCCATCTCCAACAGGCCAGAAGGCCCAATGCTTCCCTAAACAAAGGCTTATGAATGGCATTCAGTCAATATATTAATGTTAGATTCTAATAAGAAAATTGGTTTAGTCTCCTTTCATCAGCAGAAAAGCAATTTATCTCTATAGCACTGATAACAGAAGATTAAAACAAATTAAGACCTATATAAATCACTGCCTTATCATTGAAAATGCTATTTGATACAGACCTAGCAATGTTGTCATTTCAGATGGCTATAATTTAGGAGAGGAGACAAGGAGGATAATTTATATATGGCTGAAATAGAAACCTGTTAGCGTTTATGTGAAAATTTAACCTTAAAACATGGCAGAGCTTTCTGAGTGCCATCCCAACTTAAAAAAAAAGTGTCTCTCCATTTTTCTAATTTCCAAATAGCTAAAACTCCTAACGCATTCTAAATTCAAATATTTATCTTACCCACTAAGTCCGAGATAGAAGAGCCATTTATAACAAGAAAATACAGTTTGTGATCCTCCGGTGTAATACCAGACCCCTTTAAAAACAAAATAACGGCCGGGCACGGTGGCTCAAGCCTGTAATCCCAGCACTTTGGGAGGCCGAGACGGGCGGATCACGAGGTCAGGAGATCGAGACCATCCTGGCTAACATGGTGAAACCCCATCTCTACGAAAAAAAAATACAAAAAAAAAAAAAAAAAAAAACTAGCCGGGCGCGGTAGCGGGCGCCTGTAGTCCCAGCTACTCGGGAGGCTGAGGCAGGAGAATGGCGTAAACCCGGGAGGCGGAGCTTGCAGTGAGCTGAGATCCGGCCACTGCAGTCCGGTCTGGGCGACGGAGCGAGACTCCACCTCAAAAAAAAAAATAAAAATAAAAAAAAAAAATAACAACAGCAACAGGAAGAAACAAAGGCATTCTCCCCCTAATATGCCCTTGTATTATAATTTTATAGCCAGTGCAATCATAGTTGGTGGAGAACACTATCAATGCATCGCGTGGACAGAAGGTAATAAAAATGTAATCTACGATGTGTTTACTCTAGTCAAGCTACATTTCTTTTTTATATCCATGGACACATACTGACATGGGAATTTTTTCAACTCTATGAACTGAATGTGAAAGAATGAATGCTGGCGTTATTTTTTATTAACATCTATTCTCTATTCAGCACAACACACTAAAACTTAAAAGCAACCTCAAGTCTGAATCTAAAAAATATACGTGAAGCAATAGCAATAATAACTGGCATTCAGAATGGGTTAACCTTAGAGTATTGTTTTTTGTCAATTTGTCAGAAGCTATTCTTGACTTCATTAATGGAGGCACATAAAGAAATAACCTGTCATAGCTGCTCAACACTCAATAGAGGAGTTCAAAAAGTCAAAATCTTCAATATTGTCCACTTTCATATAAACAGTAGCAGTAAAAGCAGATGGAACTGTTAACCTCTATGGAGGTCTTAAGGATAAAGCTGATTTCATTTTACCCCAGACTTCCAGAGCAATCTCCTCCTACACTTGTATATTTTACTTTATATTGTTATTTATTTCTATGACATATCTGGGTCTCATTTCATCAATAAAATTATCAAGTTATTGAAAGCCAGTACTCAGATTCCTTTGCTGGTGTCCCTCAAAATACCTGGCTTAGCACATCCTGGACTCAAAAATAACTGCTGCACAGTTCACAATTGCAAAGATACGGAACCAACCTAAGGGCCCATCAACCAATGAGTGATAAAGAAAATGTGGTATATATACTCCATGGAATACTACTGGGCCACAAAAATCACAAAATAAAAGTCTTTTGCAGCAACTTGGATGGAGCTGGAGGCCATTATTCTAAGTGAAGTGATTAGGAATGGAAACACAGTATGTCCTCACTTATAAATTGGGAGCTAAGCTATGATTATGCAAAGGCATACAGAGTAGCAAAATGGACACTGGAGACTCAGAATGAGGGAGGGTGAGAAGGAGGTGAGGGATAAACAACTACATATTGGGTACAATGTACACTATTCAGTTATTGGGACACTAAACTCTCAGACGTCACCATTATACACTTCATTCATGTAACCGAAAGCCACTTGTACCCCCAAAGCTATTGGGAAAAAAATAAAAATTAAAATTAAAAAACCTGCTTTTTTAAACCAAGGATCGGCTTGCTGGCTACATTTTTTTTTCTTTTTCCTTGAGATGGAGTCTCGCTCTTGTCCCCCAGGCTGGAGTGCAATGGTGCGATCTTGGCTCACTGCAACCTCTGCCTCCCGGGTTCAAGTGATTCTCCTGCTTCAGCCTCCCGAATAGCTGGGATTATAAAAGCGCACCACCACACCCACTAATTTTTGTATTTTTAGTAGAGACGGGGTTTCACCATGTTGACCAGGCTGGTCTCGAACTCCTGACCTCAGGTGATCTGCCTGCCTCGGCCTCCCAAACTGCTGGGATTACAGGCGTGAGCCACTGTACCTGGCTGCTGGCTACCTTTATAAAAGTAGTATTATTGGAACACATCCTTGTGTATTTGTTTACTTATTGTCTATTGTTGCTTTCATGCTACCACTGCAGAGTTAAGTAGTTATGACAAACTGCATGACCTACAAAGCCTAAAATCTATAATCTGGCCTTGTATGAAAAATATTTGCTGACCGCTTTATTAAACTATCTACTTACCTTCTTCTGGCAAATAGCTAAACAACAGACCACATAAATAATGAGCATTCTTTTACCACAGGTAGAACATCCCTAATCTGAAAATCCGAAATGCTCCAAAATCTGATCATTTTTGAGCAGTGACACGACGTCATGGCGGCTGGGATAGCAACACCTTTGTTCTCTCACAGTGCAATGTACACAAACTTTGTTTCATGAACAAAATTATCAAAAATACTGTATAAGGCCAAGCATGGTGGCTCACACCTGTAATCACAGTACTTTGGGAGGCCGAGGCTGGTGGATCACTTCAGGTCAGGAGTTCAAGACCAGCCTGGCCAACATGGTGAAACCTTCTCTCTACTAAAAAACACAAAAATTAGCTGTGTGTGGTGGCAGGTGCCTGTGATTACAGCTTCCCTTGAGAGGCTGAGGCAGGGGGATCTCGAACCTAGGAGGCAGAGGTTGCAGTGAGCCAAGTTCACGTCACTGCACTCCAGCCTGGGCAACAGAGCGAGACTCCAAAAAACAAAAAAAGTATAAAATTACCTTCAGACTTTTGTACAAGGTGTACATGAAACACAAATGAATTTCATGTTATCTCATCATGAATAAATCAACATTCCCAAATCCAAAATCTGAAGCACCTCTGGTCTCAAGCATTTTAGAGAAGAGATATTTAACCTGTATTCAAAGTAAATGGCCCTTCTTTTTAAAAAATGCTGAGCTGGGCCTGGTGTGTTGGCTCACGCCTGTAATCCCAGCACTTTGGGAGGCTGAGGTAGGCGGATCACGAGGTCAGGAGATCGAGACCATCCTGGCTAACACGGTGAAACCCTGTCTCTGCTAAAACTTCAAAAAATTAGCCAGGCGCAGTGGTGGGCGCCTGTAGTCCCAGCTACTCGGGAGGCTGAGGCAGGAGAATGGCATGAACCCGGGAGGCAGAGCTTGCAGTGAGCCGAGATCATGCCACTGTACTCCAGCCTAGGTGACAGACCGTCTCAAAAAAAAAAAAAAAAAAAAAAAAGTGCTGAGCTGCTAAGCAATCCAGTTCCTTTCAATTTTAAGGTCATCTCTAATCATTATGGCTTTGAGGAAAAAACCATTCTTCTCATCTAAGCATTTCCAGATACCAAAGATTTGGCTTTTCACACTTGTTAATCTGATAGAATTTACTGGCAATGACATGACATAATTTAATTCACCATCACATCTTTTAATGCTTTAATTGTTCTCCCTCCCTAGGTTGGTTGGGGAGCAAAGTGTAAGCCCAGGTTGCCCAATCTAATTTGGCAGTTTTAGTTCCAATGGTATTGCAGAATGTAGTAATGGGAACTAATATTTGCTACTGCACAGTGAAAAGAACAAGAATAGTGTGATTAAGAACAATAGTTCAAATTTGGCCAAATATTAAATGGCCTAGGCGTTCAGACTTCTGTCTTATGGCTCCTGTCTTTACAATGACCCTGGGGTTAAGGTGGCATATTTCATTCAAAGGCTGCATGGTGAGTTATCTACGATTCGCAAATTATGAGCTTCTGCAGCAACAAACTTGGAACTTGGGAATGGTTCTTGTGGATGGTTCTTGGGGATGGAACCTGGGGCGTGACTTGTTAAGTTCCAATTCTTTTCATATTCTCTGGAAATGTACCAGTCTGTTTCATGTCATCTGGACCATTTTGATGTGCCTAGAAATCAGTATTTTTCCTTCCCTCAATCCTGCATGGGGTCAGATCTATACCTCTGTACACACCCTAAGGCCATAAACATAATCCTAAAGTACAAATAACCTGTATAGCAAAACTATAGGGCATCTCTACGGATGGTTATGCTCCATCCAGCATATCCTGGGATTCCAGGAAACTAAGATGAAACAGATAGGAGAAAGGGTGGTGCATAGGTGAACCATGGACTTCCAAGTAAGGGGTTTGCTGGTTTCTCTTCTGCTGCCACAGTAGCTTACATTCAGGCAGAAAAACTACGAGATCTTCAACACTATAGTCAGAACAGCAACAGCAACTTCCACCTTATCTTGCAAATATTGAGAGCTTGGACAATAGTCTAACAAATTCAATTTCAAACATCTGTCGAGAATCGGAGGATACTGACATTCTAACATTTCAACATGCCCTCAAATTTGTGGAAAGTACACCTGTTTACACCAGGATAGTTCTATCTCTGAGTCAGACATGGGGAAACTACTACTCCAGAACAGGATTCTCAACCAGAATGTGACCCCCCCGGGCACATTTAGCAAAGTCTAGAGACATTTTTAGTTATCACAGCTGGAGTTGTGTTAATGGCATTTAGTGGGTAGGGGTCAGGGATGCTGCTAAACGCTCTATATGCATAGGACAGACTCCTAAAACAATTAATTATCTGGATCAAAATGTCAATAGTGCTGAGGTTGAGAAACCTTGGTTTAGTTGTTTGTACCACATGTCAGCGCAAATGAAGGTGCCAGAGATGGGTCACACTTTGGCCAGATCACAGGGTGCAATCCGCTGACTGAAAATTAGCATGATGCTCTTTGAGAGATTAAATGCCATTAAGGAGTTGGTCTGTTTGCCTTTTGGGAAGCAATCTGATGGAGACAACGCTAGAAAAAATGGTCACATTCTCATATTTGAAATATAAATGAATCAACAAATATTTATATAATTGTATTGTTTACAAATACTACATTTTGAAGATTAAATGTGAAACTTTTGCACTGTCCTAAACCCAAATGGGCAGGTGCAAAACTAATGTCAGAAATTACCTCGGCTCTCATAAGATCCTTTATCCCAAATGAGAAAGGATTTTTTCTTTTTTCTTTTTTTAAATTTTTTTATATATTTTATTTTTTTATTTTTTGAGAAAGGATTTTTTCTAATGATTTGAATTCCTATGTTCATGAAGAAAATGAAAGCTCTCAGCCTTATATTTGTATCCCTTATATTTGTGGTTTAGATTTTCATTGACAATAACAACAACAATAAAATATGTCCCTAAAATTGCAAAGTTCAAAATCAGTTTTTATGACAAAAGTTTGAAACCTAGAAATGCTTGATTTATGGCAAATTATTGTTTTTATAATGCAAACCATCATACATTTTCTCCCTAAGTGTAATCTTATATCAGTTCAACTGAAGAGCTTTTTCTATCTCCTCTCACATTCATTATTTGACTAGAAGCAGCTTAGACTGAGCAACCTGTAAAACCAACCACCTCTGTGCAGAAATATCACCCAATTAGCCCTAGATTGATGAAGGAGCAAAGTCAAGTCCAAGTTGCCCAGTCTAACAGGCTTGCTTACCTTCTAGTTCAGCTCCTTTGCTCTGAATTGAGTCTGCCATCTGCATTTGACCTCCAGATGACCACGACTTTTTCAAATCAAATGTGCAGTTTGCTATAAATAAGACCACATAGCTGCACAGGCTATAAATAACTAGAAATTATATGTTTTTTTCCTTGTCTGTTGGTACTAGCACTGCTAAACCCCTCACTTGCTGTGATTGAATAGTCTCTGTAGGTAGACAAGAAAATATAGCTGCCCAAATCACTTCATCTTCATAGAATGGAAAGGTGTCAGGATCCCAAACACACTGCAAGTAGATGAAGAAAATTACCGGGAAGGAGAAAATTACAAAAGAGACTTTCAGTATCTGTTTGGAACAGTGGACGACGAAAGTGGTAGTTATGGGTACTGCATGAAAATAAATTTATCCAACAATGATGCTTGTTTCCATCAGTTATTAAAAATGGAAAAATAGAATTCTTATAAATGCTAAAATGAAACTTCAGAGAAAAATAATCACTGTTTTGTAAAAGAATGGGAAAGACATTTAATTTACTGATGCGTGCTATATTCATGGCATTTAGGAAAAAACGCTAACATTCTTCATCCTCTTTTCACTGTTTTCTGTATTCTTAAAATGTGCTTCTGAATCGCAAATGTGATTTTACCAACCTGCAAAACAATGTCAGAACCAAATGCTTAGCCATTTGGTGTGGAGTGCAGCCAAAATGTCATTTGGGTTTCACGCCTGGTCCTGCCATGTTCGATGGCTTGGGACAAGTCACTAAGCTCTTGAAGACTCATTTTTTCTCATATGTACAAAAGGAATGAGGAAAACGCCCACAAAGTGTTCTGAAGAAAAATAAATGATCTGTGAAAATGCTTGGTACAATACAACTTACCATGCGTACCTATGTATTATCAATACTATAGTGGAACAGCTAGAGCTTTTTCCTAGTCTGTGTCAATCCACTCGCTGTACTTACACTGTTTTTAGAGAAAAATCCTTTTTTCACAATAGCAAAAGAAATGTGTACATTGTGGTACCACAATGTACATGTGTACAAACCACATCCTTCAAAAGTCATACATAATGTGAATTATTCTGAATATTTTATGGAGGCCATTAAAAAACTTTCCAGTTTAGGATGTAATCTTTTTCAAAATACATAATCCCCCATCTATAATTTATCATCTTTAAAAAAGATAACTGGCTTCATCAATTTTGAGATGAGGGTTTTTTTTTTTTCAGGATAATGTACATAAATGCTAATTTTAATTATAAAAATCTAAGCTACGACAGAAATTGTGTCTCTTCTTCCAGCAGTCATAAGCATAAATGGCATATATCATCCCTAACTGGATAAATCTATTTCTGGATGGAATCCAAATTCAAATATGAGTACTAAAACCACATTTTAAAACTAAGTTAGTCTGATATTACAACTGAAATAAAAACAAAACATAAGACACTATAAGGCCTGCAGTGGCTGGACAACGCATTTCTTTATAGGAGGCTCTTTCGCTACTTCCTAGTCGGAAGTTGAGAACCTCTAACCTACCATGATGTCTTCCGGGAGAGGAGAAAGAGGGGCTCTTAATGTCTAAAAGTGACCCTTCATGAAGTTGAAACCGGGTCTTACAACACATATAATTGAAATCTGTGCGTACGAATTAGTCCATGTACTACAATACATGAATATTAAGTATTTTTTCTGAGGAAACAAGTTACTCATGTATTACAGTCTCTTGTTAAATCATGGCATCTTGATGTAACTGAGTACTCTATTTTAAAGATCTTTCTTTCTTCCTTTCTTTTCCTTCCAGTTTTAGTAATGAAATGGTAACGTTTGCTCTCTTTCTTCCCACCAGGCACTCCCGGCACAACACTTCCCTTATCTAATTATGCTTATAATTCTTACTAAAATTATTAACGCTTGCTTAGAAGTTCCACTGACTGACTTAGGCACCTGCAGAATTCTCCCTCATCAGATCACCTCAAGGCTGCAGTTAATTTACAACCCGATTGTGCCTGGGATGCATAAGCCCACTTACCGAACTGGATAATAACTCAAGTCTTTGGAACAAGTCCCGTATAGCAGCACCCCCTAACCCCTCCTTCATGCCCTGCATTCCAAGCTTCCCTTTTTAAGCCTTTGTTTTTTAATCCAAAATTTGAGATGGTTCCTTTAAGGCAAGAGCCTGGACCATTTCCCCACTGCTAGCTTTGCAAAGTAAAGTCACTTTCCTTCCACTGCACCTAGCCCTTGTTCTTCGGTTCTGCAAGCAGTAAGAAGCTGAGCCTACTCTCAGTTACAGTGATAGCTTTTAGGAAATAAAATAGTTAACGGCAAATACAATACAATGATGTTGTCCGTATAATATTCAATAAAACCGGACTAAATAAAAGGGAAATTGGTCAGAAATAGAAGAAACTTGGTCAATGATGTTCTTAGCCCGACATCTCAAGCTGTCTGGCAAAATGAGATGTAATTATAAGCAAGGTAATGGGAAGAAACATTTTACTAAGACAGGTGTTCAAGAAACACAAAACCATGCAAAGAAGGTGATGATGCTGGAGTTATGTGAACCAAGCAGCATCCTCCTCCCCTCTTCCCTTCCCTCAGGTGAATGACAACGTACGTTTAACAGGATCTTGGGTAAGAGGTTCCCGGGTAGTCTTGCGTAAACTTTGGGACACTATGGAAAAAATAAGAGAACATAACTAAAAACAAAAAGAGAAACATGGGAATGATGGCTGAAACGCACAAGAGTCCACTGACAAAAAAACAACCTAACAAACAAAATCACTCCTTAGGTTTGATCCCTCCAACAAAACCAAAGTGAACATATTAACATAAGATCTATTTTTGCAAGAAGTTAACATTTGAGAATGCCGGATATCTTGTCTCTGATAATACGTATATCCAACTAACAACAGGTTTCTTAACAGAAGAGGATTTCTTGCTCCTTCTTTTGTGCCAAATATCCCCAATTCCCTTCTATGCATTTTTTCACAAAAACTCCATTTATTTCACTCATTCACAGAACAGCATGTGGCTCTCAGCTCTGGCTGTTTGCTGAGGCTTATACTCTCTATTTATTCTTGTCCACCCATCTAAGTGATCTTCAGCCTTTGCTTTCTTCATACATTATTCTGTCACCTATCCCCTCTAAAATCAGGTGTAGCTAGCCTTATCTAATACCTCTCTGTTGGGAGCATCTACCTTTTGCAAAACCCTCAGCAAAGTGTGTGCCACCCAGGACACCTCCATCCAACCCGGACAGGTGCCCACTGCTCGCTCCCAGACCAAACTGATCAAAGGGAGACAGTGTGACGGGAAGGGATGGCAGTACTGGGGTGAAGTGGAGAGATAATTTGAATCTCTTGAAGTAAATTCATCACTGCTAATAATTAAAACCAAATAAATTTCTTATTATCAACAAATATACATGATATTTCAGAAAATGAATCCACCCAGGGAAAGGGAGAAAAAAGTTGCAAATCTGCCAGGAAACCTCTCCCAGTCGCTAAACCAGTCAGAATCACTGTAACAAAAGGCCTTTGTTCCAAAGGCTGCAGGCAACAGAATTCTCCATTGTGTTCGCAATACCTGACCTAATTGACTGCTTTGTTTGAAACTGAAGAAGGGAGTCATTTGAGCCAGAAGCTGCAATCATCCCATCAGAGCCAGAAAAAAAAAAAAAAAAAGGCCCTTGAGGTTACCAGTTCCTACACCTGTTCACCCATGGGACTGAAGCAGTCATCTCATTCACTGGCGATGGCAGGAGACCAGAGACCAACAGAAGCTTTTCCATTAGATTCCTCTTAGATCCTGAGCTCCTTTACAGTGGAGTTATTAATGGTGCAGGTCCTTCTGTTGTTTTGCTTAATCCTATGATCTCGCTGGAAAACAATTTATATAATCCCTAGGAATCTCAGGCAGGAAATATGGCTGCCACCTCGCAATACAGTAGAGAAAAGGCAGGAGTCTCTCAAAAAAGTAATGCACAGTTACTGAGTTTCGTCTTTAGTTATCAAGTTGAGCTGAATAATTACTTCTTGAGTAGTTCACACTTCCTATCATGAACAACAATAAAGAAATAAATAAGCACAATTGGGAATTTCACTTGGAAGTCTGTTAAGGACATGGAATTCTCATGTCTGGTACTGGACCTCCTGAGAATTACCTCTTTGGGGACAATTTCATTGTGCACTTAAGTCATCATGACTTCATATTTTTATCCCCAGAATGATGAAAAGCTTAATGTTCAAGAGAAAGACTTTGAAAATTATGTTCTGGTGGCTCAGGCCTGTAATCTCGGCACTTTGGGTGGCCGAGGCAGGTGGATCACTTGAGGTCAGGAGTTCGAGACCAGCCTGGTCAACATGGTGAAACCTTGTCTCTACCAAAAATACAAAAAATTAGCTGGGCGCAGTGGCATGTGCCTGTAATCCTAGCTGCTGGGGAGGCTGAGGCAGGAGAATCACTTGAACCCGGGAGGCGGAGGTTGCAGCGAGCCGAGATCGCGCCACTGCACTCCAGCCTGTTGAGCAGAATGAGACCCCATCTTTAAAAAAAAAAAAAAAAAAAAAAAAGTAAAGAAAATTATATTCCTTGAGCCTTATGTCATTGAAAGCTTCTCATGTTAAGTCAAAAGTTTTCTTCTACTTTCAAGAGAAGAAGCAGAAGTTTGACCTGGCAAATGTCTGTGTGCTGAGCTCAGGGGCCAAAACGGGCACTTCTACCCTCCGGCATTTGAGATGCATGAGCTCAGTCCAATCACATTCCCTCAACAGCACAACAAAAGACATGTTATGAACCAACTTAAAGGTATTCATCATAGCCATACACCTTATCAATGCAACTCAAGCTGCATCAGCCAGGCTTCCACTGGTAGACAGTATCTGCACAGGTAGTGCACATGCATAAACATGAACACACATGTACACAGACAAACACGTAAGTATGCAACTGCAGAAACGGCTGGCTGCAGAAGACAAAACAGCCACTTCAGCTTTGCTTAAAAGAGAAGCACTCAAAAGTCCCTCTGGATTGCAAGACATATCTGCTACAGCTAGGAAGAGAACACATCCACGGCCATGCTTTATTAGGGAAAGACGGAGAGGTGTGCTCATGATTGAACATACTGAGGAGACTGAGCAATTAGAGAAGTGGACAGAAATGTGGTTAGTGGTAGCAACAGGCCCATTCCCAAGAACCAGGAAAACCAATCTGTTACAAAGGGCAGAGTCAGTGGCGAGAGAGACGAAAGGTGGCCAGGCTCGAAGAAGGGTCCACTTACTGACGCTGCCACACACGGCCATGCAGTACTCTTCTGTGTCAAAGTTGTTCCGGTTGCCGCCACATCCGCCGTAAAAGAATGGGGCACACTTCCCTTCAGTCACATCAAAGTACCAGCGGGAGATCATTGCTCGGCATGGCCCCGTCTCGGCTTGTTCAGAGCACACCTCTAATCAGAGGAGACGTGGGGAACCACATTTAGCATGAGAAGGCACTGTCTCTCTGTTCATGTACACACGTTTACTTCTTTTAATCCTCCCAGTGACAACCTGGACTGGGTTTATTAGGCAGCATCTACCAAACATTTACTGAGGAATTTAACTGCCCACCAGGACTAGAGCTTTACCTCTCAGAGCATGCATTCTCATCTGGTTTAATGAGTGCAGGACTCGGTAGTAATAAAAGGATTCTGGCCAAAGGTGAAAAGAATCATTTGGCTGCTTTTAAGATGAGTATGAAATGACGGAAGGTGTCTGTACATCAAAACAATTCTGCATTATAAAAAATAAACTTCTCTTTTAAGAAGTCAACTTTCATGTAAGGAAACTGCTTTGGTTATGAAGCGAAAGTTTAAGCCTTCACAAACATCTGACTGCTTTCCTTAACAAATGACTGCCTTAACTCAAGTATAAAATTAATTGCATATATTTTGAATGTTTCCAGGTTTTGGAGGCTGTCTGTTCATTGACTTTATCTAGAAACATATGTCATATCTGTAAATGTGACTTATACTCAATGACATTAACTCTAACTTAAGACCATTCATTTGTATATTAAAATATGTACCAATATAAATGGTCTTAACTCCAATTTAAGACCATTTTATTTGTATATTAAAATATGTATTAATATGTTATATTATATATCTTAATAATTTAATTACATATGTATGAAATACATCTATAACAATGTATTAATTCTGCTATTTAATTGATATTTATATATTAAAAATTTGTATTATTTGAATATAATTACATATGCATTAAGTACAATTATAACAACATATTATTTAATTATGCTACTTAATTGAAATTTATGTATTAAATATCTGTATTATTTGTATATTTTGTATATTTACCTGACCCTTGGGCAGTAATGTTGCAAACAATAAAAACATAGTCAACCAGCTCTAACTTATTAATACACATCATGCACTGTTTTACATAAATTAAAACATATCTTACCTGTCAACATGTCTTGCCACCCTCCCCAAGATCGGCTTCACTCACCCCTGATTGCCTCAAAGTCAATCAGTGACCCCTCCCTCCAATTACATGTATAAAGTCAATCCTGAGTACACTTGTAATTCTACCTCCCATGTATATCCCATTTTTATTGGAAGTGAAACAACAGCCCAATTCTCCCTCTGGGTTTGTGCCCTGTCCTTGCTAGGCTGATGCCTCAGCACACACAGATGTCTTCTTAGTTTTACTAACATGACAGAGGAAAAAACACCTTTCTAAAAGATGAAAGCCATGCATCCCCCAGAACTTCCAAGTTAGGGATAGTCAACAGACTGATTCTTTTTTCCTTTTTTTGAGAGAGGGTCTTGCACTGTCACCCAGGCTGGAGTGCAGTGTACAATCTTGGCTCACTGCAACCTCCACCTCCTGAGTTTAAGTGATTCTTGTGCCTCAGCCTCCCAAGCAGCTGGGATTACCTCTATACCACCAAGCCTGGCTAATTTTTTTGTATTTTTAGTAGAGACGGGGTTTCACCAGGTTGGTCAGGCTAGTCTTGAACTCCTGGCCTCAAGTGATGCACCCGCCTCAGCCTCCCTAAGTGCTGGGATTACAGGTGTGAGTCACTGTAACTGGTCCTTCAACAGATTGATTCTAATTAGCCAATCAAAGACAAGGATCCACAATGTCAATACAAATGGGGACTAACTATTGTTTTACTTCCCTATACATGTTGCTCTTTCAGTAGATGCAATAAAGTCCTGGCAAAACCAGAGGTTGATACCATGATGATGTCAACAGGAGGGACAGTCAGCACTAAGTCCAGAAAGTGTCAAACACTCTGCAAGAGAAATGCCCCATGCAAAGAGCACTAAGATGACCTGGCTCTCTTCATGTGGTTTTCAGATGGAAACATGGCTACAAAAGCATCAACCTCGTTATCACCTATCATTAAGGCCATCTCACTCAGTACTGCTGCTTTCAAAGTCCATGTTCCCAAAGCATGTCTTTGAAATTGGTTTTCTGTATACAATAGTCTTGTAGGATGAAAACTAGCCCACTTGTTGATATAAGAATCCCATCTACTTTGCAATTTTATTTATCTTCCAAAATTAAAGGACTGGCACCCTGATTTATTAAAAGTGAACTGGTTCTGGGGTCATATGCCCTCTAAGTTACTGACAGAGCAGCTTCTGGACTGTGAAGCTCAAAGCCATGCCTAGATGTGAGGACCCCATCAACTATAGCCAGCAGTGGTCTCTGCTGCCAGAGCTTATCTTCAGTTGTAACAAACATCCTACACTTTGCTTTCCTTCTCTGTATTTCCTTCACCAATGTGTACGTATTCATGTCACATGCTCTTTAATGTTCCTAAGACACAGCAAAACACATTATTAATCTCTTACTCAGGCAGTGTTAATTCCAACAAGACTTCAAGGCAGCAGTGCCTCCTGAGCCTGCACTGCGCCGGGAATTGGCACTGGGATTGCAAGCACTGTGGCCACTGCTACCAAGGGAGGCACAGAATCCCTTCACCCCACAGTCACAGGAGCATTGGCAACAAAATTCACTGTGCCTTGGCAATTTATGCTGACCCTCACATTTTGGCCTTAAAAAAAAGTATCATCTTAGAGTACCAAATACGTGTCTTCTTATAGATGTGTGTCACGGGCCTCACAGTGCACATCATGGCTCTGAGGATGCACAAACCTTGTCTTTATGAGTCTATAAATTACATAAAAATGGTAGAATTTTGGGTGGGTGCAAGTCAAGTAATGGGATAAAAGAATGATGATCGAAGGAGATGGTTCCTGATAAATATGCGTCCTTGTGTGTGACCTAGCAACAATTTCTTACGTATGATAAAGGCAAAATCTCCCCAGTCCAGAACCTAAATGACATTATATTAACATTTTCCTTTATCATTAGTAAAACACAATGCCACATTCATTTTTATTTTCTTCTGCCTCATTCTATAACAGCTATGAAACCATTTGTTATAGCTAATTTGTAGAAACCAGGCCAAATGAGCCCCAATCAACTAGAACAAGTATTCAGAACGCAAAATCCATTTACATGTTAATTAAGTAAATAGCATAAGCTACACGTTGAGCCTACAACTCTTGCTGGAGTCTCCAGCTGTAAGAGTCTTAACTCCTTCCTTTCATAAAGGCCAAGAAAAGAGTGAGATAATCCCTATTTGGGGAGTGTTGCTTGGTTCTCCCAATCCTCTTAGGGGCAGTTGGTGCTCTTGGCTTTGAATGGCCCCCAAGAGTTTCACGGCCTTGGAGGAGTCCAAGTGGGCATCACGGGCAATAGCAAAAGATCACACAATACTCAAATACAAAAGGCTATCTGAGATAATGTGGTCAGGAACGGGTGTATTGGGTGTAACACTGTATGTTAATTTAATGCCAAATATATAACGTATGGAGAAGACGTATGTGAGGCTGGAAGAACAGGACTGACAGTGTGCCTTTGTTACTTCTGAATCTCTAAAAGACAGCTACCTTGTCCAACTGGTTCTCAACTGCTGAGATGGAGGAGGAGCAGACAGGCCTTCTCTTAACATGCAATCTCTCTCCTGGTGAAAAAGAGCTTCTCATTATAATTCCCCCAATTGTTAGCAACCCTGATTCCCCATCACCTCCCCTTCCCAACACTTTCCCTCAGGGATATAAAGAGAATATCAACTTCCTACAGCAGTAAAGCTGATTTCAGAGAGGACTGGGAAAGGAATGGATAACGTATCCTCTATCACTCACAATTGTATTCCTACTCTACTACGGGGAAAGGGAATACAACTGCTTGTTTTCTCTGACCTTTTTGCTAACCCTTTATTATTCCACAACAATTTTCCATGTAGTAGAAAAGAGAATCTTAGCCTACTCTGGGAGAAGCTGAGCCCGAGGGTAGGGTCAGCACCAGGGAAGTATGATGCTAATGCTTTTACACAAAGTATGAATAGGCACACAAAAAATGGCCAGTGCCTCTCAGAAGTGGACATGGAGAAGCAGCAGCACAGACTTAGGTTAAAGCTGTGTTAAGGGATTAACATCAACTTCATATATGTGATACTGTACTGAGTGAAGACTATACAAGGTCTCTTTGTATTAATTCTTTTGTTTTTTTTTTGAGACGGGGTCTCGCTCTGTTGCCCAGGCTTCAGGGCAGTGGCACTATCTCTGCTCACTGCAAGCTCCACCTCCCAGGTTCACGCCATTCTCCTGCTTCAGCCTCCTGAGTAGCTGGGACTATAGGCGCCCGCCACCATGCCTGGCTAATTTTTTTGTATTTTTTAGTAGGGATGGGGTTTCACTGTGTTAGCCAGGATGGTCTCAATCTCCTGATCTCATGATCTGCCTGCCTCGGCCTCCCAAAGTGCTAGGATTACAGGCGTGAGCCACTGTGCCCGGACTGTATTAATTCTTACAACTGCATGTGAATCTACAATTGTCTCAAAGAAAATATTTTTAAATTTTTCATCTTTTTTATTATACTTTAAGTTCTAGGGTACACGTGCACAACGTGCAGGTTTGTTACATATGTATACATGTGCCATGTTGTTTGCTGCACCCATCAACTTGTCATTTACATTAGGTATTTCTCCTAAAGCTATCCCTCCCCCAGTCTCCCAAGCCCCTGATAGGCCCTGGTGTGTGATGTTCCCCGCCCTGTGTCCAAGTGATCTCATTGTTCAATTCTCACCTATGAGTGAGAATATGCGGTGTTTGGTTTTCTGTCCTTGTGATAAGTTTGGTGAGAATGATGGTTTCCAGCTTCATCCATGTCCCTGCAAAGGACATGAATTCATCCTTTTTTATGGCTGCATACTATTCCATGGTGTATATGTGCCACAGTTTCTTAATCCAGTCTATCATTGATGGACATTTGGTTTGGTGTCAAGTCTTTGCTACTGAAAAGATTTTTAAAAGCCCACATTAAAAAAGTAATATAGGAAGCCAGGCATAGTGGCTCACGCCTGTAATTCCAGCACTTTGGGAGGTCAAGGTGGGTGGATCACCTGAGGTTAGGAGTTCAAGATCAACGTGTCCAACATGGTGAAACCCTGTCTCTACTAAAAATACAAAAATTAGCTGGGCGTGGTGGCGTGCACATGTAATCTCAGCTATCGGGAGGCCGAGGCACTGGAATCACTTGAACCCAGGAAGCGTAGGTTGCAGTGAGCCAAAATAGCGCCACTGCACTCCACCGTAGGCGACAGAGTGAGACTCAGTCTCAAAAAAAGAAAAACACAAATAATAATAATAAAGGAATATTGATTTTTCAGTTTGCCTAAGAATTCTAACCTCATCTCTTTCCTTGACTCACAGATTGGAGGATTTGGAAATATCAGGTTGAGAAAATTTCCTTTACATCCCTCTCTAGCAATGGGGTATTAGTAAGAGATCTAACCAATCAAGATGCTCACCAACTAGAAGAGTTTTAGAGCACTGAGACCTGAAACACATCTTCAACAAGCTGCATCTAGTTTCACGGAAGATAAAAATATCTCGAGAGAGTTCAAATGCTTATGTTTACACTTTCTATTTTTCTCAATAGCATAATTTCTTCCTTCCTAATCTACAGAAACTTCTAAAATCATCAGCAAAAAACCTGTTTCACATTAATTACTATTATCACCCAGTGGAAATTTATATTTCAGTCACTAAACGTAGAGGATGCAAAATTAGACCTTATATAACTAAACCCAAATAGGATTCCTGTGAAAATTAAAACCGTATCTTCAAAATGTATACTATATATAATTATTATGTCAATTAAAGATAAAGTCGAAAAGAAAAACAAATTTAAGGAAAAACAAAAACCTCTTCATCTGCCTTATCTTTATTCTTTTCTCAAAACGTAAAATATTGAGAAAACTAACATTTTGAAATCATTTTTGAAATCAAACTTATTTTTTGATTTCCAATCTACCTTTCTGTTCAAAGTAAATATCAGATAATAATGGAGAAAATTTGTTCAGAAAAATAAAAGCAAGAATATTTCTTAAAGAGAAATGTTAGATAGAAATATAGGCAAAGACTTATACGGATATCTAAGGAACCACAATCCTTTATTCATGTTGAATTTCTTAAACTTTCAAGATCACAAATAGCTTTTCTGATATTCACTTAGCTGAATTCCACTGGCAAGGAAGCATTATGCCTTCTTTTATAACAACTCTACTCATTCTTCAAGACAAAGTGGCATTTAATACACTGAAATGCTGGTGTATACGAAACACAAAGCAAAGTTATGTGCTCCTAATCAAACTCCATGCATTTTATCTTTGTAAGGTAGGCCCTTGCTGAGATTTGTGCTGGTGTCAACACTACATTCCATTTTCTAAAAATCAATATAATACAAAATAATACAGAACTAAGCCAGAGCTCCCTGGATTATATAAAATGATTATGAAATTCACTGTTTAAAAAATAATGCTCAATCACAAAAAATTAGTTCTGAATAGGTATTTCAAATTGGACTGAAATTGTGGACAACCAAGGTTAGAAAGCTAATTTTACATGTTTTAAGAAATTCAGAATGAACACAGTTGTGAAACTGGCAACCAGTATGGGGAGAAAATCTCCACTTTTCATATGTATGATAATTACAATGCCTTCTTATGAAGCAAAGTTAACACATTAGCAAATAATTTGCTTTGTTTTTTGAGACAGAGTTTCGCACTTGTTGCCCAGGCTGGAGTACAATGGCGCGATCTCGGCTCACTGCAACTTCCGGCCCTCAGGTTCAAACGATTCTCCTGCCTCAGCCTCCCGAGTAGCTGGGATTACAGGCATGCGCCACCACACCTGGCTAATTTTGTATTTTTAGTAGAGACGGGGTGTCTCCATGTTGGTCACGCTGGTCTTGAATTCCCAACCTCAGGTGATCCACCTGCCTCAGCCTCCCAAAGTTCTGGAATTACAGGTGTCAGTCACCGCTCCCGGCCTAAATAAGTTGCTTTTAATAAAGCAGTAAAGATATACTTTAGAATAAAGTAAAGCTGGTTATTATTATTTCGTTTTGAATCATTGAATTTCAAGTATTCTCAGCCTACTGGAATGTATGCGAAATAAAACTATATTACATGTAATGTATACATTCTAAATTTACAAATTTTGGGAAAGCAGCCACAATCAAACTAGAGTTATTCAGAGAGAGCTAGGAACTACATTTTCTGAAGTTTTTTTAAAAAGGCAACATTTTATAGCATTATTTTCTCTATATTCTACAAGAATATCTACTTAAACTTCACATAATAAAAATATTTATCCTTTCTGAGAGAAATTCCATATCTTGAACTCTTTTTCTCCAATTTTAAGTAGAGTAAAAAGGGCAAATGTAAGGCAAATATAATTTATTTATGTAATAAGTTACTGCCTTAATGTAACAGTGGAATAAAATGAAAACAAGGACATAAGTATTAAAATCCACTAAGTATACGGAACTTCAATATTTCAAATAAACTTTATAATTTATAAATATAATTTATATATTATATACAATTTACATAATTATATAGTTTATATAATTAACACATATATCTGTCTAATCACTTAATCCATTAACAATGAAAAAGGCTGAGCTCAATGTAGTTTATAACAACTTTACTTTTTTAGCCTAAGTTACTGCTGCAATTCTAAGTATTACTATACAGTGACATTTAATGAGCCTAAGTTATTAAAATCAAACGTGTATTTTGTTGAAAAATAAGTAGACAATATTTGCATTTGATTCTATTGAAAAATTTTTAAAAGTCAACACACTAGAAAACTGGTTATTTTTTAAGAACATGTTTTCCCCAATTTCGGAACCATATACTTTTAATAGAAAAGAACATTTACCGTGTTCTTGTACATAGTAGCAAGCAGTCATCAAAAAACATGTTTAGAAAATTACTCTAATAAGGCAATAAATTATCAAATATTTATGACCTAGTAATCATATTTTACTAAATAGAAGCATGTGAAATTAGGCAAGCAAGCTTGAACTGAAATCTTATGACAAATCTCACTTAAGCTCCAAATATGGATTGAAATACAAACAAAGATGATGCAAACAGCTGTGCATGTTAATGAAAGCACTGCTTCAGTACAAGATGATGGGTGCTAATTTGTCACGGAAGTCTCTAGAAGATATCTGCAGTTGGCTAGCCTTTTTACTGAATTGCGTTAATTCTCTAAGGCTAGCCAATACATCTGTCATTCTAATTATACCTGACCCAATTCTCATCTCTCCATGATGAAAGATTGTTTATAAAGTGCCACCTGAAGGAGGGAGATTTACTTGTAAAGTATTTAGACTAATCAGGACTCCTGTGACAGTGTTAAGGAACATTCACAAAAGGGTACCACTATGGTTTTCCCTCAATCTTTGTTTCCTGTTTGTTATGGGAATAAACTGGCTCTTCGCTGAGCTGCGTGGTTAGTGTGCAACACACTACTAACAAGAAGCTCAAAACTCGGCATATCATGTCCTGTATTGGAAAACAAGGGGGAAGTTCTTTTTCTTGCTGACTAAGAGACAGGAGTATGCTGGGAAACTGGCACTGTCTAGAAAAACAAATAGAACACTCTTGAGTTATAGTGTATGCCAATTGCCATGGTATAAATACTCCCACCATTGGTATTTCAAGCTACTAATGGTTATGGCTTACAAAATTCCTCTATACTGTAGTAACTAGCTTTTACAGGATAGCAGGAGTTGACTACACTACCATGTTAATGACAGGAAATAGGGGCACAAGTGAAAACATGCAGGGAGACTGTAAGAGTTTTTCAATC